>NC_047085.1:406304061-406607091 GCF_902459505.1 Geotrypetes seraphini
ATTTGCATGCTGCCATCTGGCGTCGGCATAAGCAACCCCAAGGTCCAACATTTCGGCCACATTCTGTTGCCACGCTTTTGGAATTTGGTATGGATATTGGAGAATGACCACTTCGGGTTTGGTGATGTTATCATAGGTTGGTAGGTGAGTCCATCCTGGCTTGCTGGAGAGCACATTTTGTTTCTGATGCACAAGTTAGGTTAAGTTAGCTTCCTGCATCGGTGTAAGGTATTCCACAAAGGGAAAATGAAAGGGTCCTGTGTCCAAGGTGCTTTCTGGCCTGAAGGCATCTTCCCAGGGAAAAATCCTGCAAAAATATACTTCTCTGCTTCCAAAGGGTTGTTTGATGATCCAAGCCCAGGCGTCCCTTAATCCCGGAAAGTCCTTTCCCAAGACAACCAGGTATGGAATCCACGGCAGAACCGCTAATTCCATCTTGACTTAGACTTCCAGAATTCTTAACATTACACAGGTGGTGGAGTACTGTCAGTGGTCTGCATGTACACTGGATAAATGCACCTTTTGGGCATAATTTATTTTCAAACAGTCAAGAGTCTCTCTCTGCAACAGAGTTTTTATGCTGCCAGAGTCTATGAGAGCTGGGTGGGCATCACTCCTGCCTCTTCAGGTCCACAGGATCTTCCAAAAAGATTTTGGGGTAGATGCCATTAGACACCAGAGAATGTTGGGGTAGGGGAAGGGAGGGAGCCCACTTGACCACCAGAGACTTAAAAAAAATAAAAAAAAAATTCAGGTCGAGTAGGGTGGAAGGAGGGCTACAAAAGACTCCACCCGACATTTGAAACAATTTAACTGATCAGGAATGGCTCCTGACTGGTTATATGGCATTTAACCGGCTTTGTGGCAAAATTCAGTGGCAGTTTTCCCACTGAATATTGATGGTTAGTGCTTAGCGCATAGCCAATTATATCAAGGCTGCCAAAATGTATGGAACATTTTTAGCCATTGTAAATCTAACCAGCCAGCACTGAATATCGGCTAAGTGCCAGCAACATTTTTGATTTAAAATATTGCCCTTCCTTTCAATGCCTGAGCTAATTATCACTTAGGCACTGACAGGAAAGGTGACATTTTACAATGAATTGCAGACTACCGAAACCCTTTAGAATTGTGGTAGAGATAATCAGAAAATACCACAGCATGTTATACTGAATGAGCAAGCAAATTATTGCCATGCTATTTATGTGGTCCTATTTGACCACTAAATTTAACTGGTTATGGTAGGTGCTGAATAAGTCACACAATATAGACAGCGGCTAGCCACTAACCGGGCATATTTAGCAAGAGGAGCTGGTTATCTCCCACTCACTATCTGTAGTTAGGCAGTAAAAACAATTTAATCAGCCAGGAGCCATTCCTGGCGGGTTAAATAGCTTTGAATATTGGCCAGATGGTCTTAAGTAAAGAGATATTGAAGATTCCTGCAACCATAATCCCTCTCCAATTCTTTCTGTTTTTTCTTTCTTCTGTTTATTAAGTGTGATGGAATTCAGCTGGATCTGAACAATATTTCCTTGGAGGGTATTGCCATTTTGAACATTCCAAGCATGCATGGTGGATCAAATCTTTGGGGGGAGACCAAGAAAAGGCGTAGTCATCGTCGAAGCGAAAAGAAGAACTCCAACAAAAGAACCACTGTTACAGATGCCAAAGAACTGACCTTTGCAGCTCAAGGTAAATCTTCTAATCAGAGTTCTAAAGTGCAGTGAAGCATCTTTTTGATTGGAGGAGCCAAAAAATCAAAAAAGCTCTGCCACAAACTCTCTAGCTGCTGATTCTGTGGTGATCAAAATGCATGGCCCATGTGGGTCACACTGTTCTGTTACCTATGAAAGTAATCCATTCATTTTCAGCCTACAATTACAATTGTAATGCATATTTTTATTTTGTTTGAGTCAAATAATATGTGTAGTAAATACAAGCTTAACAGGTTTTGCACCGTTTAACATAACTGATTTGTGTGCATAGATTTTGCCAGCATTTTTCATCTTTCCTTATGGTTTAATCTCTCTGTTCATTGTGATTCATTACCAAAATTTAGAGTACAGTGTTCCCCCACGAATTCGCGGTTCATGGACTCGCTCATTCGCAGTCTGCTCCGACTGCCTCTTCCTGTAGTAAAGTCGGGCTACACCAATCAGGAGCTGCGTGTCAAAGCAGCTCCGGATTGGTGTAGCACAATTTTACTACAGGAAGAGGTGGTCGGAGCAGACCACAAGTGATTTTCTTCACCCGCCGGCACTCCAGCTGCCCTCTCCTTCTTCCCCTGCCTTTTGACAGGCGAAAAACCGCATTTGCGGTTTTTCAAAATTCACAGGGGTTCTTGAAATGAAACCCCTGCAAATTTGGGGGGGAGTACTGTATTCTAAGTTTTCTGAGTTTCTGTTTTGCTGTGTAGAAATATAACTTTGCATTCCTGAGGAGAACATTGGATCTTTTGGTTAAACTGGGTGCTGAGCTTAAAATTTTAAAATCATTGAAGTACATGTCCTTTTTAGACCACTTTGCTCCTCTCATCATTTTTAGAGCTTTTTTTTTAAAAAAATATGTTTTAATTGCTTAACATGGAATATATTTGTGGTTTTAAAGTAAAAGCCGAAGGTAATGAAATAGTTATATCAAATACCAAAATCATTCTTGCTGGGATAAGTATAAAGCTAAATACACACCCTGTACATTAATCATGTATTTATTTATGCTTAGAATAAACATAATTTCTTTCGGATTATAATGTCTCTTAGATGTAAACATCAGGGGGTTCATAATAATAAAAAAAACACGTCTAAAAAGTGTCCTAAATGGTTACTTGGACAATCAAAAAGCCTGATCGTCCAAGTACCCATAACCAAAGCTGGTTTTTAGACATATCTAAAACCAGCTTAGACCTTTCCCCTGCCACTAAACACACAGAGAGAAAAGAGGCGTGTTTAGAGGAGGGGAAAGGGTGGGCGGTGGGCGGGAGGTGAGCCGACCTACACCTAGGCGTGCAGCAGGTATAACCAAAACCTTAGGCAGGTTGCCTAGTCGGCACTTATACCTTTTTGACTTAGACGAAGTCAAAACAGGTCTAAGTGCTGAAAAAGGAGCTGCTGAGCTGATGGCCACTGGCGCAATCAGTTCAGCGGCACGGCAACCTACCCACCCACCCACCGCAACCATCGTGGCAGGAGAGATGCATCATCTCCCCTACCGCGATGCGATCATCCCTCTACCCGAACTGCCGCGACCTGCAGCAGGAGAGATGCCCAATCTCTCCTGCCGCGGGTTGTGGCAGTTCGGGTAGAGGAGTGATCGTATCGCGGCAAGGGAGATGGCCAATCTCTCCTGCCGCGATACATCACACCCCCCCCCCCCGACAATATTGGGGCAGGAGGGAGCCCAAGCCCTCCTGGCCCCAGCGATCCATGCCCCCCCGCCGATTATTTTCGGGACAGGAGGGAGCCCAAGCCCTCTTGCCCCACGGGCCCCCCCCCCCAATTATGATCAGGCCAGGAGGGAGCCCAAGCCCTCCTGACCTCTCGCCCCCCACCCCCCTGCACGATCGGGTAGAAGGGAGCCCAACCCCTCCTGCCCAGGCAGACCCACCTATCCCCCACCCCCCACTACAATACAGGCAGGAGGGATCCCAGGCCCTCCGCCCCCCCCGAGCCCCCGATCAACCCCCCTGCCGACCCCCCGACCCCCCTCACCCTCAACCCCCTTCCCCGTATCTCTTTCGCCTAAAAGCCCGTGTGTTGGACGTTTGGGGCTTAGTTGTTTTTTTGGTTCATTATGGGGTATAAGTGTAGACGTCGTTTGGGTACAAGTGTAGACGTAGTGGTTGGCTGAGCGTTTAAACAGCTGAATGTAGAGGCAGGCCATTATCAA
Organism: Geotrypetes seraphini; assembly: GCF_902459505.1. NCBI lineage: Eukaryota > Metazoa > Chordata > Amphibia > Gymnophiona > Dermophiidae > Geotrypetes > Geotrypetes seraphini. Next base: position 406,307,950 of record NC_047085.1, read on the forward strand.
AACAAGGACATTTGTTTTGGTTATGGACACTTTCCCTGCTTCTGCTTTCAACGATTAAGGCCTTAGGCCAAAAAGGGACTTAGACGGTTTTTTTGATTATGCCCCTCCATATGTTTTACAGTATTAACCTATTAACTATGACCCCTTTTACTAAACAGCAGTAGAGGGTTCTACCGTGGGCCGCTGAGATAAATTTTCCGACGCTCGTAGAAATCATATGAGCGTCAGAGCATTTACCTCGCCAGCCTGCAGTAGAAACCTCTATCGTAGCTTTGTAAAGGCCAGTATAACAGAGGAAACCATAGTTTTTAAAACTGTTGAATCAGTTGATTGTTAAATATTTTTATATAGCACAACACTGTGGTTTGATATTGCTAAAGATAAAATCCCTGAATGTAGGTAAGTAATAACATTAAAACTTGCTCTTTTGAGATCTTTTTCACCCACCCGGTTCTCCCTGTTTCTCACCTTACCCACACCTTCCCTCTTCTTGTGAGAATGTCATGGAATGCTTTTATGTTTCACTTCTATGTTCTGATATTTGTCAACATCTGATCACTTTGGATCTACCGCTACTACTTATCATTTATATGGCACTGAAAGGCGTACGCAGCGCTGTAGATTTTGACATTTATAGACGGTCCCTGCTCGGAAGAGCTTGCAATCTAACTTGGACAGACAGACATGACATATAGGGTTGGGGTTGCAGAACCCAAGGTGAGACGAGTTAGGAGCCGAAAGCACTCTTAAAGAGGTGGGCTTTCAACTGGGCCTTGAACACTGCCAGAGACAGAGCCCATTGTAGGGATTCGGGCAGCTTGCTCCAAGCATACGGCGCAGCAAGGCAGAAAGGACGGAGTCTGGAGTTGGAAGTTGAACAGAAGGGCACAGATAGGAGGGACTTATCAGTTGAGCGGAGCTCACGTGGGGATGGGTAGGATGGATCACAGAGGGAGATAAGTGAAGAGAGATAGTGAGGGGCAGCTGAAGAAGAAGAGTTACCTTCGAAAGCTAGTCTAATAAAAGAGGTATCATCTTTTTTTCTTTTATTTCTGCATGTTATTTATAAACACAGATTGGGATATAACTCTAGTAAACAGGTCAGTTGTAGACTATTCATACAGTATATATGAATTCTATATTTAAATGTTTTTTCAAACATTTTGATGGGGGTTAAAGGTTGCAGGAATTTGTGAGTTTAGCTTTGTTCCAAGGGAGAGGTTGGGGGATGTCAGAAGGTTTGCTTTGTGTCAGTCAGTCAAGGGAGGTAAGGGAAGTTGCTTTCTTTTGGGGAAGGGGTTACTTCAAGCTTTGCACTTGCCCCTTCAAACTGGCATTTTTATGTTCCCGTGGCGGGTACAAAAACTGACAATATTTTGTAATAAGAAACCACAAAACAAAACGCCGGCAAACCAAAACAAGTAACGTGGAGTTGATGAACTGGAAACTCCTAGGTTTATTGATAGCATACAATAGAACACATGAGACAATAAAATACACTATGGTTGTTGGAAAAATAATGGAAGTGTTGCTGAAAGAAAGGATAGTGTACCGTATTTTCGCGGATATAACGCGCACCCGTGTAAAACGCGCACACGGGTATAGCGCGCAGAAACCACACTTGTATGTACGGAAACTTTTGTATACAGCACTCATGGGTATACCGCGCATGCTGCCCGACTCTCCTCTGGCCACCCCGACTCTCCTTTCGCCCTCCCCGACTCTCCTCTGGTTGCCCCGACTCACCGTTCACCCGCCCTGACTTTCGGTGCACTGCCCCGCCTCTCCGTGCGCTGTCCCGACTCTCCGTTCACCTGCCCTGACTTTCCGTGCACTGCCCCGCCTCTCCGTGCGCTGTCCCGACTCTCCGTTCACCTGCCCTGACTTTCCGTGCACTGCCCCGCCTCTCCGTGCGCTGTCCCGACTCTCCGTTCACCTGCCATGACTTTCCGTGCACTGCCCCGCCTCTCCGTGCGCTGTCCCGACTCTCCGTTCACCCGCCCTGACTTTCCGTGCACTGCCCCGCCTCTCCGTGCGCTGTCCCGACTCTCCTTTCGCCCGCCCTGCCCTGCTCCCAGCTCTGTAAGCATGCGCAATGGTCTGAGCATGCTTGCCGCTTAGTTTTCACCAAGGCTGTTTTTCTGGTGGTGTGCTTTTCACCACATGGCTGTGGCCCCCTCTATCTGGCCTTGTAATTTGCCCAGTGAATACTATTTTGACTATACAACAGCATCTCAGCCTTTGGGTAAGCCTATAAAAGATTAATGTTGCATGTAGAGCCCACATTTTAATTTGATCACTTCAGATTGGTATTCTGCATTTATCTACCCTGTAGTAGAGTTTATCAATTAAATTTACCGGTAAATGTACCGCCATAATGGCAGGAATGAGACGAAAGTCATATACAGCGGACTTTAAGCTTAAAGTCGTTGCGAAAGCTGAGGAAATAGGCAACCGGGCCGCAGCGAGAGAGTTCGATGTTGGAGAAACATCGGTGCGTGAATGGAGAAAAGATAAGAAGGAACTGGAGAAATGCAATCCGCGCAAACGGGCACGTCGTGGGGCCAAACCAAAATGGCCTCAGCTGGAGGATGACTTGAAGCAGTGGATTCTGGCGAGAAGGGAGCAAAATCAATCAATTTCTACTGTTGCGATTCAGATGAAGGCAAAACTACTTGCCAATGGAAGAGGAATACCCGACTTCAAAGCTGGCTTCACATGGATCTCAAACTTTATGAAAAGGAACGGACTATCAGTTAGAATGAGAACAACTGTTGGCCAGCGACTTCCAGATGACTGGCAGCAAAAATTGATTGATTTCCGTGACTTTGTCGCCAAAGAAATATCTGAACTTGGCATCACTGCAAAGGACGTCATCAACATGGATGAAATTCCAATGGCATTCGACATTCCAGCAACAAGAACCATAGCTCCCACAGGTACTAAATCTGTTGCCATCACCACAACTGGGCATGAAAGAACGTGTTTTACAGTCGTTCTTGGTTGCTCAGCTAGCGGGGTTAAGTTAAAGCCCATGCTCATTTTCAAAAGGGTCACTATGCCCCGTGAAAAGCTGCCCACCAGTGTGGTTGTGCACTGCAACAAGAAGGGATGGATGGACTGCGACGTAATGAGATTGTGGGTAGATAAATGCTTTAGGGCAAGACCGGGTGGATTCTTTGCAAAAAAATCCTTGTTAATTTTTGATGCCATGGCTGCCCACAAAGAAAAAAATGTTCAGGCCTACATTAATTCTACTCGTGCCCACATCGCTGTGATACCTGGAGGCCTGACGTGTAAGCTGCAACCACTTGACATCGCAGTGAATCATCCATTCAAGACTTTTATTAGAAAGGAGTGGGAGGAGTGGATGCAGAGCGGCACGCACGAGTACACACCCGCGGGGCGGCAGAAGCGGGCAACTTTCACAGAAGTCTGCAAGTGGGTGGCTTCAGCATGGGACAAAATAACACCAGATACCATTCGAAACGGATTTAGAAAAGCGGGCATTGTTTATGAAACCAATGAAACTACGGCTACTACCAGTGCAGCGGAAGGAGGCAACAACACGGATTTCAGTGATGATGATGATGATGATGATGACGATGATGACGATATCACTTCGGAAATAAACAAGGATCGTCTGCAGGCCGTGCTCAGTTTATTTAATGACGATGATGACAATTCGGATTTTGATGGATTCAAGGATTCAGATGACTGTGATGATGATGACTGAATAAACCTGTAAACTTTGTTTATTTACAACTTTACCGTAATTACGGTAACTGTATTTAGATTATTTTGTCCTCCATACTTCGTTTGATCTACTGGTTAATGTTATAGTTTATAAGAATTAACATGTTTCTGTTCTTGTTCCTGAATTCATACTCACTAACTCTAGATTAAAAGTTATAAGGTTGTTTATAAGAATGAACAGTTTTTTTCTTTTCACGTGTTTGGTTGGAGGGTGTGTGAATGGTGCGTGAGTTCTCCTATGTCTGGTTGAGGTGGATTGAATTACCGGTATTTAGCTGAAGAAATTATGGTAGTTAAACAACCCCCCCCCATTCCACACACATTACGGTAATTCTCTTCCATTTTTGTTCCCATTATAAAAAACACTGATAAGTTTCCAGAAAAAAATACATTAAAATAAGAAGTGAAAACAAAGGCCCCTACAGATGAGAACATAAGAATAGCCTAACTGGGTCAGTCCAATGGTCCATCATGCCCTGTAGCCCATTCTCATGGTAGCCAATCCAGGTTACTAAATACCTGGTCAAAACCCAAAGAATAACAACATTCCATGCTACCGATCCAGGGCAAGCAGACGCTTCCCCCATGTCTTAATAACAGACTATGGACTTTTCCTCCAGGAATTTGTCCAAACCTTTTTAAAACCAGCAACGCTATCTGCTTTTACCATAACTTAAATCATTCCTTCCAAACAGAGACCTTGCTAGATGTCAAATACAGAAAGAACAAGGTACCGTAACTTCACAAGGACTTAGCTGTGCAGGAATACCTATACCTATATACGGTACCTATACCATATACCGTACCTAGTGCAAAAATGTGCAAAGGTCTGTTTTTTTCTTTCCATCACTACATAGCCTACGGTAATGCCACACAAGCAGCGCTGTTACAAATATATTCTGAAGGTCAATGCTAAGGTTAACAAAGTTTCCTTCCTTGGACCACAAGGAGATACTGACAAACCACTGAAAGAGATCCCAGGAACAACACCCAAAGATCAACTCAGTATGTGAACCAGTTGAGTGGAGTGGACTAGGGTAACTGGGGGGTGGAAATGGACCCGGAGTTTTCTCAGCAGAATTTCCCAGACCACCTCTTCCTCTCAACACATTGACACGCTAGTGGGTTTATTTTATAGCTTTTTCACTCCCTTCGGTCTGCCTGCCCCCCTTGAAGTCCTGTCCCCCCTTGAAGTCCTGTCCCCCCTTGAAGGTCTGCCTGTCCCCCTTGAAGGTCTGCCTGTCCCCCTTGAAGTCCTGTCCCCCCTTGAAGGTCTGTCCCCATCCTGAAAGCCTGATGCCCCCCCTCGACGTCCGATTCTTCTCCCCCCTCGGCAGGACCACTCGCACCCCCACCCCGAAGGACCGCCGACTCCCCGACAATATCGGGCCAGGAGGGAGCCCAAATCCTCCTGGCCACGGCGACCCCCTAACCCCACCCCGCACTACATTACAGGCAGGAGGGATCCCAGGCCCTCCTGCCCTTGACGCAAACCCCCCTCCCCCCCAACGACCGCCCCCCCCAAGAACCTCAGACCGCCCCCCCAGCCGACCCGCGATCCCCCTGGCGACCCCCACGACCCCCCACCCCCCTTCCCCGTACCTTTGGTAGTTGGCCGGACAGACGGGAGCCAAACCCACCTGTCCGGCAGGCAGCCAACGAAGGAATGAGGCCGGATTGGCCCATCCATCCTAAAGCTCCGCCTACTGGTGGGGCCTAAGGCGCGTGGGCCAATCAGAATAGGCCCTGGAGCCTTAGGTCCCACCTGGGGGCGTGGCCTGAGGCACATGGTCGGGTTGGGCCCATGTGCCTCAGGCCGCGCCCCCAGGTGGGACCTAAGGCTCCAGGGCCTATTCTGATTGGCCCACGCGCCTTAGGCCCCACCAGTAGGCGGAGCTTTAGGATGGATGGGCCAATCCGGCCTCATTCCTTCGTTGGCTGCCTGCCGGACAGGCGGGTTTGGCTCCCGTCTGTCCGGCCAACTACCAAAGGTACGGGGAAGGGGGGTGGGGGGGTCGTGGGGGTCGCTAGGGGGATCGCGGGTTGGCTGGAGGGCGGTCGGAGGTTCTTGGGGGGGGCGGTCATTGGGGGGAGGGGGGTTTGCGTCGAGGGCAGGAGGGCCTAGGATCCCTCCTGCCCGTAATGTAGTGCGAGGTGGGGGTAGGGGGTCGCCGTGGCCAGGAGGGTTTGGGCTCCCTCCTGGCCCGATATTGTCGGGGAGTCGGCGGTCCTTCGGGGTGGGGGTGCGAGCGGTGGGGGTGCGAGCGTCCTTCTGGATGATGAATCGGGCGTCGGGCGGGGTGTGAAATATGTAAAAAAAATTTTGTATACCGCGCTCAGGCATATAACGCGCGAAGGGTATGCGCGGTACGTAAAAACGCGTATAACGCGCGCGTTATATCCGCGAAAATACGGTACTTCCTTGAATCTAATGGGTTACAGGATCCGAGGCAACATGTCTTTACAAGAGGTAAATCGTGCCAAACGAACCTGATTGAATTTTTTGATTGGGTGACCAGAGAACTGGATCGAGCTAGATGTAATTTACTTAGATTTCAGCAAAGCCTTTGATACAGTTCCTCAAAGGATGCTGTTGAACAACCTTGAAGGGCTGAAGTTAGAACCCACAGTGGTGAACTGGGTTAGAAACTGGCTGTCAGACAGATGCCAAAGGGTGGTGGTTAATGGAAGTCACTCGGAGGAAGGAAAGGTGAGTAGTGGAGTCCCTCAGAGTTTGGTGCTGGGGTCGATCCTGTTCAATATGTTTGTGAGTGACATTGCTGAAGGGTTAGAAGGAAAAGTGTGCGTTTTTGCAGATGATACCAAGATTTGTAACAGAGTAGACACCGAAGAGGGAATGGAAAATATGAAAAAGGATCTGCAAAAGTTAGAGGAATGGTCTAATGCCTGGCAACTAAAATTCAATGCAAAGAAATGCAGAGTAATGCATTTGGGGATTAATAATCGGAAGAAACCGTATATGCTGGAAGGTGAGAAGCTGATATGCACGGACGGGGAGAGGGACCTTGGGGTGATAGTGTCCGAAGATCTAAAGGTGAAAAAACAGTGTGACAAGGCAGTGGCTGCTGCCAGAAGGATGCTGGGCTGTATAAAGAGAGGCGTAGCCAGTAGAAGGAAGAAGGTGCTGATGCCCCTGTACAGGTCATTGGTAAGGCCCCACTTGGAGTATTGTGTTCAGTTTTGGAGACCGTATCTTGCGAAGGACGTAAGAAGACTTGAAGCGGTCCAGAGGAGGGCGACGAAAATGATAGGAGGCTTGCGTCAGAAGATGTATGAGGAGAGACTGGAAGCCCTGAATATGTATACCCTAGAAGAAAGGAGGGACAAGGGAGATATGATTCAGACGTTCAAATACTTGAAAGGTATTAACGTAGAACAAAATCTTTTCCAGAGAAAAGAAAATGGTAAAACCAGAGGACTTAATTTGAGGTTGAGAGGTGGTAGATTCAAGAGCAATGTTAGGAAATTCTACTTTACATAGAGGGTGGTGGATGCCTGGAATGTGCTCCTGAGAGAGGTGGTGGAGAGGAAAACGGTGACTGAGTTCAAAGAAGCTTGGGATGAACACAGAGGATCTTGAATCAGAAAATAATATTAAATATTGAACTAAGGCCAGTACTGGGCAGACTTGCATGGTCTGTGTCTGTATATAGCCGTTTGGGGGAGGATGGGCTGGAGAAGGCTTCAATGGCTGGGAGGGTTTAGATGGGATGGAGTAGGTTTTAACGGAGATTTTGGCATTTGGAACCCAAGCACAGTACCGGGTAGAGCTTTGGATTCTTGCCCAGAAATAGCTAAGAAGAAAAAATTAAAATTGAATCAGGTTGGGCAGACTGGATGGACCATTCGGGTCTTTATCTGCCGTCATCTACTATGTTACAATTAAAAACAAATACAGCTGGAATTGAAGGCCAATAGTCCTAGGTAAATACCAATCTGTAAAAAGAATTAAACGTCTGTGTGCAGATGATTTCACTTTGTCAGCTGAAATTATATCAAACAATTATTTCCATAAACACAATATAGTAAACAGCTGGCAGATGATGTAGCATGTAGATGACCAAGCCGATGAATAGGACCCTACAAGGTCCATGTTTCGGTGTGTAGAAATGCTTTCATTAGGGGTCCCATATATAAATCACCAAGCTGATCCAAAGAATAAATAAATTCTTAAAACACAAAATGTGTAAAATGTTTCCAAATGCCAATGCTGAGCATCAATTGCTAAGCAGTATTTTGTAATAAACCTCTGAAGAGAGGTAGATGAAAGGTATCACCACAGCACTTAGGGTTAGAACAGGGTATATTAAGCAAGGACTGGTCCTCACTTGGATGACGAGGTGTTAGCATTGGGAGCTCTGTACAATCTTTTTAACTGCTGACTGCAGGGATACAGTACTCCTCCAAAATTCATGGGGGTTCCGTTCCAGGAACACCTGCGAATTTGTAAAATCCACGAATGTGATTTAGGAGCTGATCGAAGGCAAGAGAGGTCAGCTGGGGTGCCGGTGGGTGCTGAAAATCATTCTCAGTATTTTCCAACCGCCTCTTCCTGGTACTAATGCCAGATAGCGTGTTAAAGCAGCTCCTGATTGGTGTAGCCTGACTTTAGTACCAGGAAGAGGCGGTCAGAAAATACCGTGAATTACTGAATGGTGAATTTGCAGGGATTTACATACATAGATACCTATCAGTGTACTTATTCCATGATCTACATGTGTAAATGGTGCCATGTAAACGTGTAGATGCTTCTAAAATTATCCTTATACTAACAGTGGAGGTACATGGTGCAGAAAGTGTTTGACACTATGGAACCAGAAAATACAAGGCATATGGAGTCAATGTTAAATTGCATTCTTAAATATGGAGAGTGATGTATATATGCAAGAAGTATAACTGAATAATATACTGGCCCTTTGGACCTTAAAGCAGATCAGGTAGAAAGTAGATACTAACAGGTCTTTCTTCTTAGAAGAATGATCTTAAAGTGTCATTGCACTTTCTGCTAAACAGTTTTTCATCCAGAAGACACACTTAACCCCAAAATTCTGATATCCTTGATTATATTGTTTTTGCCCAAAAATAAGAACTATGGAAAAAATAAGTGATGTAATTGCTCTAGATATAAAGGCTGGCTGATGAGTCTTTTGTCAAGACCATCTGGAACATTCATGACATCAGTGAGAAAGCATATGAATGATTTGTGAAGGAAAGACTGGTATACTGTACTATACCACTACTGGAACCACTCAGTAAACACAAAGACCTGGATTCTGAAAGTGGCACCATTAGGAAGGTGCTCTACCGGTGCTTGTTAATTGTTTTAATTGGCTATTAACAGCAAGGTAATTAACTGCACTGTTAAATGCCAATTATAAACAAATTAAAAGGAAAAAAAAAGTAGGTGCCATGAGGCACCTACAAAACATGGTGGCAGAATCGCATCTACACAGATGCTTAGCAGTGCCAAATGTCAAAAGAAGAGTGGTTATGGGTGGTGTTGACGGTTGACGCCACTAAGTGTGATTCTACATCGAAGAGAGGCGCCAGAAATGTAAGCCTGTAAAACCCTGGCTTACATTTCTGGTGCCTATCTTTTACGCAGGCCGTGATTCTAAAAACAGCGCCAAAATCGGAGTGACACGCGACCAGTATCATTTTTTTTTGCAGGCGCCTGCTGATTATGGCGCCACTTTCAGAAGCTGGGCTAAACTTTCTCTATGCAAATGCAAAATGTTAATGCGTGCCTTCGTGTGGAATGGCTGCATCCTCGACACAGCTTACAGTTCAACAAAACCTTTGCACATACAGTGGGATGAAAACCAGGGAAGTCATGTTCAGCTGTCTAAAAAAAAAAAAGAAAAGTAAATTAATTGAAATAGGAGTTTGCTTCGCTGATTTATTCAACATACTCTTCACTTTCAGTGTAAAGGAACAATTGTAGAATTACTTTAATGCATTTTGAACTATATTTTTTTAGACAGAAGAGTGTGATAAATGCAGAAACCTGGAGCTATAAGAAATAAAGTAGCATTGGATAAATGACCACATCTGAGTTAACTCATCTAAAGTCCCCTTTTACAAAGCCATGGTAGCGAGCCTGCCACGGCAAATGCACCAGAGCAATAGGCTTCGATACATTTGCCGCAGCAGACTTGCTACCACAGCTTTTGTAAAAGGGGCCCTAACCCCCTCTGCTACAAAATGAGCGTCGGGAGTAGTGCGGGCCATTCAGCGCGGCTCTCTGCTCTAAAAACCGCTAGCGCAGTTTCGTAGAAGAGGGAGTATGTCTTCAATAGTAATAAAATGTATCATGATTGATTACAATAAACCCTTAGCATCTGCTCATCCCACTGAAAGGAAATATCAGAGCTGCCAAGTTATTTCGATCTAGAAAGGAGACTTCATGGCCAGTCTTGTAACTAATATCTTAAAGCAGTGTGGTATTTGTAGTCCTTTTTTCTCCTTATTGAAATCAGTGCTGTAAATCCCATAGTGCATCATTATAATGCTCTTAGAAATCTATGACTGGCCAAAAAACTCCCTCCTGGAACATGGTAATTGGTAGCTCTAAAATATCTATTTTTCTCCCCCGCTTCTTTCATGTTCCACACAACTCTAGAATATATTTTTTTTCTTTACTTATGTTCCAGAATCTATTATTTTCTTATTTCATATACAATGTCCGTATATTTTTGAAGCCAAAGATTCACCCTATACTTCTTTCTAATCATGCTATCACTTTGGGGAAATTATTTTTTTATTTTATTTATTTAATGATATTTTTATTGCAATCTAGTAAATTACACCATACAAAGACAAGAAATTCCATAGCAATGTCTCCTACCCATCCCATTCCCAAACCCCTTACCCATACAGAACCACTCTCCCCTTCGGTCCCCTCCCATCCCACAGAAACACAGTAGGCAACCCAGTTATACAGTCCAGAAAGTACAAATCATCAAATCATAGAGTGTTCAGAATCTGGCTTCGGCTTCTCAGAGCCAGGACATTCAGATAGGGAGTCCACACTTGAAGGAAAGTTTTATGTCTGCTCCGGGATCCAGCTACAGCTCTTGCCTCACACTACATCAGAGCATGTAGTTTATTCCTCCAATACCACACAGAAGGAGGCTGGGCAGACAGTTATGTCTTTCCTATGACATAGCACTTGCCCAAAAATAATTTTTCCCAAAATCCTTTATAAAGGCTCAACAAACATTACTTGAATATAAAGGGCCTCTTCTATTAAACTGAGCTAGCAATTTTCTAGCGCGGGGAGCCACGCTGAATGGCCCACACTGCTCCCAATGCTCAGAGTTCCTATGAGTGTCGGGAGCAGCATAGCTCTCTGCGCTAAAAACTGCTAGCGTAGTTTAATAGAAGAAGGGGAAAATGTTAATTATTTATTTAAAACATTTATATTCCACATATCACAAAAATCTATGCAGCTTACAGAGTACACATATAAGTGTAATTAGACAAACAACCTAATACACTAAAATTCTCATAACTTCAGCAAGCTTCTGATGCAAAAATAATAGCTTCCTGACATCACAAATTGCCAAAGGCCTGCTGAAAATAGTAGGCCTTCAAACACTTATGAAAACTTAAGAAGGAAGAAATCTGACAAACATTATAGGGCAAGGCATTCCACAAAAGTGGATCCACTACATTAAATACTTATAACACCACTGAGTTTTACTTCAAGACAAATGCTACAAATGAGATCCTATTTCCAATGTTATGGAATACTGTTAATGTTATCCTGTTTGGGGTAATTATCAGTTTCACGATTATAAAAGCAAGGGGAGAATCCAACAAATCAGTTCCCGGCTTAGAGAAAGAAATAGAAATATATCACATTCAAATCAATAATTATCTTGACAACATTTTGTAAATTAAAATAAGAATATAACAAATAATTGAGTTTGCTAGCAACCAATGGAGTCGGGGAGGCGTAAAAGAATGGGTAAGTGGCAGGGAGAAGAATGTTGCAGTTAAATATTACATCCAGCATCCATCCCACTCAGAATTTAGGTACTGACATTGTAGAGAGATGGTGGTAGCATCTGTTTTTGATAAGGCTAGATTTTTATTGAGTAAATCTATAAAGCTCTTATTTTACAGTTCGATCTGGTGGACCAAGAGATAATGTTATCAGAACTAATTGAAATTGGAATTGCTGATAATGTTTCAAATTGGTTCAAGTGCATATAAGTATGATTGTAATGTAAAGTTTCTATTTCTTGGTGCTGCTGTATACATGGGAAGGCAGCGGACCTACAACTGAACAAATGGCAGCAGGGAGAGGAAGGCAATGATTGGGACTCAACAGGGTGCTGCATACCTCCCCCCCTCCCCCCCCCCCGCTGATGTCTGGATACGTGTACCCTGTGTTGGGAATCTATGTACTCTTTTATAAAATGACACCTAGTGATCTTTAACCTGTAATCATTAAAATCATCCATAGTACCTGAAGATTGGAGGGTGACTAATGTAACACCAACCTTTAAAAGGGTTTCAGGGGTGTTCTGGGAAATTACGGACAAGTAAGCCTATCTTCAGTGCTAGGCAACATAGTGGAAACTATTAAAAATAATTCAATTATGGAACAAGTAGAAAACATGGCTTAATGGGACAGAGTCAGCCCAGGTTCAGCCAAGGGATGCTTTGCCTCACCAATTTGCTACATATTTTTGAAGGTGTGGATAAAGGTAAGTTGGTTGATGTAGTGTGTCTAGAATTAGAGAAAGCTTTCAACAACGTTCCTCATGAGACTCCTGAGAAAATTAAAAAATCATGGGATAGGAAACAATGTTATGTTGTGGATTAGGAATTGGTTATTGGACAGAAAACAGAGGGTAGGATTAAATAGCCATTTTTCTAACTGAAAGAGGGTGAATAGTGGAGTGCTGCAGCGACCTGTATTTGGACCAGTGCTATTTAACATACTTATTGTATAAATGATCTAGAAATGAGAATACCCCTCCTCCCACTTTTACTAAGCCACAGTGGAGGTTTCTAACATGGCCTGGAGCGCTAAATGCTCTGACGCTACTCCAATGCTCATAGAATTCCTATGGGCATTGGAGCATTTAGCGCTCCTGGCTGCAGTAGAAACCTCTACCGCGGCTTAGTAAAAGAGAGCCTAAATGAGGTGATTAAATTTAAAGATGACAAATAATTCAAACTTGTTAAAAGACATGCAGACTATGAAAATTTGCAGGAAGAACTTAGGAAATTGGAAGACTGGGCATCCAAATGGCAGATGAAATTTAATGTGGACAAATGCAAAGTGATACACATTGGGGAAAAATAATCCAAATCATAGTTAGCAGATGCTCAGGAACACTTCAGGAGACAGCACCCAAAAAGATCTTGGGGTCATTGTAGACAATACAATGAAATCTTCTGCTTAGTGTTCAGTGGTGGCCAAAAAAAAAAGCAAACGGGATGCTAGGAATTATTAGGAAAGGGATGAAAAATAAGGCCAAGAATATTATAATGCCTCTGTATTGCTCTATGGTGCAACCTCACCTTGAGTATTGTATTCAGTTCTGGTCACTGTATCTCAAAAAAAGGTATAGTGGAATTTAGAAAAGGTTCAAAAAAGAACAGCCACAATGATAAAGGGATGGAACTCCTCTCATATGAGGAAAGACTTGGAAATGAGACAGCTGGGGGAATGACTGAGGTCTACAAAATCTTGTGTAGCGTAGAACGGGTACAAGTGAATCCATTTTTACTCATTCAAAAAGTACAAAGACTAGGGGACACAATGAAATTACATGGAAATACTTTTGAAACCAATAAGAGGAAATATTTTCTTCACTCAAAGACCAGTTCAACTATGGAACTCACTGCCAGAGGATGTAATAAAAGTTGTTAGCGTATCTGGGTTCATAAAAAATTTGGATAATAGTCTGCTGCTGTGATAGAAATGGGGAAAGCCACTGCTTGCCATGGGATTGATAACATGGAATGTCATTACTATAAGGGTTTCTGCCAGGTACTTGTGACCTGGATTGGTCACTGTTGGAAACAGGATACTGGGCTGAACCAGTATGACTATTCTTATGCTCTTAAGTTCCCCCTGTTGCCACCTACTTTTTATGCTCCTAAATTTAGGAATAAAGGGGGAAGTTATCAATATGGGCAGTTGATAAGATGTGTTATTTTACCATTAACTTATGTTATTATTAACTGGGTCTCATTGCATAAAATAGGTCCTGTGCTAAAGGGTTGCTAACCATGCCCCTAAGAGAATTGTGAGTATAAATTTAAGCACTGACTAGGGAATTCTATAAACGGTGCCTACATTAGGCACTGCTAGGCACCCTATTTGCAGTTTCCTAGCAATGCCTGAGTTCGGGATCCACACCCAATTTTTTTTTTAATTGGCTTAATCGGCATAGTAATTCACCACGCCAGTTTTCAGCCAATAAAAAAAAATTAATCAATTTAAGAGTTTAGTGCTGAACTTTTTGGATGCCTAGTGATGCCTAAGTGGAGGCGCCCTCCCACGCCTAAGGACGCCTAACTATGCCATGTTAAAAAGTAAGCGTCATTATGGGTGGAGATTAGGAATGGTTGACTTAGGCATCCAACATAGGCATTATCAAATTAGGTGAGTAAAAAGCTGGCCTAATGGAGCAGAGGTTATGTGTAGGACACCTAGCAACGCCTAAGCCTGCTTAGGCGCTGCTAGACATGATTCTATAAACGGTGCCTTTTTTAATTAACAGCCACACTGAGCGTCCGCTTAGGTATAGGCGGTCTAGAAATTTTAGAAATAAATAAACGTAGGGACCACTAGGTGCCATTTATAGAATTTAGTCCTGAGTAAATTTTCAGAGGCCAGCTCATAAGCCTAACCCTCAAGTTTAGGAGCATAAATCCTTTGGTATATTGTGCCCTACATTCTTATTGTTTTGTTTCTCTTACCAGTATTTTCTATATAGGCTTTTCTCTTCTGCTTCTTATATGTGCTTGTTCCCTTATCCTCCTGTGGCAGTTCCCTGTTTGTGTTAGCTACTGAAAAAATACAGTTTTGAAGGAAGTTTAGAAAACCTGCATCTTAAAACCCTCATTACCCTAATCTAACCTTTTGATTCAAGTGATTTTTTTAAACAAAGTTTTAAAATGCCCTTTAATTTTTATACTTCTGTAAACATTGGAATGGTGCATTAGACAGAAGATTTAGATTATCTGCAAGAATGTACTGGAACTTGGCCAGATTGAATATATCACTCTAAGGCTGCTTTATAAATGCAAACTTTTTTTTTTTAAGGTGCACAAACTCGTCTTTATACTTTTTGAATCTGCACTGTAGTAAGAATTAATTACAGATGAATTAGAATGCAAATAATAATGCCAGTAGCAAACTTACCCCCCTCTTTTACAAGCTGTGCTAGCGGCGGCTGCACAGCAAAAGCCCTTTAAGTCCCTATGGGCTTTGGGGTAGTTACCGCAGTAGCAGCCGCTAGCCCAGCTTTGTATAAGAAGGGGTTAATTGCCTACCTTGCTTACACTATAGTTTTGCATAATAATTTCTACCTTTCAATCTACAATATTCGTTTCTGCATACTTGTGAACCTTTTCCAAAGGAACTGAAGAACTTTTTTGCTTGCAACCATAGAGACTAATAAAATAATTATATTTCATAGCTATATCTTATTGTTGTAATAAATGAAATTGACAAATTTACATAACGATAACTGTACTATGTCACAGAAGAGTCTGTGTTGAATTATTTGACTATTGATCATTAGGCACAGTACAGGATACACACTTCAATTTTTTATAGTAATGGATAGTATTAAAATTGAGGGAGGAATTTATCAAGTTGTAGTAGAACTTCAGCCTATGGCCTGGCTGGCTGCGCTGAGTATGTCCACTTTTACCACTGGAAAAAACTAATCAGGGTCAGGCCTGGCTAGTATTTGGATGGGAGACCACCTGGGAATACCAGGTGCTGTAGGCTCAGGGGCAAATCACTCCTGTACTCTACCATGAAACATCACAGGGTGGATTCCTCACTGTGCCAGGGGTCAGTAGCCAACCTCGTGGCATAATCCATCCATTAGGGCTTTAAGTCACATAATTTGCCCCTTAACATGGTGATATTTAAGTTACTGCAGGTCGAATAGTAATGAGATACAAAGTATGCAAATTCCATAACAAGACTTGCGGTGAACACCCAGTGCACACCACAAGTCTTGTTATGGCCTTAAATGTATGGTAAAATAACTCCAGCTTTTAGCCCAGGAGCATCATGCCACCAAGTTATGGCCTAATGCTCCCAGTTTTAACATCCAGGGTTCCCCTCAGATCCAGAGTCCTCTGAAATAGTCCTCCCCCTCAATCCAAAGCTCTCCCGAAAGTAAACTCTGTTTCCAGTTCAACCCCTTCAGACACAGAGTCTGTCCACAAGATTCCTTGATCTGACCTCCTCTGAAGTAGACCCACCTGATCAATCCCCCCCACAAAGGATCTACCCCATCTAGGGGTGGCCTAGGGATCTCCTGGCAAGAATGATGCCCATTCGTGCCTACGCTTCCGGCAAAGTTCATCAAAATAGCACCCCTAGTGGTAGTCCCCAATTTTATGTGACTTTTTATATGCTATATCAGGTAATTTAGGGACTTGTTTTTAAAAGAGAAAATCAATCAAAAGTGGTATAAAGTGACATTTGGACATTTTGTGTGCTAAAATATACAAATTGCCATTTTCGAAACACATTTTTTAGACATTTTTCTATGCAATTTGTCCGCAATGTTTCTAAATCTCAAAGGGTTGTTTTGGGGTGGGGGAGGGGCCTTTGGGCAGGATTACAGAGGACTTATGATTTGGACTTTTTTCTGCAATAATGGAATATTGCAGAGCGAAACTTGGATGGTCAAAGCTAGACCTGTTTCAATAATGAATAAGTGCCAAAAAAATGTACCCAAACTGACCACATCGCCACTGGAAGCATGAAGACATGACTCTTCTTACTCCCCCAGCGGTCACTGACCCTCTCCCACCCTCCCAAAGATGTGAATGAAACTATGTATACCAGCCTGTATGACAGCTTTAGATGCTATCCTAATCCTATTAGTGCAACAAAAAGGTCTCTGGAGTAGTCTAGTGGTCAGTGCAGTGGACTACAGAGATGGGAACCCAAGTCCATAAGTCACTCTAACTAGCATACTTGCGGTGGAAAGTGTAAGCCCTCTAAAACCAACCCAAAACCTACTGTACCAACATATAGGTGACACCTGCAGGCACAAGGGCTATTGGAGTAGTATACAGTTGCATACAGTAGGTTGTAGGTGGGTTTTGGAGAGCTCGGGACAATGTAAGGGGATTATGGTGAAATGTGTATCAGGGACCTTTTATATGACATTCACTGCAGTGGCCCCTACAGCTATGCTGGGCTGTCTGTGTGGCCAGTCTGTTAATATTGCTATCCCTTCCTACTTCATAGTGGCTGTTTTTTGTGTGTTTATCATTTTGACTTTTTGAACCATTAAAAAAAAAGATAGACACACTGAGGACAAACATCTAGGAAATGGCCATATTTTTTAGGGGGAGGAAGAAAGATGTTTTTCTGATTTGAGAACGGTAATTTTCTCTACTGAATTTTTGGACGTTTTTCTCAATATGTCTAAACTCAGATTTAGATGTCATATTGAAAATGCCTTGCCATGTAAAGATTGTACAAAATTGGCTAAGTATTGTGATAAGTTGCCTATGCCTACTATCAGTGATCCCGACCCAGGAGAGCTCTATGATACAAAATGTAAGCCATGTACCACAGATAAAGACATACTAGAGGGGAACAACAGACACCAGGAGCATTGCAAGGACCTCTCAGGGCTGAGAGTCAATGCTGACACAGAGCTGCTGGTGTCCATGGAGCTCAAGGAGGCCGGGGGAAAAGCCCCAACCTCAGAGAGTCTTTTGAATCAGCCCATGGAGGTGGAAATGGGCTCTTACCTGTTAATCCAGGAGCAGCAGGACAAGGACACAAACTAACAGACCCAAGACAAGTGAAAAGCTTCTAATTAATATTTTGCTGTTGAATACAGTTGTTTTTTTACTGGGGAAAAAAGGCTTTTATTCTGACCACCTGGCAACCCCTGGAATTGTGTGTTTGCTATAAGGACTTTGAGGAGTCATTTAAAGGTTTGTTTGTTTTTTCTTTTTCCTTCTATCTTCTTGTGAAGAAAAGACTGCCAGCGCAAGCCCAGAGAGATTGGGGAGCTTTGTATTATATTGTGGTGGGAATGAGGGCTTATTAATTTAGGTTTACCAGTACACAACTCTCCGTCCAACACAGACACACGTTGCAGAGCCGGTGTTTCACACACTGGTGCAGGCAGGGCCAGATTAAAGGGTAGGCCCAATAGGCACATGCCTCGGGGCAAAAAATATCAGGGTGGCCCCAGGGCCAGCATTAGTAGGAGAGCAAACAGGGCAAGGGGGCCCCCGACTGCCTGGTGAGGTCAGCTTCCCTCCCACCACCTGCAAGTGAACCGGCTTCCCTTCTCATTATCAAATAAATACACCCTCTGTGATGCTGGGCTGAGCCCAGTGTTCTGGCGCGCTCCCGACACCTGCCAGCAAAATCCCACACACTTGGGCCCCAATCAGGGCACAATTACTCTTCCAGACCCCAGCGCCCATCAGGCTGGGGTCCAAACACCTACCCGAAGCTGTCTTCTGGTTTCCCCGGGCCTTCTCTGCTCTTCCTGCCCCTTAGGATTCTTTGGCGCGCTCCCACGCCTTAGCCAGGCTTGCAGCCTACTTTGGGGCATTTTTGCGCATGTGTGGGAACCCACGAATGCACCAATGCATCTTTCTCCTGGTGTTCCTTGGCGGCTGGCAATCAGATGATTGCCGCTGTGCGTGCGGGGAACTTGACTGCCGCGCTCTTCAGGGGGAGGGAAATAGAAGAGAAGGATGCCAGGGCATGGGGTAGAGAAGGGAAACTAAGGCAACAGATGCCAGACCAGAGGGAAAGGAAGGAGAGGAGATGCCAGAGCATGAAGGGGGAAGGGGAGACAGAAGAGAAGAAAAGGAGAGAGATGTCAGGCTATGGAGTTGAATGAGAAGGAAGGAAAGGAGAAGAAAGAAAATTATCGCATGTTAAACACTAAGGGCCGGATTTTTCAAAAAGTAGCCAAAAGTTAGGCATCAGCAGGCACCTAACTTAAATCTTTTAATTGGTTTTATGTGGCACGATAATTGGCCATGTCATTTTAAAAAAACTATTAAAAAATTAATTTTTTAAAAAAAATTAGCCACCACTAGGTGGCCTCCTGTACTGGCGCCTGGGTCCATGGTACCTAGTCATATTGAAGTCCAGAAGTGGGAGTGTTTAGAGGTGGCACCAGACTTCAGCATCACTAGGTGGTGCTGGCTGCAATTCTGCAAGGACCCTAGATGCTGGAAATGTAGGCCTGTAAAATACTAGCGTAAGTGGCACCTAGCACCACTTATAGGATCAGCCCCCTGAAAGCCCATGATTAATTATTTCCTTAAATATATATATGTATATATATATATATACATAAACACACACACACACACAGAGAGGCATAATAGAAAGGAATGTCTAAGTCTGTTTTCGTCCAAGTCGCAAAGTAAAAAATAGCTTAGGACACATTTTCGAAAAATATGTCCAAATTTTTTTTCATTTCGAAAATCATCTAACTATACGTCCTGCTGATCTGATCGTCCAAGCCGCTAAATAGTCTATCTTTATACCATATTTTCGTCCAAGTCAAAAACGCCTAGAACAAACCCTGTTGGACGTGAGAGAGGTCTGAAAAGTGATGGACTGAACACCCAGACATGGCACCTAAATAGTGGGGTACCTAACAGGGCACTGCTGTGAACTTCACAAAAAAGGTGCCATGTCTTCATCTCACTACAGCTCCCTTATGGGTCATGGTGAGCCCCCCAAACCACCTCCAGAATCCCCTAGACCCACTTATCTACCACCCCAATAGCCCTTATGGCTACAGGAGCAACTTATATGCCAGTAAAAAAGGGTTTTGGGGGTGTATAGGGGAGAGCACATATTTCAATATCAATGCAGTGATTTCAGGGGCTTATGGGCATGGGTCCTCCTCTCCATGGGTCCCTAACCCACCCCCAACACAGCTTAAGATGCCTCTGTGCAGCACTAGGCTTTCCTATGCCAGGCTGCTAGGTGATGATGTTCTGGAGACACAATTTTCAAGTTGTGATTAATATTTTTATGGGGGTGGAGGGGGGTCAGTGATCACTGCGGTAGTGTGTTTGGGTCTGTATTATGTGTTTGCAGTGCTTATCTGGCCACTTCAGTTGGGTTTTTGTGACTTAGACCATGTTTTAAATGGTCTAAGTCAGTCGTTCCCAACCCTGTCCTGAAGGACCACCAGGCCAGACAGGTTTTCAGGATAACCCTAATGAATATGCATGAGAGAGATTTGCATCTAATGGAGATTTCAGGCATGCAAATCTGCTCCATGCATATTCATTAGGGCTATCCTGAAAACCTGATTGGCCTGGTGGTCCTCCAGGACAGGGTTGGGAACCACTGGTCTAAGTCACAATGTCCAAGTTCTGTCGATCCTGTGCTGTATAACTTTCAGTTATGCATGCAGTACGACTAAGTCTAAGCCAGCCCACATCCCGCCCAACTCCTGCCCTCGACACTCCTCCTGAAATGCCCCGTTTAGCGATGGTCATTCAGCGGCACTATGAAGGCCTAGGTCGTTTAGAAATACATCCAAAACCCATTTTTATTATCGGCACTTGGACGTATTTTGACAATGTTCGTCTAACTGCCGACTTAGGCCAGTTTTTGGACGTTTTTCTCTTTCGATTATGAGCCCCACAGTATCCACCTCTTCTAAGAAACTGCGCTAGTGGTTTTTAGCATGGGGATCCACGCTGAATGGCCCACGCTGCTCCCAACGCTCAAAGGAACTCAATGAGCGTTGGGAGCAGCACGTCCATTCAGCCCCGCTCTCTGCGCTAAAAACCGCTAGCGTGGTTTCATAGAAGAAGGGGTATATATTTGTATCAACAACTTAATTTGTCTTTTCAGTAAGTTTTCAAGCTAAAAATAAATCTTACATTTAAAAATAAGTGCCCGTTTCTTTTTTTTCTGAGAAAGTGTAGGTGTTCCACATTATCTAGTTTCCTTGACTCCTGCTTTTGATTTTTGGAGATTCATTTCTTTGTTCACATTGCTCTTCCCTTATAGCAGGTGTTTCCCTTCTTGGGGAAAATGAATATGATGCTTATTGTGAACACTGTAATTAAGCTTCCTTTATAAGTCAAGGGATCATTCTGTTATTCCAAAAATTGCAAGCAAACAAAAATATCTAAGGCAACTGTTAAAAAGATGCACTGTACGCAATCTGAAACAGTCTTTATTAATCCTTTCAGGTTGCTGATTTATTGACAGCACACAGACTATACATATATACTCGAATATAAACTGACCCGAATATAAACCAAGGTAACCTTTTTCTCCCAAAAAAGGTGACTCTAATATAAACCAGGAACGGGGAGGGGGCTTGTGTGTGTTAATATTCAAGTGCCCTGCCCTGCCTTGAGATCTTCCAGGCTCTGTATCTAGCCCCCTCCCTTACTCCTTTCCCTGCCCTGCCAGACTCTAAACCCAGCTCCCCCTCCCTCCCTCACCTGTCCTGCCAGGCTCTGCACCCAGCTTTGACACGCATCTCCTGGTTGGTAAGGCCCAACTTTAGTACAGGAAGAGGCGGTCGGAGCATACAGCGAGTGATTTCCTTCACTTATGAGGTATTCAAGAAACACCTCAAAACTCACCTATTCCTGAAATACCTAGACAGCTGACCCACTTCCCTCCTTCCCCTTTTTTGCCCTTTCTCCCCATTGTTCCCACATCCCTTAAGTTAACTCAACCTGTACGTCAACTCAACTTGTACTCCACTAATCTTCTGTAAACCGCATAGAACTTAACGGTATTGCGGTATATAAACTGTTATTATTATTATTATTATTCACTCACCGGCGCTCTGGCTGCCCTCTCCTGCCTGGTCATTCGCAGTCAGAAAATACCACGAATGACCGGGACCGCAAACTGCCAACCGTGAATTTGTGGGGGAGCACTGTATTTGCTCCTTTCACCAATCTAATTATTTTACCTTTCACTGAAATGATAATGAACATAAGAATAGACTTACTATGTCAGACCAATGGTCTATCAAACCCAGTAGCCCGTTCTCACAGTGGCCAATCTAGGTCACTAATACATGGCCAAAACCCAAGGAGAACCATTGCGTCTCTTCAAATTCCTTTGGTCTGGGATATCCCATTACACTTTTCAGGGCTGATGTCATGTATGTGCTCTTTCACTTACTGTCTCTGAATTTCATCTTCCAGTAATCCCTTGCAGTTTTCATTGGAATGCATTTCAATTGTCATGGTATATATGATTAGATGCCCTTTTTCCATGGCTTTATGTAGAAAAACATCATGAGCATTGTTCCTGTATCAAGTAGTCCTGTTTAAATCAGTATGTAAAGTCCCAATGGACTGACCACTGCCACAGTAGAACATTCATAGGCGTTATTTATTTATTCATGTTGATTTCTAACCCATCCTCCCAGAAGCTCAGAATGGGTTACAATAAAAAACATTCACAATGCAAGATAAGGACATGAGTGGATGCGAGTGGAGAATACAAAAGGAGTTAGATTGCTATCAAATTTACTGATGGTAAATATTGCATCCGTGGCCTAAAGATGAAAATTATGTAGTCTATGTTTTTGTAAATGTGTTTAACAAAAAAAAGGAAAACTGCAGACAGAAGTACAAGCTGCAGGCTAAATTTATTTGAACAGTCTGTCGTTGCAGATAAAAACACCACCTTTATACAAACCAGAGGACCTGACACGGTCCACGTTTCGATCAATATGCCTTCATCAGGGGTCTTGATAAATAAAAGTGTGTGTCATCAACAGTATGTGCATAGAAAAAAAAGTGAATTATGGGTGAGATAAGTGAAGCCAAGTGTGAATATTGATTGGTGAACGTGTTCACATGTGATGTGATATGCAAAGGAAAACTGAAAATAGCACATTACATTGTATGGTGCATGAAAAAAACTTTAAGGTATAAGTGAATAAAGTATAAATGTGTTTGACACTGCTTTAACATTTTAACCTGCCAGTGCAGATGTAAGAACACCTTGCGGGAACCTTACTAGTCCAGTATGTGGCTTCCTCCAGGACCATAAAAGTTAGTTACCTAATGTGTAACGTGGGTTTTAGCGCCGGCAGCAGCAGTAACTGCTCCGATGCTCAAAAGAATTCCCATGAGCGTCAGAGCAGTTACCGCCACTGCCAGCGCTAAAACCTGCGCTATGTGTTAGTAAAAGAGGGGGTTAGAGCAGAGAAAGTGTGCAAACCATTTGGTTGCAACAGTCCTTTTATAGGGCTGGTTGCAATGAAACTGCCTCCTCCTTTATAATCCAGAGGTCCTAGTGAGCATGTGTGTTTTTGGCGGTTCATAGTCAAAAGTGCGCGCCGACAACTGAGCGCAGGACTTAATCGCGCCGAAGAAAAAATGTATTTTAAAGGGGTCCGACAGGGGGTTGTTGTGGAGAACCCCCCACTTTACTTAATAGAGATCGTGCTGACGTTGGGGGGGTTGGGGGGTTGTAACCCCCCTCATTATGCTGTAAACTTAACTTTTCCCCTGTTTTTCAGGGAAAAAGTTAAGTTTTCAGTATAATGTGGGGGGTTAAACCCCCACACCCCCCCAACATGGCAGCGTGAGGCTGCGCGATCCCTATTAAGTAGAGTGGGGGGGTTTCCCCCCACACCCCCCGTCAGAACCCTTTAAAATACGGGTTTTCTTCGGCGCGATCAAGCCCTGTGTTCAGTTGTCTGCGCTGGTTGTCAGCGCGCCTTTGTACTTGAGCGCTTTTGACCCGTCAACATTTTTGGCAGTGATATAAGTGATGATGTTGGGACTTTGGCGGGGACGGGTGGGATTTCTGTCCCCATGCAACTCTCTAGTCTGGAGCAGGTATGCACTCTGAAGCTGGCCCTGACACTGTTTCTGTGGGAAAGCTAAACCCTTTTCTTTCACTGCAGGGAGCTGATTAGTCCTCCCTGCAGGTGTGTTAGGGTAGCCTACCCTCAGAGAACTTCTCATCTGGCCTAAACCAGTTTGAGCTTGTTTGGGTGTGGCCAATATTCCATTCCTGCTCTTTCCTTTCCCTGGCCCTGTGACTGTTGGGAGATGTAGTCTCTCCATCTGTTTTCCCTCAACTGGCTTAGATAAAGCTAAACCAGATCTGCCTGCTTTAGTCAGGGCTTTAGGAGGTTTCATTGCTGGAAGGCTTGGCTTGTAAGTATTCCTAGGGGCTGCTTTGAGACTCTCCTTAGCCAGCTTAGGAATACTTTCAAAGGTTTTATCCTCATTTCCCTCGTCTGGCAATGCTTCCTCAATGGGAACAGGTGCCTCCCTGTGACAATGGACAGATTTCCTACTCCCCAGCCCTTTTTTTCCATCTTTGAGGGATGCCACGGAATAACAATCAGACGCAAATTGAAGTTTAAAACATAAGGGCCTCTAAGGGAGAGCAATTGAAGCTCACTCAATCAGGCACCCAAGCCATGAGCTGCAGGCCATTTTATTAACTTTATATCATTTCCTTTATTATTATTCATATGTTACATCATTTCCTTTATATCAATTCCATTACATCATTTTCTTTATTATTATTCATATATTATTATACAATTACTTCATTAGAATCCAAAGATAAATTGCATATGACTGCATTTTGCCACTAGGTCCATATTTGGTTCATTGGTCATATGATTTCTTGTCAATCTTACTTATTTAATAATTTTTCCTAACTTAGCAACTCTATAATGATTTAGTTAATCATGTACAATTAGTTTTGCTCTTGTCAGCAACAGAAAGAGGCTTACATCTAGATTATCTAAGATCATCATCTATTTCAATGCATTGGACATCTTATAACAACATGTTAGCTTATGGTCCAGTGACTTGTTCCCTGTTCTAGGACTTGGGTCTTAGATCAGTAAACATGGTACTTCCTTTGTTCTATCACTGTGACAAGATGTAGCTGGGACAAACATCTATTTTAGACCTTTAAGTAACACTTGCCAATAACCCTTAAAGTACTTTCTCTTTTATCTCTATTGGTGTCTTTCTTCAGGTATCCCAGACAAAGGTTGCATCTCACATATTGGGGAATGCCTCTTACAGTACTGTATTACAACTTGCTGCCTTGGAGAAGAGTATGATTTAGAAAGAGAACTCATTGAAAAACATTTTAATTGGTAGATTCAAATGTAGTTAATAGTGGCATAAAACTGGTCTGGAATTTGGCATCTAGTATTTAATGTTAAAAAAATGCAGGATCATGCATTTGGGCTGCAAAAACCCAAGGAAAC
This sequence comes from Geotrypetes seraphini, assembly GCF_902459505.1. Taxonomy (NCBI): domain Eukaryota; kingdom Metazoa; phylum Chordata; class Amphibia; order Gymnophiona; family Dermophiidae; genus Geotrypetes; species Geotrypetes seraphini. The sequence goes on from NC_047085.1 coordinate 406,333,188, forward strand.
AGTGCAGTTTTAGGAGGTAAAGAACTTTTCTGCACGAAGGAGAAGCAGGACTTGCGTGATCATTTATGATGATATTATAGTGGCTAAACAAGTTGAAAAGGGTGACTGTGAAAGCTAGAAGGATGCTTCACTAACAATTCAGATGCCAAATAATTTTTGAAGCTATTTTTCTCCTACATGCAATTGCAATGAATCTCTGATGAAATTTTGAAACAGGGACCTCGTCGGATGCACGCTATCATTCAGAGCTAAGATATTAACATCAGAGCTTTAAAGAAAATAAGTTGTTTATTTTCATGGCCTTTATAAACAACAGTTGATAATTGTATCTTTTTTTATTTTGGATTGTTTCTCTTGAAACACGGTTCTCCTTTATTTAGTCACTAGTCTTTAAGCCCGTTACATTAACAGGTGCTAGAATATATGTCTGTCTGTCTTTCTTTCTGTCTCTCTTCCTGCACCTGTCTCTTTCTTCCTTTCTGTCTGTCTCTCTCCCTGTCCCTCTTTGTCTGTCTGGCTTTCTGTCTCTCTTCATGCCCCTGTGTCTTTCTTCCTTTCTTTCTATCTGTCTCCCTCCCGCTATCTCTTTCTTTCTCTCTCCCTCCCACTGTCTTTCTTTCTGTCTCTCTTCCTGCACCTGTCTCTTTCTTCCTTTCTGTCTGTCTCTCTCCCTGTCCCTCTTTGTCTGTCTGGCTTTCTGTCTCTCTTCATGCCCCTGTGTCTTTCTTCCTTTCTTTCTATCTGTCTCCCTCCCGCTATCTCTTTCTTTCTCTCTCCCTCCCACTGTCTGTCTTTCTGTCTCTCTCCCTGCTCCCTGTGCAGCAGCAGCATTTCCCTCCCCCACCCCCATTTCCCTGTGGAGCAGCAGCATTCCTTCCCCCTCCACTACCCTATGCAGCAGCAGCAGCAGCTGTATTTCCCTCCCCACTTTCTTTTTTTTTTTCCTCCTCAATAGTTGTCTGTCCATTACTTGTCTCCTCTGTCTCCAGCTGTCCTTTACCATTGCTTCCCCTCCCCAATTTTCCAATTAATACTCCTTCTTCACAGTCTTTCTCCCCAACTATCTCTTACCATCTATTATTCTACATCCTCTTGCTGAGGTGTTCCTAATCTTCTATATCTGTTAGCTGGATAAGACAGGGACAAAAACAGAAGCTGGAGCCTTGACAGTGACAGTCCTGCCTGCATTTAGGTTTTTATGCTTATTTACTGTGTGCTATCTTATGCCATTCAGCAATGTGTATTATTATTCTTACCATAGAACTGTCCTCCTTGACCTTCTCTCCATCTTTCTCCCTTCCCAATGAGCAACAAATCATTTCTGTCAACTGCTGGAACCTTTCTGCTTCTGCTAACCCTTTGTCAGTTCTCCTTTTCTGTGTCTATCTCCTTCAGTTCCAAATGTTTCTTTGCCCCGTTCCTTTATAATTTCCAATAATTGAATGATAGGCTTCAGCCATCTTCCGGTGCAGCTTGCAGCCGCCGACAGCCACCGCGGCCGACATCTACCTCAGGGGATTCTTGCGCATGCGCACTCCTACCTGCGGTGCCCTACAGTGCACAGAAAATGGGAGCACGCAGGTGGGAGTGCGCATGCGTGCTTAGGGCTTTATTATATTAGATTAGTGTCACAGAGTTTCATATGAGACATAAATACACATTGAGATATGTACTTTCGGATGAGTTAAATGATGTGAATTGCTTGTGACAAGCAAATCCATTGAGGCTCATCATTGTCTCACAATTAGTGCCTGGTATGCACTTACAATTGAAATCTCCTTTTTCACACACATAAAAAATTCATTAATTTTGAACTTTCAGCTATTTATTATTGGAGAACCATCTCCCCAGCGTTACTTTCTCAGGTATAGGGGAATTTTTTTATTTGTTAATCTTAAACCACACCATGCGGTGATCACTGGCTGCCAGATGTCCACCCTAAAATGGTGCACATTAGAGATCATACACAGTATTTAATAAATAACTAAAGATGTGTTATATGTCTTAATACTACTCATACATATACCACACATCTTTAACCATTCTTAGCAATCTTGAAAAGGACCCTCAGAGGCGAGATACTCAAATGAGAAACTCAATTGAGAGCAGTCATTTCAATGCCTCACCAACATTTCTTCATCAGTCCAATGTGTCTTTTATATTGTAAATATTATTTTTACCTCTATTACTTTTCGTTACTCATTTAATGCTTATTTCATATTCATTTAACCAATTCAATCTTCAAGAGAGCCAACTACTTACTGAGAGAGGACATCTGAAGAGGAGGATCAGCCTTGAGACAGCCTGTCATAGGCGAAACATGAAATTGTGTTGGCTTTATTCTACTCCCCATACGACTAAGAGAAATTGTTGCTCTCTTGAAGATTGAATTGGTTAAATGAACATGAAATAAGCATTAAGGGGTCCTTTGATCAAGGTGCACTAACCGATTTAGTGCATGCTAAAGATTTTCCTTGGAAAGATAACCCTACTCTTATTTCGCCAATCTCTATCAATGGACTCCCTTTACAAGTAGTACAAAAAACCAAAATTCTTGGTGTAATTCTGGACTATAAACTTACTTTTCACGATCACATCAGTAGTGTTATCAAATCTTCTTTTTTTAGACTGAGACAGATACGTTCCATTTCCCAGCTATTCAATAATGACTCTTTGAAAATTCTCATCCATTCCCTTGTAATTTCTAAATTAGACTACTGTAACGCTTTATTTAACGGTATATCACAAAAAGAAATCAGACGTCTTCAGATTATTCAGAATACAGCTATCCGACTTATCACAAAAGCTAAAAAATTCGATCACATAACTCCTCTTTCTTAAGGAAGCTCACTGGCTTCCAGTAGCTCACAGAATAACTTACAAACTTTGTCTGCTCACATTTAAATCTCTTCTGTTTAAAACTCCGGCCTTCATCCATAGATTATTAATTCCTTATTCTTCCAATAGAACTCTAAGATCAGACCAACAGCATCTATTAACGATTCCATCATTAAAAACAATAAATACTCGCCGGCAGTATATTTTCTCAGTAACGGCTCCCCAAACTTGGAATTCTCTTCCCATCTATTTACGTGAGGAACTTAATTTAGACAAATTTAAAATCAAACTGAAAACTTTTTTATTTAACGACGCATTTGTCACCTGATTTATAGTTCTCTTTTTAACATTATTCAATTTCATTTACTTCTATTTCTCTTGTCTTCATATATTCAACTATTTTTATCCCATCCTTTTCGTGTTTTCCTTAATTGGTTCCCCACCTTGCTTAATTACATTGTAACTTCTTTCCCGTCCTTCCTTTTGTTCCCAGTTCGTACAGTTGTCTAGTCTTGTCAGTTTTTAACTATTTTATTGTGTAACTTTATTAATATGTAAATCGCCTTGAATATTGAAAAGGCGATTAAACAAATAAATATTAAACTTGAAACTTGAAACTTGATTAGTGCGCGCTAAATGCTAAGATGCCCATAGGAATATAATGGATGTCTTAGCCTTTAGCACGTGTTAATCTTTAGTGTGCACTAAATCAGTTAGCAAACCTTAATAAAAGGACCCTTAAATGAGTAATGAAAAGTAATAGAAGTAAAAATAATATTTACAATACAAAGACACATTGGACTCAAGAAGAAATGTTGGCGAGGCAGTGAAATAACTGCTCTCTCATTCGAGCATCTCACCTCTGAAGGTCTTATTCAAGATCAATAAGAACGCTTACAGATGTGTGGTTGCATGTATAAATAGCACATAATATTAGAAACACATAACATGGACTGCATTTTGACACGGAATCGAATCAAGTTCTCAAAAGTTTTAGCAAACTATTTGGCTGAAAGTGATTTGTCAGGCGTCTTTCACCTCACCTAACTCAGAATTTAATATTTAATTTGGCGAGTCAATTATTTCTTGCTGTGTCATTTGTGGTTTACCATTCAAACCAGTTCTCAGTGTAACCTTTCATATGTTTCAGCAGAGTTGCTTTAAAATGTAACTGTTCCTAGCTCAGAGGCACTTCTAAAATAAAGCAGTGCTTTACAGAGATAGATGTTTGACTAATTCTTTCCGTGCGGGTTTGCTGCTATCCTTTGGTATGTTGACCCGCAGATGTACGACGCATTCTGAACATGAGTCTGCATTCTGATAAGATTATCCAGGAAATCTGGCGTTAGACCAGAGTAGGTCAGTTGGAGAAGCAAAGACTGACCACTGCTAAAACACTTCCTTTGGAAAGCTTTCGTGCAACACAGAGAAGTCGACAGCAGTCAGATTTGGAGCAATTATTATTATTTTTTTTTCTAACAGGTGCATCTGTATGCAGTCTGAAAACCTTCCCACTTGGTAAACTTTCGGGCCTGTCTCCTGTAGGCACACAGCTACAAAGTTCCTTCTCATGTGTCAATATTGATACTAATGTTAGTGTTTTCTTTTACCTGAGGTGTCAAATAACGTAGCTCATCCACCAGCTGCGCTCAATAATATCTCACGCATCACTTCACAAAATGTAAGACAGTTCAGTCAAGATGAAGTAAATTTGACTAAATCTGGACTATTTCAACATATTGCGATTGTGTATTTGATAATCACTGAACAGTTAGGAATTTAAACAATATAGTTGTATGCATATGAACAATAGATACTCTATTGGATCCTCTTCTGTGGTTGCAGTATCTTCAAAGAACAGCACATATGGAACATTTTGCATCTGAATCATACCCTCGGTCATTACTACTTGTGCTTAAACAAATAAACAAGAATACGGTGGATGTTTGTTTTATGCATTCCATTAGTGCACACTAGTGCTGCCCAATTCACGATTCAAACTGGTTCACCGATTCACTTTGGGTGAATCGATTTGAATCGATTTAAAACAAAAAAAAATCAGCCTCCCGATTCGTTAACTGACCCTCCCCCCTTGCCCCCATAAAGGAGGAGCGGCAGCGCTGCCTCACCTGCTTTAGAGGGTGAGGGTAGAAGATCAGTCGGGAAATGCTGGTGTCTGGCTTCCCCCCTGGCCTCCCGCGCACCATTTACCTACTAGCAGCAGCCTGCAGAGAAGATTGCTGGGGCTAGTGATCTCTGCAAGCTGCTATAGGTCTTCGGGGCTGTTTTCTCTGCCATAATACCGCCCCTCCTTTGACGTCAGAGGCAGGATCGCGGCAGAGGAAACAGCTCCGAAGACCTATAACAGCTTGCAGAGATCACTAGCGCCAACGATCTTCTCTGCAGGCTGCTGCTAGTAGGTAAATGGTGCGCGGGAGGCCAGGGGGAACACACAGGCCTTCCAGGAAGGGTGTGTGTGTGTGCACAGTCCTTCAGGGGGGGGATGCAGGCCTTCAGAGATGGGGTGCAGGCCTTCAGGGGTGGGATGCAGGGCTTCAGGGCTGGGGTGCAGGGCTTCAGGGGATGGGGGCCCTGGTGTAGAAGTGGAGGGAGGGAGGGAAGAAGGGGTTCAAAGAGACGTGCATATGCTGGACTTTGGGGGGAAGAATTAATGGGTCTAAAAACAGAGGAGAGGGAGAGAGATGGTGGACAGTGGGATTTAGAGAGGGAAGGAACAGAAAGGGGGAGAAGTTGGACACAAGGGATGGTGTGGAGGGGGCATAGAGATACTGGATAGGAGGATAGTTGGGAAAAGAAAAGGAGATATGGGGTACCCTGGGGTGGTGGGGAAGGAGGGAGAGATGCTGGATGAAAGGATAGTTGAGAAAAGGTGGATCTGTGGATGGAGACGAAAAAAAGGAAAGATGCCAGACCTCCGGGGGAGGGAAGGGAAGGGAAGGGAAACAGAAGGGGAGGACAGAGATAGATGGATGGTTAGCATGGAGAAAGAAGAAAGAAGGAGAACCTGGCAAGCAAGTTATCAGAAGACAACCAGAGCCGGGGACCAACAAGATTTGAATAATGACCAGACAACAAAAGGTAGAAAAAATAATTTTATTTTCTGATTTGTGATTACAATATGTCAGATTTGACCACAAACGTGAGCTAGGATTTAACAGAGAGAGGAAAAGTCTTTTTTGTTTATTTTGTTTACATCACAGCGCCAGGGCAGGATTAATTCATCGAAGGCCCCTAGGCACACAAGTACACTGGGCCCCCTGCCCCGCCCCACCTCACCATGCGCCCAGGCCAAAACAGGAAGCTGCGTCAGAGGGAAGCTTTGCGCAAGCAGCACCGCTTGCACAATTACAGTTCCCGTTGCCTTTCTTACCCGCGTTGCTTGCTTGTCTTACTTTCCGTTGATGGGGGGGGGCTGTGTTGCCTATTGGGGTGGAGCCCGCATTGCCCCCCCCCCCTGGCCTGCATTGCCGATTGATGCTGGAAGGGTCCATCGCCGTTTGGAAAAACAATGTTGATGCCCTCCATCGGGCCCCCCTGACCATTTCGGGCCCTAGGCACGTGCCTACTTGGCCTATTGGTTAATCCTGCCCTGCACTGCGCCAGTGTGGTTAAGAGAAGGCAAAGGGGGTGAAGAGGCTCTAAAATAAACCCACCAGGATGTCTGAAAAAAACACCCAATTGGGCAGAAAAATCTAATCGAAAAATCAATTCAATAGGCTGAATCGAATCAAATCAAATTTTTTTTTTCCTGAATTGGGCAGCACTAGTGCATGCTAAGCTTTAGTAAAAGGGTGCCTCAGGAATGAGTGAAACTCTATAAACTAACATATTTCTGGAAAATTTGAGTGAAACATAGAAACATAGAAATTGACAGCAGATAAGGGCCACGGCCCATTCAGTCTGCCCACCCTAATGACCCTCCCCTGCCTTTATGTTGCGAATAGATCCCACGTGTCGATCCCATTTGGCCTTAAAATCAGGCATGCTGCTGGCCTCAATCACCTGAAGTGGAAGACCATTCCAGCGATCAACCACCCTTTCGGTGAAAAAGAATTTCCTGGTGTCACCATGCAGTTTCCCGCCTCTGATTTTCCACGGATGTCCTCTTGTTGCCGTGGGACCCTTGAAAAAGAAGATATCCTCCTCTGCATCGATGCGGCCCGTGAGATACTTGAACGTCTCGATCATATCTCCCCTCTCTCTGCGCTCCTCGAGCGAGTATAGTTGTAATTTATCTAACCGTTCTTCGTACGGGAAATCCTTCAGTCCTGAGACCATCCGGGTGGCCATTCTCTGGACCGACTCCAGCCTCAGCACATCCTTACGGTAATGCGGCCTCCAGAATTGCACACAGTATTCCAGGTGGGGTCTCACCATGGATCTATACAGAGGCATAATGACTTCAGGCTTACGGCTGACGAAACCCCTGCGTATGCAACCTATGATTTGTCTTGCCTTGGAAGAAGCTTGCTCCACTTGATTGGCAGCCTTCATATCCTCACTGACGATCACCTCTAAGTCCCGTTCTGCTACCGTTCTTGCTAGGATCTCACCATTAAGGGTATAAGTCCTGCATGGATTTTGGGTACCCAGGTGCATAACTTTGCAATTTTTGGCATTGAAGCTGAGCTGCCATGTCTTAGACCAGATTTCTAGTAAGAGTAGATCATGCATCATATTGTCGGGCATTTAATTTTTTTCTATTGTACTTTTGCCCACTACATTGCTTAGTTTGGCGTCATCAGCAAATAATGTTATCTTACCTCGGAGCCCTTCTGCCAAGTCCCTTATAAAGATATTGAATAGTATCGGGCCCAAGACAGAGCCCTGGGGCACCCCGCTGATCACCTCCGCCATTGCAGAGGGGGTGCCGTTCACCATCACCCTTTGAACCCTACCTCCAAGCCAGTTCCCAACCCACTTCGTCAATGTGTCGCCCAATCCTAAGGAACTCATCTTGCTTAGCAACCTGCGATGAGGTACGCTATTGAATGCCTTGCTAAAGTCCAGGTATACAATGTCCAGGGACTCTCCAACATCTAACTTCCCGGTCACCCAGTCAAAGAAGCTGATCAGGTTGGATTGGCAGGATCTCCCCTTAGTAAATCCATGTTGACGGGGATCCCGTAGGTTCTCTTCATTCAGGATCGTATCTAATTGGTGTTTGATAAGAGTTTCCATTAGTTTGCTCACTATTGATGTGAGACTGACTGGTCTGTAGTTTGCCGCTTCTGTCTTGGAGCCTTTCTTGTGGAGTGGAATGACGTTAGCCTTCTTCCAGTCCAACTGGACCCTACCTGAACTAAGGGAGAGATTGAAGAGCGCTGACAGCGGCTCCGCCAAGACATCACTTAACTCCCTGAGCACCCTGGGGTGCAGGTTGTCCGGTCCCATTGCCTTGTAAACCTTGAGCTTTGACAGCTCCTCGTAGACACTGTTGGGCGTGAATTTGAAATTGCTAAATGGGTCTATTGAGTCAGCCCTTGTCTGTAGCTGAGGTCCATGCCCCGGTGCTTCTCGGGTGAAGACAGAGCAGAAGTATTCATTTAACAGATGGGCTTTTTCTGAGTCCTTTTCCACATAGTCTCCGTCTGGTTTTCTTAGACGTACTATTCCCCCTGAGTTTTTACTTCTGTCACTGATATACCTGAAGAATGATTTATCTCCCTTCTGGATGTTCTTTGCTAGAGATTCCTCCATGTTGAATTTAGCCTCCCTGACTGCTGTTTTGACGGCTTTTGACTTGGTCAGGTATTCTGCTCTGGAGTCCTGTTCCCTTGATTGTTTGTAAGAGATGAATGCTTTTTTCTTTTCTTTGATGAGGTCTGAGATCTCCGCAGTGAACCACTGTGGTTTATTGTTTCTACGGCGTTTACTTACCAGCTTAACATAACGGTTCGTCGCTTCCTGTATGGTGGCTTTCAAAGTCGACCACCTTTCTTCCACACTATCGGTTTCTGCTTGGCTTTGTAGCATCTGGTGAACAAAGTCACCCATCTCTTGGAAGTTTGTGTCCTTGAATTTGAGGACCTTGGTTTGTGTTGCAGATTTAGTGAAGCCTTTCCCAAGATTGAACCATATCATGTTGTGGTCGCTGGAGGCTAATGTGTCTCCCACCGAGACCTCTGTGACACTTTCACCATTGGAAAAGTAACAGGTCCAGTATTGCCTGATCCCTTGTTGGTTCCAACACCAGTTGCCTGAGATGTGCTCCCTTCAAGGAGTTTAATAGCCTCCTGCTGCTGCCGGAAGCAGCGGTAAGTGTGCCCCAATCCACATCAGGCATGTTGAAGTCACCTAACAATACTGTGTCCCCACGTAAGGTTATATTCTCTATATCTCCAATCAGTTCCATATCCAGGTCATCCTGTTGTCTTGGGGGTCTGTAAATAACGCCAAGATACAGGCATTTACCCTTCCCTCTGGCCAAATTAACCCAAAGGGATTCCCCAGTGTATTGGATATCTGTGATTCTTGTGACCTTAATGTCATCCTTTGTATATAGTGCAACACCTCCTCACAATCTGCCCTCCCTGTCCCGGCGAAGCAGGTTGTAACCTGGTATGACCATGTCCCATCCGTGGGAGTCAGTGAGCCAGGTCTCAGATATTGCCGCCACATCCAGGTCGGCATTCCTTATTTCTGTTTCCAGATCCAGATTCTGTTTCCAGATAAATGGGGGGCTAGATAGAAGTGCCAGTGAACCCAAAATTTCCTCCAGTTATGTGCACGTTTGTTCCAGCTGGAAACCGTTCATCAGGCTCGGCGGGATACTCAGACACTGGCCCAATTGCAGCTGGTGAAAGATGAAATTTATCAACTTCAGGTGGCAGAGACTGACCGAATGAGAGAACGTTTCCAACTTAACATCTATGAACATAGTAATAAGGCTAGTGCACAATTTGCTAGGTACATTAGGATCAAACAGACTCGGGCCACTATAGTTCGGATTTGAGGTGCTGCAGGGGGAGAACCGAAGGTAACAGATTCGGCGATTCAGCAGGAGTTCTTGAATTTCTATTCTCAGCTCTATGGTCCTCCTGAGCTGATGAATAAGGAGGCACAGACTAGATTCATTAGGCAACCCCTTAATTTGCTTTGGGCAGCTGGATCCCACCCTGATAAGACGGTAATGATGGCTATAGACACAGAGAAGGCCTTTGATCGGGTCTTGTGGGGATTCCTATGGGGCAGAAAAAAATACACATTGAAAATGTCCAAATGCAGACCATTTGGACATGGGAGGGACCAGCATAGTAATGGACTGGCCACATAGACATCCCAACAGAGGAATGGAACGCCTTAGAGGACACTGCTGTGAACTTCACATAAAGAGAGTGTCAGATATATATATCTTACCTTGATACATGCAGTGGTCATCTGGTCAGTTTGGGTACCTTTGTGGCACTTAGACGCATTTAAAACAGGTCTAGTTGCAAACATGTAAAGTTCTATCCAGGATGTCGTTGCAAAATGTTTGATTATTGTTGCAAGATGTCTAAGTCTAACCCGCCCTTAGGCACGCCCAAAGCCCACCCATAACAAGCCTCCATCATGCCTATCTCATGCTCTGGACACAGAGAGGCTGGGATGCTTCGCTAGACGTCCAGAAAGGCAGTTTCAATTACTGGCTCTTGGACATTCTGGTGATTAGGATGTCCAAGTGCCAATTTAGGATGCTTTTTGGATATCTATATTTTTTTATTATGAGCCTGAAAATGTCCAAATGTTACCTTATGCTATTATTTGGATGTTTCTCTCTTTTGAAAATAATTTATGTGAACTGATTCAGGTATTACCAATATGCAAAAGATGGAGATGAAAAGTTACAACTGTGTGGAAGTTGCACAGCATAAATTGTAGAAGCAACTTTGTGGAGCAGCAGGGATGCATTTATTGTAAAGATAGAGAATAATTAATATTGAAAATGTTGTGCCAGCAAAAGAAAGTGCAAACTATCTTTTACAAATCCGTAGCACGGATTTTAGTGCCAGCTATGGCGGTAATAGCTCTATCGCTCATAGAATTCCTATGGGGGTCAGAGCTGTTACCACCACGGCTGGTGCTAAAATTCACACTACGGTTTTGTAAAAACAAAAGGGGTGGGAATATTTTTAAGTTCATAAAATAATTTGATTAGCCAGGAAAAATTCTGAAGATGAACTGATTCTGCTCAACATAGATTGTGAGCCCACAGGGATAGATAAGAGTAATGCTTGAGTACCTAACTGTAAACTGCTTAGATAATTTTGATAGGCAATATATAAATACCTAAAATAAACAAATATATTGAAGAAATTGGAGACAGATAAAAAAAATATATTGCTTGTCCAGAGATAATCTCTTGTGTGCTTTGTGCATTGGATTTTGACAGATTTGCATCAGGCTTCCCTGAAATTCACAATGGGCAGTTCGATGAGTTTTTAGTACAAATCTCAAGACAGCCTATAGATTCTGTTCAACTAGAACCAAATTAAAATCCACCTGATTGAAGACAGTTACTGAATAGTTTAAACATCACCAGTTAGCATTTGTGTCTAACAGTATATTTTACTGAGCACTGATATATCCATATGAAAGGGTTAACATAAAGTAGGATTATACCCTAACAATAAAGTAGGATATGGTATATTATGAAAACAAAAATGCTGTTAGTAGTCTGTTATGATGTTATAAAGGGAAATTTGCTACTAGAGGTTATTGGAGATGATTTCAAGAAAGGCGGTATTCAGCCAGCAAGAAAAATGGATAATTTTAAATGTCATTTGAGCTTTGGTACTGGAGAAGAATTTTAGGTGTGCCATGGATTGCTAAAAGAACTAACAAATCGATTCTGGAAGAGATCAAACCAGCTATGTCACTCGAAGCCCAAAATATGAAGTTGCGACTGTCTTATTTTGGTCACACTATCAGAAGAGAGAGGTCACTGTAGAAAGACCTCATAGAAACATAGAACTAGACAGCAGATAAGGGCCACGGCCCATCTAGTCTGCCCACCCTAATGACCCTCCCCTACTTAACTCTGTGAAGAGATCCCACGTGACGATCCCATTTCTTCTTAAAATCAGGCATGCTGCTTGCCTCGATCACCTGAAGTGGAAGATTTTTCCAGCGATCAACCACTCTTTCGGTGAAAAAGTATTTCCTGTTGTCACCTTGACCTCATGTTTGGGAAGATCGAAGGAACTAGGCGAAGAAGGCAACCTGTAATCAGATGGCTGGACATGTTGAAAATAACCATGGGGATGACGCTGGAGGACCTTTCCGGACTAGCACAAAACTGATTTCTTTTTAGATCCACAATTCATCAAGTCGAGCACGAGTCGATAGCATCTAACAATAACAACAGTTAAGAAGTTAATTTGTAACTTGATATAATTGGTAGGAGATGTTCCTGCCTGGTTAAATGACCTGAGTAGGGCTATCTGCTGATATTTAATAGCACTTAACTGGATAGTGTTACAGAATATCTGGCTATTCAGTGGATAGTCTGGGGGTGGAGTCAGGGCAGAGTCAACACTTAACTAGTTAGTTGCTGATATTCAGCCCTTAACTAGTTAAGGGACTCTTTTACTAAAATACATTAAAAATGGACATTTAAAAGTGGGACTTTCCCATGTGCTAAGCCCTTTTTTTTATCATGGCCATAAAATAGGGATATTTTCCTTTTATATCTTTTTGCAGATCCCACACTAATTTTTCCATTAGTATATAAGACCTGCATAAAAATTGATGCTGGAGTACTTAGGGCCAGATTCTATAACCAGCACCTATGTTGGTGGCTGCCTAAAAAGCAGCCGCTGATCATGTATCAATCACTTGACAGCGCCGGTTACAGAATCATGCCTAAATTCAGCCAAAATAGGTGGCTAAAATGTAGGCCCCTAAAACCCTGGCCTACCTATCAGCCGCCTATGCCACTGCAGAATCTTAAAGTCAGGCCGCAGCAAACATAAGCTGATCTCGACAGGGGAAGTTATCCCCAATCAGCTGAAGCAGCAGCGGTCCCCGAAGCCGCTGGGAATTATTCTTATAACTCCAACATTATTGCTTTGGTGGGCAGATCAACTAAGGTTTGCAAGATTATTTCTTGTTTCCACACTGAAAACATGGTTGTTGTTTCCCCCCCTCCCCCCCAAATACTATACTTCCACAGTACAGTATATTGAAACTTTTCATGCTATATCAAAGTTCTCATGATTTTTTTTTTTTTTAAGAAGATTGCAAGAGCACTCCAACAGTGAACAAGTCAGCATGTCAAGAACTCAGCATTAAAACAACAATTACTCCATATTCTGAATTAATTCAGCACATGCTGCAAAGGACAGTGACATGCCTTGCCAGAGATGTTCAGCAACAGCTTAGCCTTTGTCCTTCAGGGTTGTTAACCTCCTGCTTTACTTCCTGCACATTGAGGAAATAATCAATAATACCAGCTGCAGCTGCTTCTGTCATTTTGGCTGGAAGCCAATCAGCTTCCGCTGGGTAAATCTAAGAAATCTACAGAGAACTCTTCAGTCACATAGAGCCATCTAAAACAATGGGCTCCCTGTACACATGGGCAAAAAGATTTGCACCCTTTGCCTGAATGTATTTGCTCCTTACTTCATGCAAACCCAGTTTTGTACCAGTTGAATCAATCTGTGTGAAGGGGCTCCGAAATTACTTCCAGAATACCTAAGGGCCCTTTTTACAAAGCTGTGGTAATGATGCTGTAGCAATAAATGCACTGAAACCCATAGGAATTAAATGGGCTTTGGTGCATTTACAGCGGCAGCATCGCTACTACAGGAGACTGTCAACTCCTCTTCTATAGTAACCAGAAAAGCATCAGATCATGCTCCAATTTGTTTTAACTTGGTGATGCAATATGCCCAATCGGTTAGAAAATATTGGCGCTTACATGATAGTCTCTTATTAGACCCTAAATATATACAACAGCTGGGTAAAGATCTGGAGGAATATTTACAATTTAATGATACTGAAGATATACCCCCAGAAACTTTGTGGGAATGTTTAAAATCGGTTATGCAGGTAAAATCATTGGCTTAGGGTCCTATGTTTGGAAAATACATATGCGTAAGATTAGTAATTTGCGAGATCAGATTTATGCATTAGAGTGGGAATGGAAGGGTGAGAGTTTACCCCCGGAAAAAGAAGCAAAGTTATAACAACTTAAATTAGATCTCCAGGCTTTAGATCTGGAGATAATTAGTATTAAACTTCAATAGCTAAGACAAGAAGATTTTGAAACAAATAATAGAGCGGGTAAGATATTGGCCCATAAATTAAGAAAAAGACAACTCCGCAATGTCATTATGTGTATACAGAGCCCGACTGGGAATTGTACTACATCAGATCATATCCAACAGGCTTTTATTAATTATTATCGTCATTTATATCAACCTGAACATATAGTGCAGGAAGCAGATATCCGCTCTTATTTGAAACCCATACAACTACCCAGTCTTACACCGGGAGAAGCTATAGAATTATCTTTACCTATTACAGTAGAAGAATTAACATGGGCTAGTAAAGATATGTCAGTGGGAAAATCTCCAGGATTAGATGGCTTTACTGCCAAATTTTATAAAAATGTTTCGAACAATCTTGATCCTCCATTTATTACGTTTTTTAAAATACATTGACAGATAGACAGGAATTGCCGTATTCATGGCGCCTAGCAGGTATAACTGTGATATTAAAACCAGGTAAAGATCTGACATCTTGTTCTTCTTATAGACCTATTTCATTATTAGATGTGGATTATAAATTATTTACTAAGATTTTAGCTAAACACTTACAAAAATATATGCCACAATTAATAGTTGATGATCAATCAGGGTTTGTACGGGGTTGCAAGACTTTTGATAACATACGACAAGCCTGTCATTTAATATGGCAAACAACTGGTGGACAATATTCAACTCTTATTCTGGGCATTGATGCCTAAAGGCATTTGATAGGGTATACTGGCCCTACCTGTTTCAAGTTTTAGAAAAGGTAGGGATGGCTGGAAATTTTCTACACTGGCTTCAGTTGATATAAGGCCCCCTTAGCATCAATAAATATACCGGTAAATGAAGGATATACTGATTGATTTACAATGGGGAGAGGAACCCGTCAAGGTTGTGCCCTGTCAAGGTTGTGCCCTGTCACCTGTACTCTTTGCATTGACCATGGAACCTCTCATACAATTTGTGCGACAGGCTTCAAATATTTTAGGTATAAAATGTGGTGGGTTAGAAACAAAAATATTATTGCTTGCAGAGGACATTCTCTTTACAAAATGAGATCCTCTTCCTTCACTCAAAGTTATAGTGGAAACTTTGACAAGTTATGGCCAAATTTCAGGATTTCATATAAATGTCTAAATCGGAAATTTTGGATCTTTCCCTAACAGATTTAGATCATAGATGGATTGCTAATAACTATTTGTTCAAATGGGCACAACAATCATTATGATATCTGGGGATTAATTTGACTAAACAACTTGAGATGTTATATGTTGCTAACTACCCTCCCCTTCTGAATGCAATCTCTCAGGATATTGATAGATGGAAAAATCTTAATATTTTGTGGCTAGGCAGAGTGCAAACAATTAAGATGGTAGTAGTTCCAAGACTACTCTATCTATTTTCAGCCCTGCCAATTTCCCTTCCAAAAAATTTTTTTCTCCAACTGGAGCGGAATATATTTGCATATATTTGGAAATATAAAACTCCAAGGGTAACTCGTATGATGTTATACCAACCTAGGAAACTGGGAGGAATGGCAGTGCCTCATTTTTGATATTATTTTCAAGCAGCTCAATTGTGATATTTAGTTCATTGGAAATGAGACATGGGAAAATCGTGGGTGAATATGGAGCAAACTATAATGGGTACATTTCCACTATGGGTGATACCTTGGTTCCCACTACCTCAACTCTTTACTATAGCTAAAACGTCTAACCCCGTAATATGGCATACTTTAGATCTATGGACCCAGGCACGTAGGCGATGCTATGGAGATAAGATCTATTTTTTTGGGGGGGCAGCTATTATATATTTGCCTAATTTTGCACCTGGCGAGGCTGGTGTGGCCTTTCATATATGGAGTAAAAAGGTCTTAGAACATTGGGTCAATTCTTGGACAATGGGAAAATGGTCCCTTTTGAAGTATAGGTAGATTAATATGGCCTTTTACCGAGAAACTTATTCTACTATAGACAAATTGAAAGCTATATAAAAAAAAAAGATCATTAAAGAATTAATCACTATTGAACAATCAAATTTAGAGTGTGCCATGATGAAAGAAAGTGGAAGGTGTATTATCACCAGGTTATATAATGTGCAATTGGAGCATCTTCATCCACCTATGAAATATAGGCGCCGCTGGGAAGAGACCATTGGTAAATGCTATACTGATAAAGAATGGTCTAAAACAGGGGTGTCGAAGTCGGTCCTCGAGGGCCGCAATCCAGTCGGGTTTTCAAGATTTCCCCAATGAATATGCATGAGATCTATGTGCATGCACTGCTTTCAATGCATATTCATTGGGGAAATTCTGAAAACCCGACTGGATTGCGGCCCTTGAGGACCGACTTCGACACCTGTGGTCTAAAATAATGCATTCCCTACTTTATGGCACTACAGCAAATAATGATAGAAAATTGTTATAAGATGTTTTTATGCTGGTACTACTCCAGAACGATTGTGGGCTATGTATGGTAAAGAGTCAGATAAATGTTGGAGAGGATGTATAGAATTGGGTAACTTTGAACATATATGTTGGTATTGTGTTAAAGCACAGGGGGATTAAGTGATTGGGATAAAGTGATTTCTTTTATAGAGAAAGTATTAGGTATTAAGATTCCTAAGACTATAGGACCAGATGACCTCACACTCAAGCAACCGAAATGGATACATTTGATAATGACAGCAGGTCGACTTGTTATGGCATCAGCTTGGAAACAACCAGAGCTTCCGGCATTTCAAGTATTGTTGACTAAAGTTCAATATACACAACAAATGTCGGAATTGACCGCTTTTCGGAGAAATCAAATACATAACTATAATAGAATATGGGGGGGCATATGAAACTTGGATTAGTCTCCAAAAAGATACTACCTTAGCTTATTGAAAGTTTTTATATCTTTCATATTTCATGAATCTCCTGCATACATCCTTCCATCGGGGGGGGGGGGGGGTGGATGGGGAAGGGAGGGTATGCTTAGAAAAGTTGTATAAGAAATAAAAAATTTTCTTTTTAGATACTATGAAATGAGATTTATAATGACTTAATGTATTAATTAATGATTGAATATGAAAGAAAATTTTTTTAATGTATTTAAATTATTAATAAAGATTCTGGAAAAAAAAATAGAGAGTGCCCTCTCGTTCTCTCTTGGAGAGAGTGAACAACCTGTTTCTATCTACTAAGTCTATTCCCTTCATTATCTTCAATGTTTCGATCATGTCCACTCTCAATCTCCTCTTTTCAAAGCAGAAGAGGCCCAGTTTCTCTAATCTCGCGCTGTACGGCAACTCTTCCAGCCCCTTAACCATTTTAGTCAGTCTTCTCTGGACCCTTTCAAGTAGTACTGTGTCCTTTTTCATGTACGGCGACTAGTGCTGCACGTAGTACTCCAGGTGGGGGGTGTACCATGGCCCGGCACAGTGGCATGATAACCATCTCTGATCTGTTTGTGATTCCCCTTCTTAATCATCCCTAGCATTCTGTGCGCCCTTTTCGCCGCCGCCGCACATTGCGCAGACGGCTTCATTGACTTGTGGGTCATTCTCGTGCAAAAAGCTATTTTTACCACTGTTTTCTATTTTTATCATTAATGGACAAGTGCTCAGGCTGCCTATTTTGTAGGCAATAAGTCCCAGTGTTTGCCTATAAAATCAGCAGCGACTCGTGCAGCACTAAGTGTGAGTCTATAAATGCACAGAATCGCAGTGCCACCTATGTGGCCTTAGGCATCACTAGGCATCCTAACTTTAGGCACACTGTATACCAGGGTTTTCTGGGCCTAAATGCCTGCGCCTAAGATAAGTGCACATCAGCCCACATTCTATAATCAGAAGCATAGCTCAAAAAATGACCACGATCTGCCCTTAACCATGCCTATTTTTAGACAGGCACTATAGATAAAGTGCCTAATTTTTATAGAATTGTGCCTACAAGTTATCCCTCTCTTTTACGAGCACATAGTGTGGGTTTTAGTGTCGGTAGCAACGGTAACTGCTCTGACGCTCAGAGAATGCCTATGAGTGTCAGAGCAGTTACCGCTGCTGCCAGCGCTATAAACCCGCGCTATGCATTCGTAAAAGAGGGGATATGGGCCTCACTTACAATTAACTTCCATTCACATCCGTTGTGAGTTGTTAAGTGACAATTATCTGCACCAATTATACCTATTAAGTTCTGCGCCTGCCTCAGCTAGGCGCACCAATTAAAGTGCCTAACTTTAGGTAGGTTTTATAGAATTTGGGAGTAAGGGCTCATATATTATCTGTGTGCTAACCAGTTAGCGCATGGTAATGTACATGCACTAACTGGTTAGCACAAGGATGCCAACTCTCTGCCATTGACACGCCCACTCAAAAAAATAATTCCCTAAAAGTCTAAAATGCAGTTAGTGCACAGAAATGCAAAAACTAACCAGATTAGGCTATTTTGTGCTGTGATAAGCCTGTGACAATGTCTAATGCAGTTTACTTAAAGGACCCCTATATTCTGGTATACTAATAAGATTATAAATCTGTCCAATATTCAGGAAATATTTAATAGGAAATAGATGGCTAATTCATGCTGGCTACCCCCATCAGCGGATTGGTCGGTGACTTACTAAATTGCATGACATAGCTGGCTGTTCACCACCAACGTTCATAGGCTCACTGGCTAAGTCTAGCAGCCAGATAGACTCACCTAAAAACATGGTCTATCTTTGACCTCAAGGCCTTAGTTGACCAGCCAATGAATATTGGTTTAGCCAGCTAAGTCTGCAATGCCAAAACTTAACCTGGAAATTCAATGTCGGTGGCCGGATACAAACCTTTTTTTTTAAACATAGCTATGTTAACTCATTTTACTCTCTCAGCTGGCAGCGAGTTCCAGAATTTAACTATATGTTGAATGAAAAAAAAAATTCTATTTGTTTTGACTGTATTACTGTATAATTTCATGGCATGTCTTCTAGGGCTGGATTCTCTAATATTGCTGGTAAAATCCAGCGGCTGCAAATTTAATTTAATTTATTCAATTTTCTATACTATTCTCCCAGGGGAGCTGAGAATGGTTTACATTAATTTATTCAGGTACTCAAATCATTTTTCCCTCTCTGTCCCAGCGGGCTCACAATCTATCTGATGTGCCTGGGGCAATGGGGGGATTAAGTGACTTGCCTAGGGTCACAAGGAGCAGCATGGGTTTGAACCTACAACCTAACAATTCAAAAAAGGTGAGCTGGTGATAGCGATCGACAAATGCGCAGAATAGTTCATAGAAAGAGGCATGGGTGAATAGAAGGGGAACAAAACTACCAGCAAATGCTATGTTGTTGTGTCAGTCATATGCCAATGCTCCATGAACAAATAAGTTC
This sequence comes from Geotrypetes seraphini, assembly GCF_902459505.1. Classification (NCBI taxonomy): domain Eukaryota; kingdom Metazoa; phylum Chordata; class Amphibia; order Gymnophiona; family Dermophiidae; genus Geotrypetes; species Geotrypetes seraphini. Next base: position 406,352,638 of record NC_047085.1, read on the forward strand.
AGTAGTTAAGAAATGTTTCTACCATCTTCGAATTATTAGTTCTCTTGCCACCCTATTAGATCAATCTTCATTAAATATTCTTATTCATTCGCTCGTTATTTCATGCTTAGATTACAGTAATGCCTATAGAAAGGAATCACTATGAAAGAAATAAAACGTCTTCAAATTATTCAAAATACTGCCATTAAAATTTATTTCAAAAGCACGTAAATACGATCATGTCACATCTCATTTGATCAATGCTCACTGGCTTCCTATAGACCATCGAATTTCCTATAAAATAATGTTACTGACTTACAAGACCAAAACTTCCGGACAACCTGATTTTATTAACAGGCTACTTATCCCCCATACACCCCATCGTACATTACGTTTATCTAATCAAAACTTGCTATCCATCCCCTCTTTAAGATACATTAACACTACGCGCACTAACATCTTTTCTGTTACGGCCCCTACCATCTGGAATTGAGCACCAAATTATATAAGAGAAATTGCATCCCTTGATAAATTTAAAAGTAACTTGAAGGCCTTTCTTTTTATAATAGTCCTTCTAAGGACGATAATGGAAGTCTGTTCCTTGCCATTTTTTAATCATTTTAGCTTATATTACATTATTCTAGACTATTTATATTTTGTTCCCCTACCTTTTGTTTTGGTCCTTTTCCAACTCTTTTTCTTTATACAAATTGTATTTCTACCGTTCTCCATCTTGTATCGGTAAGTTAATGTTTGTCAGTGCGTTTTAATGTTTGTAATTTGTTTTTAATGCATGTTCTTATTATACTTTGGTTTTATATTATGTAAAACTGCTTTAAATTTTAATAAGGCGGTATATCAAATTTATAAATAAACCTGAAACGTGCTATCGGATTGAGAGGATGGAAGGGAGGGCCTAAGATTCCGGTTGGCCCATGGGCACTGAGAAGGGGCAGGCCCGCTTCATTTTGACATAGGTGGGCCTGCCGGACGGACGGTGGGAAAACCCATCCGGCCAACATTCAAAGGTTAGAGGGGTCCGGGGAGGAGTTAGGAGGGGTGGGGGTCCGCATGGGAGGGGGTGGTGCACGTGGGGGGACCTGGTGTCAGGAAATCTACGGTGGGGTGTTTCCAGCAGGAGGGATTGGGCATCTTCCTGCCGGTGATCTTCAAGGGGGAGTGTCCCAGCAGAAGGGATTGGGCAACCTCTTGCCAGTGATCTTCAGGTGCGGGGGGGGAGGTTCGGGCAGGAGGGATTGAGCATCGGGATTGGGCATCCCTCCTGCCGCTTTGGGGTGGGTGGGGGTGTTTCGGGCAGGAGGGATTGGGCTTTAAGCGTATGAGGCAGGCAGTACAGTGGGTCAGATGCACAGCATCCAGCTAAGGGAAGGCACATTGTTGCACTTGTTGAGAGTAAAGAAAGCGGCAACAGATGGCATTCCAGAAATAGGTGATGTCAACAGTCTGAGAGGCGTCTCCCCGCTTGGACAACGGAGAGGCCGGTAGCCTTGAGTTCAACTGACATGTGTAGAGGGATCCATCCTTGGATGGGATGGGGGAGAGGTAGGGGTGGCTTGAACGGCACCCACCACAGAGAAGTGGCCAGACAGATTTGCTGTGTAATACATGGAAAAGTGGCTGATTGAGTAATGTGCAATTATATGAGTGGTGTTCAATTTCTTTTGATGTTCTTTACTAATGGCTTGAATTGTTGGTATTTGCTGTTTAGACAGATGTTTGTAACTGGTGTTTATGGCTGTAGCCTTAATAAAATCCACTATTGTTGAAAGAACATTGGGGCTGGTGATATTTGAGCAGGTGTCTTGGGAAAAAAAAAATATATTTTGAAACAAGGAGTGCCAAATGCCAGATTTGAGTTGCATGCACAACTTGAAAAGCACGATTGTACAAAAAGTATGCACCAATTGCAGTATACAAATTTGAAAAGCAGGCATGACAATTCCTAAAAGTTATGTGCCTTGATGTAGAATACACCCGATCCATGCACAACTTAGGTGTAGGCATTTAGGCCTGGTTTTAGCTGGCCTAAACGGGTGCACCTAAGAGTTATGTAATATACAGGCACTAAACAAGGAAATTCTATAACCAGCACCTAAACTTAAGCGTTGGTAGGTGCCCATCTTATCCCTAAGTTAATTGAAAAACGCTGTCAGAAACGGCAAAAAAAATGGCAGTGTTGAAGCGCCTACTAACGCCTAAATAAAAGGCAGCTGGCTTAGCGTCTAGGTAGCTGTTTTAGGCTGCAGAACGCCAAAGTAGGCATGACCAATGTTTGAAGTGACGTTAGGTGGGCTAAAGTGGCTACTACCTAGCTGCAATTTACAGTAAGATAGGTGGCTGAAATGTAGGCCCAGAAAACCCTGGCCTACATTTCAGCTACTTATCTATGCTGCCGTGGGATCCTAAAGTCAGGCTGCGGCAGTCATAAGCCGATCGTGGCAGGGGAAGTTAACACCGATCAGCTGAGCCAGCAGTGTTTTCCCCCATCTCCCAGCTTCAAGAAGCAGTGCCAGCTCAGCTGATCAAGGATAACTTCCCCTGTCATGATTAGTTTATTGCTGCTGCGGTCTGACTGTAGGGTCCCGCAGCAGCTTAGATAGGTGGCTGAAATGTACGCCTGGGCTTTCTGGGCCTATATTTCAGCTGCCTATCTTGGCTGAATTTAGGCACGATTCTGTAACCGGCACTGTCATATGATTGACACACAATCGGCAGCCGCTTTTGAGGCGGCCACCGACATAAGTGCAGGTTACAGAATCTGGCCCTAAGTGTGATTCTATAAAAGATATGCGCTAACGCCATTCTAGTTGGTGCTGATTTTTTTGACACTATCATATAGAATCAGGTCTTAAGCTCTCAAAGTGGAGATCCTTATGCCTGCTTTGTTGCGATTCTTCCCTTAAGGATATGCACTTTTTTTGCCATGGTCTTGCAGAAGTTATTTCTCAGAGAACTATTTTGTGAACTTTGCACACTTTTTCAGATGTTTTAAAATGCACACATGTTAAAAACCTAGCAATTAAACCAAAAGTCAAATGTGTTGGACAAGCTAGCCTTAGCATTTTATTAAAGGTTAAGGTTCAATCACAATAATTAGATGCAATGGAACAAGAGGAAAAGACTGATAAATGATGCATGCCAAATTGGTTAAAAGACATACTGCCTAGGAAAGCACACTGAAGAATATAGGTAATCCGGATGCATTAGAAGAAATAAATATATGTGTGTCGTATGTCAGTGAAAAGGCTTAATTACATTTATTTAAGACAAGTAACTTCGTTGAATGTGTCCAGAATAGAAATAAATAATGCAAAGATCTGACTGTTTGTACTAAATTTGCATTGTAGGAGCACTTAACATGGTAAATGTGAAATCCCTCAAAGGACAGCAACAAGACAAGTTTTAGTTTGTGTATTTAGTCATTGTATTTTACAGTGTATCTTTTTTAATTTCTGAGTTTGGATTTCTATTTACTGTCTCACTTTTTCTCTCTCGCTCACTCATGGGTAAATTTTCATGAGTGACAAAATGCGCATGTACCATTCAGCCAGCACATGCCAACTTGATCTTCCAGTACGCAGTAAAGAAGGGGCCCTTTTACTAAGATGCTGAATGTTTTTGCACTTACAGTATGTTAGTTTCAAGAACTGTGCAGCATTAAGCACAAAGTCTGTCCAGTACATGCAGGGGGCGTTTACTGCAAAGGGCAAACACTTACCACATAGGACATCACGGCATGCTGTGGCAGAGAGTGCAGGTGCTCCCGCACTATCTGCCCCTGCGTGTGATGCAGTACATGCCTCCTCAGAAATAAATGAAAAAATAGAACCACGGCACTGCTGTGGTAGCGCACCCTCCGCAGGCAGTTTAATTCCCCCATACACACACACACACAATCTCTAATACCCCCTAATGTGACCTCCACCCCATGACGTCACTGTTCCTTTCCCTCAAGCTCAAACCCCCATCCCCTAAAGTTCCAAACCCTGCCCCTTGACCTAAATCCCACTCCTTCCCAGTGTCCCCTACCCAATAATCTACATTGGTAGATCTGTGTGCCAGGTATTCCTCTGCTCCTGGCCAGGACTGTGCCAAAATAGTAAATGACTGTCATGAATCCTAGTGGTTGTCTCATAGTACTACCACTAGACAGCATCCTTCCATAAAATTCTTCTTATCTGGAAGGATACCCCCCAGTAAACTGATTCATTGAAACCATAACCTGGGTACCAAGGAGTCATCCTTGTTAGATATGAAAGTGCCACCACCCATCTTCAAAGGCCTAGGGGTAGAAGCAAGATTCCAATGGATGGGGTTCAATTTTGGTACCCCCAGCTCCTTTGCACCTTTTGGGCCAGATTCTATAAACGGCGGGGATGCCTAGCCAAGTTCCGCACAAAACTCAAAATTAAATAATGTGCTTAATTGGCATGGTAATTGACTACTATACAAAGTAGGGTAAATATAGTCAATTACTGATATTCAATTCATTAAAATGCTATACCAAGAATACCATAACATAAAATTAATAAAATATTTAATTTATTGATTTCTTTAATTCAATTCATACCCTAAAAACTAACAAAATTGATTTTATCTACATTTAAAATCTACAATAGCATGTAATACAAAAGTGCAAAGTGCTACTAATAACAAAATCATAGGCTGGGAAAAGCTACAGGTACTATCTAAAGCTTTAAAGTAGAGTCCATCAATCAATCTTAATGATGTTAAGTTTTAAACCATTCAGGCCCAGTGAAGCTCACTTAATTTGATGATGAGTCAATTAAAGTCCCAATATATCTTTGTCTGTAGGCTTGACCAGGCCAGTTGTTCCTTATATTAATGATCCAATTAGAAATGCTTTAATCAGTTCTGAGGTTCTCTCTTCTTAATCCTTAAAGTTTTCCAGTTTTAATTACTTATATTGTTCAATCAGCATAAGCCTCCAACTCCAGCTTTCAGTTGAGTCCATCATCAGGGAGGTTGAAGATATAAGTACTAAGATAATAAGAGTTTTCTAAATACTACAACTAATGCATTTACTATAGTCAAATACATTCTAATAACCATTAATCCTTAGTTCCTAGTTATGAATACCTAACTTACAACTGTTTAAACTATTTAAAATTATAACTTTTACCTGAAATTACTTCTGATACAGATCTCCGGCTGAAAGTTCCTGCTGGGAAACATCAAATGAGGGAACTACCACCACTGAGCTCCTTATATAGGAGGAGACTACCTGGTCACATGACTCCCAATGACCTATCCTCTGGGAGTTTAATTGTCATCCAATTTAACATCCAAAGAATGGAATTAAATTGGAATGAAGTTAAATTAGAATCAATTGAGATAAATTGAATTAAATTAAAATGTCTCCATATAGTAAAAGAGAGCTAGAACATTTTGGCAGGCCATTCAATTTCATGGTTAAGACCCCATGGTTCCACTTTGTGCCAGTCATGTATTAATTTCTGTTCTTTATAAAGCAAAGATTGAAATAAATCTCCTCCATGAAGTAAAGTTACTTTTATCAGAACTGTGTATCTTAATTCATTTAAAGTATGACCAGCTGTTATCCAATGTTGAGTCAAGGGAGCCTCCATTTTGCTTGTCCTAATGGTGCTCAAATGTTCCTTAATTCTCAATTTAATCTGACGTTGTGTATGACCTATATAATATTGGCCACAGGGACAAACTATGGCATATACTACCCCCTGAGATTTACAGTTTGTGGAAGATCTGAATTTAAACACTTTTTGTGAATGTGGTATTGTTATTTCAGTAATGTGCATAGATGCATAACAAACTGAACACTGCCCACAAGGAACGTGTCCCAGGGAATGTTCCATACTGTAAGGTTGAGTTTTTAATATTTCACCTAAATTTCTAGCTCACTTGAAAGCAAATCTTGGGCATTCTTTTAAATTTGGATGAAGGTCAAGTATATGCCAATGTTGGTGTATTGCTTTTTGTATAAAATGTGCATTGATAGAATAAGGTAATACACAAACCAGAGGATTTTTTGCTTGACGCTTATTTGATTTACCCCATTGAGTATAAATATACTTAGTTCTTTTGAAAGCCTTTTTTACTATGGGTAAAGGGTACCCTCGTTGGCTAAATCGAGTGGTGAGATTTAAAGCATTATGTTTGAGAGATTCATCTGATGTGCACAATCTTTTTATTCGCAAATATTGCCCAGTGGGATACTATCTTTTAAATTCCTAGGATGAAAACTTTTATAATGCAGAAGGGTATTACAATCAGTTGTTTTTCTAAACAAATCAGTCATAAACTTATTATTTTCTAAAGTGATTTGTATGTCCAAAAAATTAATTTAACATCTATTCCAATTATGGTCAAATTTTATATTATCATCAACTCTGTTAATATATTGAAAAAATTGAATTAATTGTTCTTCAGTTCCTTGCCAAATGAAAATCACATCATCAATGAAGCGCCTCCAGGATAACATATGGGTACTATATGGACTATTGTAAACAAATTTAGTCTCAGTCAGATATAAATAAGCATGCTATCGAGGGAGCTACTATAGCCCCCATCGCTACTCCCTTTATCTGGAGAAAACATTCATTTTCAAACTCAAAAAAGTTATTCTTAATAATTTTTGTATCCATATAGTTTAATAACTCAATTTTTTCTTTGGATGTATGGAGTCTATTCAGATATCTATCAATCATAGTCAAAGCTTCATCTTGAGGGATATTTGTGTATAAGGACACTACATCCATTGTGACTAATATAATTTGCGTTGAGTCTGAGATGTCAATCTCCTCAAAAATTTGTTTGTAATGCTGAGTCACATATATAAGAGGGTGCTTCAGACACAAATCTTTGTAAATAAAAACCCAAATATTATGATAAAGATTCAAGTATAGATGATTTCCCCAAAACTATAGGGCGTCCAGGAGGATTTATATGTGTTTTATGTATTTTGGGTACAAAGTAGATATAAGGTGTTTTAGGATGTTCATTATAAAGAAATGTATACTCTTTGATAGTAATGGTACCCGACATGTTAGCCAAAGTTAACACTTGTTTTAATTCAGAGGCAATCTCACTTGAGGGATTTCTTAATAAGAAGTTATAAAATTCAGTGTTGGAGAGCTGCCGTTTAGCTTCCTCTATATACTGATCTTTAATTATCCTTGATAACTATGGCCATTCAGCACGGCTCTCTGCACTAAAAATTGCTAGTGCAGTTTAATAGAAGAGGGAGATAATGTTCAAAAGTGATCTCAAACTCAAATCTAAAACTGTCAAGTTGTGTAAAAAAAAAATTCAGGGAAATATATTAAATATTCCTCAAAAATCAGTTCAGTTCAAATGTCTAGAGCAGTAATGAGTACAGAGTCACTTCTCAGTTGCAAACAGTCTCTCATATTACATATATTTGCATTTACTCAAAATTTCATATATGCTTGCAGCTTGCATTTGTTACTTCAAACGCTCAAAGGGTCATTCCCTAAACTTTTTTGTGCGATTCGCTCAAGAGATCAGTCCCAAATCTTTTTGTGCAATCCGACGCTGTCAGTGTTTGTGGCTCCCATCACTGTTGTTTCAGAGAAATAACTGCTCTTCAAACAATCCCCCAGGCAATTACATTCAATCTTAATCTTTCAGATTTCTTAAATCCAACTATGCACCAATCATGCTTTGGCTAGACTCCACCCATGTGTATGCTCACCCTCAAACTACACACCTTCACATTTAGGAGTCATTTTATGGAATAGCATCTAGCCGAACATGGACATTTACCTGCATATAAGTTATGCACATATATGTTGGCAGGGCATTTTTTTAGCAAAAAAAAAGTACCAGTACTCAAATACCAGGCTATCTATAAGGAATGGGTTGATCACTGAGAGACCCACCCCACAATAGTCAGGTGCCTTTCAACCAGCCACAGAGTCAATGAAAAGGCAGAATTGGTGTGCAGAACCTAGGCACTTCCATTAAAACTTGAGGACTATGAGTCAATTTTAGTGAGCAATGAAAAAGATACCAGTATTCATAATTCCTGACCATCTCCTCATAAAAGCCCTGTATATTGGTATCCTGGTCATTCTTGGTAGTAAAGGGCTGATTTTCAAAGTGATTTAAGTGGGAAGAGTATTTACTTCCCCCTTAAAAAATGTCCTAGTGGCTACGTTGAGATATGCTGTGGCATTTAACCAGAAAGAGCTTCTGAATATTCCCAAAGACTGGTCAACTAAAATGTGGGAAGTCAGAGGGGTGTTGAGGGCAGCACTAGAGATGAGCCCGGGGTATGTCTCCCCCTTCCCTCCCCCTCTAAACAACCCTCCTATCACCCTCCAATCCAATGTCCAGGTAGGCCCACCCCAGATCTACCCATTTACCTGATGGTCCAGTAGGAGTCTTTGGGGGCAGGAGCACTCGCAACTGCCTTTCAAAATGGCTGCTGCATCCTCTTTCAGCAGACAGTAGTGCAGACCTTCGCTGCTGTCTACCATGTTGAAAACCCTGTGTTAGCTACTTAACACAGTTTGGTAAAGGGGCTCCTTACTTTAGATCTCTTTCTCATCACTTTTAAATAAATTGTACCGCAGTCACTATGGTACATAGTCTGTTGAAAAGTATTTGACAGATTTCATCACATTTGCTAGGCCACATCCCACCCCCATTCCCTTCCTCCATGCCTATCCTTTCAATATTAATATTCCCATGTTCACTCACATTGCAATTGCAGCACTTGGACCATTCATATTCATATTATTCGCACATCACTAAATTATTTACTTACACAGCCATGGCACAAATGTACAAATTTCAAACCTGAGAGAAAATCAAACACACTTAAAAAAAAAAAACCTCACCAAATAGTTTTTAACTGTAGCAGCTACAATTGCTATAAGGTATTTATATCCTGAGCAAACTAATTACTGCTTTGTAATTTATGGGTTCTTTTACTAAGGCATGCTAAAAGAATGCGCTAAGGATAAGCCCATGCTAAATAAGATGCAGCCCATAGGAATATAAAGACAAATAGAAGCATACCTATCTTAATAAAATACTGGCATATGTGGCAAAAAATGTGCCTTCAAAATAAAAAATTAGTCTTCTCTCTCCTCCCAACATCTCTCCCTCTCTCTTCTTTTTTTTTTCCTATAATATTTTATTGAAAATTTTTGAATAAAATCAAAACAAACAATATAATATAATACAATAGTAATCTAAATGAATAAAGTCAGTGTCACAATATACAATACAAATTAAGTATATCAGCATTCAGTCTGTAACCTTGAGTAAACAATTCCATACCTTATTAAATTGTCTCAAACTTCCACACTTACGGCCTCTTTTACAAAGCCGTGCTAGCGCTAATGGCCCCGAAGCCCATAGAGATTTAAAGGACTTTGGGGCTGTTGCCACGTGGCAGCTGCTAGCATGCCTTTGAAAAAGAGGTCGTTAATCGCATAAGTTTTTTTCCAAATTTACTATACAAAGTATTCCACCATGTGTTATATTCCAATTTAGAAAAATAGTTAATTAAAATAGTTAATTAAAATAGTTTTAATAGTAATCATTAAGTTATTCAATGATTTTGTCTCAGAGGAACTCAACGTAGACTGTAAACCCAAACCACCCAGAATAATTAATAACCCTATGTATAAGATACAAGGATCAATGATTAATTGGAAATTTGGAAAAAAGCTGGTATTTGGCAGATTAGGCAATTGATTCAGCAACAAAGTTGGATACCGTTTTTTGATATTGTGGAAAAATATGGTATTCCAAAGCATCAACACTACAGATGGGGCCAGTTATTGCATTGTATTCAGTCAGTTCATCCCCAAATTACAATCTTAGAGGGGCAGCAGGAGTGTGTTTCCCTTTGCACTGCTTTATTCAATTGTAAGGGTGCTGCTGCTCAATGGTATAAACGACTGAAGTTGAATACAGTACTCCCCCGAGATTCGCGGGTGTTCCTGGAATGGAACCCCCGCGAATCTTGGAAAACCACGAATACGGTTTTTACCGGGAGAGACAGAAGAGGGCAGCCGGAGAGGCAGGAGAGAACAACCGGAGCGCCGGCGAGTGAAGGAAATCACTCAAGGTATGCTCCGACCGCCTCTTCCTGCACTAATGTCAGGCCTCACCAATCAGGAGCTGAGTGTCAAAGCAGCTCCTGATTAGTGAGGCCCAACTTTAGTGCAGGAAGAGGCGGTCGGAGCATACCGCGAGTGATTTCCTTCACTCGCCAGCACTCCGGCTGCTCTCTCTCCTGCCTCTCTGGCTGCCCTCTCCTGCCCGGTCATTCGCGGTCGGCAAATACCGCGAATGACTGGCACCATGAATCGCTGACTGCAAATGACCGGGGGAGCACTGTATATGTAAGGCATCTATAGGAATACAAGGAACTTGGGAGTTTGACCTGAATACAGATTTTGGGCTCCTTTTACTAAGGTATGCTAGCGTTTTTAGCATGCGCTAAAGATTAGCGTGCGCTAACCACGCGCAAAATGAAAAATACTAATGCAAGCTCTATGGAGGCGTTAGCGTTTAGCGTGTGCCGTATTGTAGCGCGCGCTAAAACCACTAGCACACCTTAGTAAAAGGAGCCCTTAGTTGAGTCTCAATGAAAATCAGTTTGGAGATCAGTCACTACCTTGTTGCATTTGACAAGTTTAATGTGATCTTCCTTCTTTTTACTACATATGGCTATATGGACTCCAGTTAAGTGTCATACATAGATGCCTCCAGTGGAAAATTATGTTGGTTATGTAGGGATGGGATTGGTACATTAAAACATATGTTATTTGAATGTCCTTATGTGACTGATTATTGGAATAAGATCTGGTCGACAAGTTCAGCTTTGTTTTCTATCTCAGAGCTGTTAACCTATTCTCCCTCTCTCTTCTACTTCAAATCCCTGTTCTTGGTACAATCTTTCACCCTACCTGCGATTCAACATCACACACATACACACACACTCTCTCAAAACCCCCTCCCTGGGTCTATGCTAAAGATGGTCTTCTGTTGGTTCCTGGCAAGGGTAGTGGCAGTGATGCATAGATGTGGTCTGCTCCAAAACTTTCCCTCTGACCCATCCCGCCCATGCAGCAAAAGGAAATGTTGTCAGAGAGAGCAGGATAGGTCAGAGGGAAGGCTTTGGAACAGACTGCAGGCAGCATCAGAGTGTCACTGCTGCTACTAGGGATCAACAGAAGACTAAATTTAAAGTAGACAGGTGTGTGTGTGTGTGTGTGTGGGGGGGGGGGGGGTTGGAGATGGTAGGTTCCTGGCTATTCAGCTCATTCTGTATACATTGTTTATACCATTGAGCCATCCCCATTGTTTCTTAGATTTTGAATATTTGGGGAAGAAAGGAATATGTAATTGCTGTCCAGAACCTCTCTCACTCTTTTCCCCTGCCCCAATGCTAAATCTCTCTCACTCCTTGCCCACTCTGATGTAGCACCTCTCCATGCAGCACCTTTATTCCTCCTTGCGCCCAATGCAGTGCCTCATTCCCTCCTTGTCCCCCCTCCCCCGATGCAGCACCTTTCTCCCTCCTTGCCTCCCCCACAGTGGCATTACCTCCTCTCATGCATTCAGCCTCCCTCCCAGACTTACCCGAATGATTCCCTAGTAGTCTAGGGTAGGTTAGGCAGCAGTAATCCCCAATCGTTGCTTTCCTTGATGGCTCCAAAGCTCAAAATGGTGGCTGCAACTTCTTACATTTAGGTAGGTCAGGAGGAGGGAGGCTGAATGCATGAGAGGAGCTGAAATCCAGGGCTGAATGTGTGTGTCCCACACCAAATGCATGTGACTTAGTATGTCTGGACTGCATAATAAAATGTAGTGGTATGGTGAAATGCTGACAGGAGCAGTTCTAACATATGATCTGTCTAGTGGGCTGGCAAGCATGCAGGCAGTGTTCTCATAATGACATTAAATGCCAGGACAAAAACTGAGCTTTATCAGACCACATGAATGGTACGTGGACAGAAGTGAAAGGGACGGCTGGTTCCTGGCTATTCAGCTCATTCTGTATACATTGTTTATACCATTGAGACTTCCCCCATTGTTCATTGGATTTTGAATATTTGGGGAAGAAAGGAATATGTCAGTGCTGTTTGAGATGACTGGCTACTATACCATCATTGTATTGTTGGAAAACAGTGACTGGAAGAAAGCCATGGCTACACTCTATCTGTGTAATCCTTACTGAGAGCACCATTACTGAAATAATATACATAAATGTATATGTATACATTTCTACATATGTACTTTGGCAAGTGCTTGTTTACTTCAAGGGTGGAGATATGCTTCTGTACAGTTTATAAAGTACAGGAATTCATTTAGGCAGCTCATTTCTTGTACACACATTCACCTACTGTAGCCTGTGATTGGAGCAGTATACTGGCAATCATGGAAACCCGGTTCAAATCCTGTTCCTGCACCTTATGATCTTCAGAAAGTCACTTTAATCCTCAATTGCTTCATGTACAAACTTAAGTTCCCTTTTACTAAAGCCCAGCAGATGGTAATAGACATTGTTTTTGCACTAAGGGCCTCATTCTGTATAGAACGTCAATATTGGCGGCCACCTAAGAAGTGGTCGCCATTCACGTGTCAATCACGCATCAACATCCTATTCAGAATCATGTCTACACTCCCAGACAGATGCCGTATGTAGGCCAGCATTTTGCAGGCCTATATTTGAGTCATTTGTCTCGCATCTATGGAGAAGATGTGTACTGACGCTTAAGCCCGCCCAAGGTCACTTCCGAGCAAAACCATGCCCCCCCCCCAATGTTCAATAATGGCAATTTCATGCTGTTACATAATTGGATCTTAGTGTCCATAGTTTTGACACCCTTTGTAGAATCTAAGCCTTAACTTCTAGTATTCTATATTTTGTGTGCAGCACTCATGCTCTGCTCACATGTATGACCCCTTGCAGTTATGTGCTGTGGCACTTATGTGGTGCTCGTATTTTAGAGAATAAGGCATTGTGCACATACATATTTAAGTGGTACTTTTCTGTGCACTTATGCATTCAAGGAATGCCTAACTACACAACTGCCATTAAATACCTCTATGCAAATGGAGAAAAAGGTTAACGTTCTTGAAAGCAGTATATACTAATGCCTGTTATATGGGGGAAAAGGTTTTGGATCTAGAAGCTTTGATGGAAGAGACATCTAAATTTAGTGACAGTCATGGAGACATGGTTCAGAGAGACCCATGACTGGGATATAGTTTATACTGGGCTATAATCTATTCAGGAAATACAGAGTAGGCAGAAAGGGAGGGGGCATGGCATTTTATATTAAAGATAATATTAAAGCCACAAAATTGCAGGATCTACAGGTTATGCAAGAGACATTGTAAGTCAATCTGGAAAGAGGGAATGGAAAATGTATTTACATTGCTGTGATATACAGGCTTCCTTTACAAAAAGAAGTAGAAAGAGATTTAATTGAAGCCATTCAAAATATAGCTGTGGAAGGTGAAGTTCTACTAATAGGTGATTTTAATATTGGGTATATCTATTGTGGGTTTTCTAGAAGGACATATTGGATTCTCAAAAAACAAACAGGCAACCGATCTGCAAAATCTGTAAGATCCAGTCTGAACAAAAACATGGCAGATCACAGTGCTGAAAATATAAAAATATTTATTAAAACACTCCTATTAGCCCGACATAGCCATGTTATGCCCCTCTTGGGGCTGCATCAGGGGCTGAATCACACCAGAAAATGCTAATCCAAGATCTCATTAATCTGGCAGACTTAAAGATCCTAGTATGTATACTTTGAAAGAAAGACTGGAGAGGGGAGAGATGATAAAGTACCTATGTGGCATAAATGCACAGGAGGCAAGTCTGTCAATTGAAAGGAAGCTCTGGAATAAGGGGACATAGGATGATGATGAAAGGGGATGGACTCAGAACTAATCTGAGGAAATACTTCTTTACAGAAAGGGTAATAAATTTGTGGCACAGACTTGCAATAGGGGTGGTGGAGATGAAAGCTACATATATCTGAATTCAAGAAAGCTTGGGATAATTAAATACAGTAGCATATCTAAGGGAGAACAAGGGATAGTAGATATCATGGATGGGTAGATAGGGTTGGCCATATGGTCTGCATTTGCCTTCATTTTTCCATGTTTCTATGTATAAATTATATTTTAGTTGCTCAGTTTTCTTTACATTCATTGCATAATATAATTAACATTGGGGTTTTTTTGTATATATCTTTATTGAATTTTCAAACTACAATTGTGCAACAAGTAATTCATATACATATAATATTACAAGAAAAGCACGATAAACTTCTCAGATATTAATGTACAATTATATTTTCTCCCACCCTCCCTCCTAATATTCAAATAAAATAAAAACCTTCAAGAAACTATCCATAAATTCCAGTGCAACTCCCTTCCCCCCACCCAACCTGGATGTGTATGTTTACAGGTCAATGAAATAAAATCAGTTATCATTCCTTACAAAATTTATCCAATGGCTCCCAAACATCCATAAAATTCCTGTAACATCCCTGCTATATGGCCATGAAATGTTCCATTTTAAAAATATAACAGAGGGATTCCCACCAGAATGTGTAATTTAATCTATCCCAGTTCTTCAAATTTTTTAAAATAAGCTGCATGGCAACCCCTGTCATCATAAGAAGTTTATTATTCCAAGCAGATATTTGACTTTTAGCTCTCATGAACGTACCAAATAAGATGGTAACATTGTTCTTTTTCATTTACATAGATACTCATCACTTTCATGGTGTTCACCGATCAAGTAAAATAAATGTGCTTTTAGGCTGTCCAGTAATGGCAGCGTGTGTGTTTTACCGTTTAATAAAGACGAGGTGTCTAGGGATCATCTCTGAATGTGGTCTGCTCTATAATTTAGGATTCACAATATTATATGAAATGTATTATGCTATGTGTAGGAATTGAAGTATGTTGCTTTAATGGAAACCAGAAAAATTGAAAATTATATTTTTGATTTTGCATTAAATAATCTCTACTTCATTTACAGCGTTTGTGACAACAAGAGTTTTGGCTCTGATCTTTAAAACTTTTAATGTCGATAGCATCATGTAACCTATTGTGAAAGCCAGATGTGTCCTATAAGCCCTCTAATGGGCAGTCTTGAGCTTGGAATATAGGAGTTATTATGACACAGGCAGATGCTAGCAGTCAAGATTACTCAAGCTGTACTTAAATTTCCTTTGCACCTGCCACTGGAGGTGTTGGCAATGCCAGTTCTAGCACAGATGTTCTCTCTTTGCCCTTTCTATTTAATGCAGCATTTAGATTGCTGTTCACCATTACCATGCTATACACCGATGCTATAATCCAAAGTCCATCCATTGATTAGTGCATCTGCTTCTATCTATTTGTATATATTATTACAATGTTAGACATACAATTATATATGGGATTAGAGAAACTTTCTAATGCTGTTAAAGCTGAATCAGGCTAAAGGCATAAGTTAATGTAAAAAGATGAAAGTAGAATTATTTACTGGTTCAGATTTGATTATCTGATTTATTGATAGGACTGTAAGCAGGTAAAACAAAAGTGTAATAAGCACTATTATGGAATATAAATGTACTTTGCTCAGGTGTGCAGCTGACTTTTATTCATTTGTATTCTATATTATTACTACTATAATTGTAGTCTCCCAGAATACAAGTGCGTAAAACTTGAATAATTTATGTGCAGGAGCTTTGATGCTGGTTTGAAAACAAATAGTTGGGCTTGGGGATATTACAGTTGTTACAGTTGTTAAGAGAGTCTGACGGAAACATTTTTAGAACAAGATGCTGAATATTTATTTATAGGATTTATATTCTTTTTTTTTTTTGAAAATGTGTTTATTAAAGGATCAATGCATACGAGAAAATACAAAATGCAACCATCCAAGAAAAACATCATGTACAAAAGTCAAAGGTACAGGTAAAAAGGAAATAAACATAGACAAATCCACAACGTATCAGCTCCCATGCAGATCCAATTTTAAGTGGAACCCACCCCTTCCAACCCCCCCCCCCCCACTCCCAGCACCCATGATCTCTAACCAGCACTAAAAGGAACTCCAATAATCCAAATAGGTCCTAGATTTCCAGCTCGCAACACCCCGGCGATGCTGTCGCTCCCAACCAGCCATTAAAGACATATTGGCCTGCCACTGTTGGACCGTGGGCCGCGTGGTGCCAATCCAGTAGCGAAGAATTAGTTTCTTTGTGATTCCCAAGTACATCTGCAGATTCTGCACCAATCTTATTTAACGAGATGTAAGGGGCGACAGATGGGGTTATGGCTTAATGACTGCTGCCCCCGTTGCCCGGCTCGCCGGGATACCTTGGTACATCACTTTTTGGAATGCTCATATGTAGGGCCCTTGTGGATATTTGTGCTTCGGGAGCTGGAGAAAGTTATAGGACTATCTATAGACTGGTCTTATAAGACGTTGCTGTTGGGTGTCACAAGTCCCCTGGTGGAAGCGGGTGTTGGCGAGCCTGGAAGGATTTATATTCTGCACGATCACTCAGTTTCTAGGCGGATTACAGAGTAGTAATCAGGTATTTCTTCCTATCGGTCCTGGCAGGCTCACAATCTTACTGTACCTGGGGCAATGGTGGGTTGGATGACACGCCCAGGGTGACGGAGAGCAGGCTGGGACTGAGCTTGCAACTTCAGCGTGTTGAGGCAGCAGCTCTAGCCACTATGCCACACAATCCCACCTCCATTTTGAATAATAAAGGGTAGTGAAAATTCTGATTCCAAGAACAAAATCCAGATTTCTTTGAATACAGAATCTTTATTCATCAATACTAAACATGACAACAAAATGGTAACCTGGCTATGTACCATAAGTCAACATAAACCTTACTAATAAAACCCCCCAAAAATAACTTGGCAAGCAGATCAAAATTGCAATCCAAAATTCATATTTAATAACAAAAAAGACCCCTACAGACTGATTGAAAGTGACCTGCAAACCTTTATGAGCAGACTGTAGCTTTCTAAGACATTCTGAGAGAAGAAGACATTTAACATATTTATAAATGATCTGGAAATTGGAACAAATGATGTGATTCAATTTGCAGATCACTCAAAACTATTCAAAATCATTAAAATGCATGCGGACTATGAAAAAGTACAAGAAGACCTTAAGAAATTGGAAGACTAGGCCTACAAATGGCAGATGAAATTTAATGTGTGCAAATGCAAAGTTATGCACATTGGGAAGAATATGTAATCCAAATCATAGACACCAAATACTAGGGTCCACCTTAGGAGCCAGCACCCAAGAAAAATAATCTGGGTGTCATTTTAGACAATATGCTGAAATGTTCCACTCAGTGTGTGGTGGCAACCAAAAAGTAAACAGGATGCAAGGAATTATTAGGAAAGGTATGATAAATAAGACCAAGAATATTACAATACTTCTGCTTTGCTCCATGGTATGACCTCACCTTGAATATTGTGTTCAGTTTTGGTCACTGTATCTCAGAAAAGATATTGTAGAATTAGAATAGGTTCCAAGAAGGCCAAAATGATAAAGGGGATAGAACTCCTACTCTTCAGCTTGGAAAAGAGATGGCTGATGGGAACTATGACTAAAGTCTACAAAATCTTGAGTGGTGTAAAACACTAGTGAATCGATCTATTACTCTTTCAAAAATGACAGAGATTAGGGGGCATTCAGTGAAATTTGCATAGAATTACAATAGGAGGAAATATTTTTCACTCAACAAATAGTAAAGCTCTGAAACTCATTGCCAGAGGATGTGGTAACAGCAGTTAGCATAGCTGGGATTTAAAAAGGTTTGGACAAGTTCTTGGAGGAAAAGTCCATAGTCTGCTATTTAGATAGACATGGGGGAAGCCACTGCTTGCTTTGGGATTGGTAGCATGGAATGTTGTTACTATTTGGGTTTCTGCCAGGTACTTGTGATCTGGATACTGGGCTAGATGGCTGCTCTTATGTTCCTAAGAATCCCAGTACTCTAATCAAGTACAGAAACATCTTTATTCATAGCATAGTAACATAGAAAGTAGTAACAAAATGGCAAATTGAAATTTAGTAAGCCAAATTTAAGATTTTACCACACAGTTTGAAATTTGCAGCAGGCTAAATGATGTCCTCCTCTCTTCTCCCCCCCTCCCCACCCCCAAACACACACACAAACTTACATTTTAGACAGTTTGGGAAAACTGCACTTAAACCATATGGTTCATCTTGTTTAGAACTGTGCACACTGCCACTTTTAATTTAACAGGAACACTTTTTCTACAGTTCTTACCAAAATAATCATTTAATAGTTAAGGAAATGCAAGTTGTTGAAGATACTGAAATAAAAATGAATATAATCTGATGTTTGTGTTAGTCCTAGTAGTTTGGCCATTTTGTGGAACTTGAAATAGCAGAACAATTTGGGAATCTTAGGACAGAGAGGAAGTATCAAATTGATACAATGCATAGTGGCACAATCCCAAATTTGCACCATACCCATGCCATTCATTTATTGTTTACTTTGACTTAGATGTATCAAGGCTGGTGATACAAGAAATTTCAGCACAATAATTGTCAAAATCATGAAATAACACTACCGTAATGATATGCCATGATGTTAAAATGTTAGATGTGCCATATTTACTGAGAAAAAAAAAAGACCCTGGCTATGAAAGGAAAGAATAGCAAAACAATCATTTAAATGTGTGGCGCTGAGAATTTGTGAACCATTTTGGATGATCTGTATTTTAGCATAGCTCATACTCAAAGCATTAGATCTTAATCTAAGCTCTGATAAGAAGGCTAACCTCAGTAAATAAATAATTCAGATAAACTAGTATGATGAATTGATTATTTAATCAGCAAAGAGATTCAGAAATAATTATCTTTTTTTTGAAAAAAAGAAAAGTGAAACATTCAATAACTAGTGACACCTTCTTGGATAGCAGTAACTTCAATTAAAAATGAATTCCAGACCAGTATAGACAAATGGGTTACCTCCCTTCTGCCACAGATAAAGACAGCTAAACTGTTGAACTGCTCTAAATAAGCTGTTGCAGCTGGGAAGTTGATCAAAATCTGCTGCCTCTAGTAGATGGACAGATGTATGTACTGGTTGCAACTAAGGTGGAAAACTTGTGCCTTAAGTGTCCGGCGGTCGCATTTTGGAGCATTGCCCGCCTCACTGCTGTAACCTCATGCAAGCGCTTTCCTGCGTCTGTACGCGATTGTCCTCTCCACTCCACCTCACAATCACGTACAGACGCAGAAAAGCGCTTGCGTGAGGTTACAGCAGTGAGGCGGGCAATGTTCCAGAACGTAAGGTAACCGTTGGAGGCAGTGCAGCTTGTGCGTGTGTCCGGTGCTCGAGAAGGTGAGAGCTGAAGGCAGTTGCGACCGCTGGACACTTAAGACACAAGTTTCCCATAAAGAGAGCCTCAAAATAGTTGGGCCAAAATCTTGTCTCTTGCAGTTTATACTTTGATAGTTTTTCACTGTCTGTATGTTGCACTGCTTTCAGCTGTGTGTAGCTGAAATTATCAGAAGCAATTAAGGAAAGATTTATAAACTATAACGAGTTTTACCTCATGCAAAGTTGTCATTTCTTTAATAAGACATTAACTATTTTCTCTGCATCCCTCTAAATACCTACAAATCCCTGCAAAGGGTTTGAGTTTGAGACCACTGAGCTAGAGCATCAGTAGAGCCTACCTCCATCCTGGCAGACATGGCCCTCTCCATGTAAAGAAGGCCTTGGGAGTCTTCCCAGCCTAAAATTATGGGAGCTGGGAACGAGGAAGTAAGAGACTGGGGAAGAAGAAACAGATCCAGTGATATATCTCTTCAGAGGGGAAGAGCAGAAACTGGGGAAGTAGCACAGTCTCAGCTCTTTTCTTCTAACTTGCAGTATTTAGTCATATTGATAAATATCATATATTGTAGGATTAAATAAGTAATTGCAGCAAAGGTTTAATAAAATTCTGTGATCTCAAAAAAACTAGAAGTGTTTCCACAATTTTAGCCATGTGTATAGTGGCATTTAATCTAGAGCTGATAAAACTTTGAAAAAGCATAAAAAATCTAGAGCTGCTATTCCAGAAAGCTTAGCTAATGAGAGAGATATTCTCAGCTCTGCCCTTGGTAGCCTTTGACAAAAACCAAACCTGAAGCATAAATTAGTGAACAACAAGCTCCCAAAGAAGCTCAAAAAGAAGAGAAAGCCACAGGTCCCTGCAATTTACCAAATTATAGTTTCTGCCAACAAATATCACATATGAAAAACATTCAACATAGGGATCCAACTTGTGCTTTTCCTCAAATCATCGGATAACTGGACAAATATTATTCAGTGCAGAAAATGTGAACAAGAGTGCTATATTGCTTGTGAAGTGAGGTGCCCAAGGTTTGCCTTGACCCCCAACAGGCATGCCGAATTATGCCTTGTAGGCATCGCACATCTTAGCGGATGCTTCTTTGGAGTACTTTTTTCTCCTCTTGTCTTGATAAATTGGCTGCATACATAGCAAAATGCATCTGCTGGATGTTTACAGCTTCTGGATGCCATCTAAAACAATGATGTTACCACTTAGGCAGTTGGAACTAAACTAAGATGGTGGGCCTAAGATCTCTATAGTAATACTGCACTACTATTTATATTGATTGAAAGTTCTAGAAAGTTCTTGAAGCTACTCTAAGGGGCCATTTTACTAAGGCCTATGGCCAGAAACTATTATGGCCTGCAACAATTACTATGGAGTAGCAGCGCATCTGAAAAGCCTTTACCACTTGTTTTTTTTGCAGATGGTAAAGGCTGCTGTGCTAATCTGGTGATAAGAAGTTCCACATGCCTTTACCGCAGTGTGCCAGTGCATTGTGGGTAGGCATGCCCACAACATGCCACTTCCTCCACCATCTCTGCCTACAGCTGAGGCAGGCCTTACCGGCTGAATTGCTGCATGGGAAATCTTTTTACCACAGCAGCAAGTGTGGCGCACCTGCGGAATTTTTTGCCAAGCAGCAATACCATGCCTTAGTAAAAGGGCACCTAAGTGTACTCAGATTGGAATCAATCTGGAATGTAATGCAAAGAAAGGTAAATTTCAAAATATCAGTGTCCTGGTCACAAAAGTAAAATAAGAGGGAATGATAGCCATTTTTTAAAATACTTTGTGGCATAGGCAATTAAGAAAGAATACTTATTACACAGGAACAGAAATATATATATATATTGTTACATAGTTTAATTAAGGAAAGGAAAATTGAAACCTAAGGATTAGAGATAGTTACAACCCAAGACAGTGGATTAAGGATTTGTGAATTGGGTAAGAAGGAGCAGGAAATGGCTGAGAAGTGCTAATGGTGAAAATTTTTATACAGAAAGGCATAACAGGGTGGCACATATACCGTATTTTCACTCATATACCGCGCACCCGTGTAAAACGCGCACACGGGTATAGCTCACGGGGAACAGAAATTTATGTAATAAAATTTTAATATAGAGCGCACACGCATATACCGCGCATGCTAAAACCTCCTCCCGCCTATTCCGAACCGGCATCCTCCCCCCCCGCTCACATCACCCCTCCTCCCCCGTGATCCTACATCCCCCCCAGCACCTCAAAGACAACTCTTACCCGATTGGGCACCGGCACCAGCACCAATGCACAGGATGTGCCAGTGCCAGTGCCCGAAGATTCTCCCTCATTGGGCTGGGCTGGGCGGTGCGAGAGAGATCCTCCTTCTTCCTGTGCCGGGCTGGACTGGGCTTTGAGCATTTGCGCATGCTCAAAGCCTTCTGGTCTCGCTCTCTCTGAGATAATCTCGGAGAGAGCGAGACCAGAAGGCTTTGAGCATGCGCAAATGCTCAAAGCCTAGTCCAGCCCGGCACAGGAAGAAGGAGGATCTCTCTCGCACCGCCCAGCCCTGCCCAGCCCAGACCAATCCAACAAGGGAGGATCTTCAGGCACTGGCACTGGCACATCCTGTGCATTGATGCTGGTGCCGGTGCCGGTGCCCAATCGGGTAAGAGTTGTCTTTGCGGTGCTGGGGGAGGATGTAGGATCGCGGGGGAGGGGGGGTGATGCGAGCGGGGGGGGGTAGGATGCCGGTTCGCAGGGGGAATGCCGGATCAGAATGAAAAATAAAATGTGTACAACGCGCTCACACGTATAACGCGCATGGTTATGCACGGTTTGTAAAATCGTGTATAATGCGCGCGTTATATGCGTGAAAATACGGTAATTCATTAAAACTTTGTAACCATTACAACCTCACTATCCCTTCCCCCCCCCACCCCAACACACACACCTTTTACAAAACCACAAAAGTGTTTTTTAGTGCAGGCCGGCATGCTGAATGCTCTACGCTGCTTCCGATGCTCATAGAACTCTGAGTGTAGGGAGCACCGCAGACCATTCAGTGCGCCAACTAGCACTAAAAATAATATTAATAAATAATAACAGTTTATATACCGCAGGACCGTGAAGTTTTATGCGGTTTACAATGATTAAAATACAGTACAACTTGAGTGGAATAAACAGAGTTAAGAGTTAGTGATTAACAGGTATTGATTAACAGTTATTTTGGAGAAAGAATTGTACAGGTCAGCTGCCTAAACACTCTTTTTGTGGCTTTGTAAAAAGGGGGGGAGGGGTATACCAGAAAAGCACTGGGATCATGACTCTAAGAGAACTGTAGAACACAAAGAGATTATGATAACCTGGAACATTCACATTCCAGCCTATAAATAAATGGATACACAAAAGCCAGACTTAGTGGTGAAAAGAGACACCAGAATAGCATTAATTATATGTGTCAATCCCAAGTGATTACTCTATGAATCAGATTGAGAGAAAGAAGATCCTGAAGTACCAAGAAATACAGTCTAAGATGGTAGAAAAATTCAGAATTATCTGGCCTTAAAACTTTCTTATTTCTGATGCCTATAGCCCTTGATTTTACCACCTTGGCATCCACCAGTAGGTCAGCTCCAGCCACTGCTACTCTGAACTATCTCTATATTTCCCTTGCCTTTAATTATTATGTATTTCTCATCATGCTATATTATATATACTGTGTAAGCCACCCTGAAGAGTAATCTAAGGGAAGAAATGGGAAGAACGAGAGAGCTGATTAAATTTGTAGATGACACAGAACTATTCAAAGTTGTTAAACACATGCAGACTGTGAAAAATTGCAGGAAGACTTTAGGAAATTGGAAGACTGGACATCCAAATGACAGATGAAATTTAATGTGGACAAATGCCAACTGATGTACTTAGGGAAAAATAATCATGGTTACCTTATGTTAGGTTCCACCTTAGAAGTCAGCACCCAAGATCTAGATGTCATTGTGAACAATATGCTGAAATCTTCTTCTTAAGAGTGTAGCAGCAGCCAAAAGTGCAAACAAAATGCTAGGAATGTTTAGGAAAGACAGAAAAAAATAAGATGTGGAGGGGCATTTTCAATAGGACATCTCCCACAAAATGTCCAAAGTCGGAGGCCATTTTTTTAAAATCAGTTACTTAGACATCTTGGCTGTCAGAACATCCAACCTTAGGATGTCCAACTTTATTTGCCAATTTCGACCACAAAACTGTCCAAGTTCAATACATCCTAATCCAGGCCATTTGGACATGGGAGAGGCTAGCCTTGTAATGGACTGACCACATAGACATAACAATAAAGCAGTGGGGCACCATAAAGGGTGCCAGAAATACATCTCACCATAACCCCCTTATAATATATGGTAAGCCGTCATAAACTCCCCCCAAACCTACTATACTCAACCCAATAGCCCTTATGGCTGCAGGTGGCACCTTCAGTATATGGTAGTATAGTAGGATTTTGGTAGGTTTTGTTGAGCTCACACTTTCCACCATAATTGTAATGTTTAGAATGGTTTATGGACCTGGGCCCACCTCTCTATGGCTCACTAGCCCACTCACCACGCTACTTAAGACACTGTGTGATGCTCTACTAGGCATTCCTATACCAGATGCTGCTGTTCTAGAGACAGGTATATATTATTTCATTCAGATTTTCGTGGGATAGGAGGGAGTTAGTGACCACTGAGGGAATGTAGGAATGTCATAACTTCATCCCTCCAGTAGTCGTCTGGTCAGTTTGGCTACTTTTTTGGCACTTACTATAGATGCTTATAAAACAGGTCTAGCTCAGAGTATCTAAGTTCAGTCTAGAACGTCTTGGGAAAGGTTCGATTAAGAACATAAGAATTGCTGCTGCTGGGTCAGACCAGTGGTCCATCATGCCTAGCAGTCCGCTCATGCGGCGGCCCTCTTGTCAAAGACCAGCGCCCTAACTGAGACTAGCCCTACCTGTGTCCAAGTCTTCTCCTGACCAAAGCCTGCCCAGAACATGCTTCCAACACATCTTCCCTTTAGTTCTGGATGCACAGCGGCTAGGACACTTCACCAGACATCCAGAAAAATGATTTCAAATATCAGCACTTGGACATTTTGGTGAAAAAAATGTCCAAGTGCAGATTAATGCCATTTTTTGGATGTCTTAAGAGTTTTGAAAATGCACCTAGTAGAGTATTATAATGCTTCTGTACCACTCTATGGTGTGACCTCACCTAGAGTATTGTGTGCAATTCTGATCGCCATATCTCAAAAAATATATAGTTGAATTAGTTTCCCTTAGTTTCTCTTTACCATTACTATTTTTTATACAGTATTTTATCTTTGTAAACTGTCTTCGTAGGTTTTCTTTACAAGGTGGTAGAAAAGCTCCAGAGAAGGGTAATTAAAATGATTAATGGGATAGAACTCCTCTCATATGTGGGAAGGCTTAAGAGGTTAGGGCTGTTCAGATTGGAAAAGAGATGGCTGAAGGGGAATATTATAAAGGTCTGCAAAATCCTGAGTGGTGTAGAATGGGTAAACATGAATCAATTGTTTATTCATTCAAAAAGAACTAAGACTAGGGAACACTGAGGGGAAGATTCTCTAATGTTCTGGGTAAATTCTGACAGGTCACTATCGTGGCTGCTGGAGTAATGATTTATAAAAGACGAGCCATTCTTTAAAAACTGCCTGCAAATGAGTCGCGGAGGGTCGCTAAATTTGCATGTGCCAATCTCTGGTGATAGTGATCAGCATGTGCACCCACAAATATTTAAAAAAGGACCCCAAATCAAAGATTGGCAGGAGGGATGCCCACTCCCTCCTGCTGCCACTGTAAAGCAACCTCCTGACACACAGATCCCCCTGGCAGAAGGAGGGATGCCTACTCCCTTCCGCTACAACCCACCCAACACACAGACCCCCGCAGCAGAAGGGATGCCCACTTCTTCCTGCTGCTGCCAAGCAACCCCCTTGACACACACACCCCCAGCAGTGGGAGGGATGCCCACTCCCTTCCCCTGATGCCGTCATTCCCCCGATGACAACTTTGTGCCTCTGACAATCCCCGCCCCTCTACCTTGTACATGAAGGCCAGCTGGAGGGATACCTACTCCCGCCAGAGGGAGGCCTACTTCATCCAGCAGCAGGCCTGCCTCTTCAAAATGGTGGGACTTCCCCTCCCCAGCACATCCTGGGTTGCGCTGAGGAAGGACCTAAGGCTGTTAGTGGCCCAGGCTGCCTATGGAAGGTTCCTTAGGCATCTGGGCCAATCAGAGCTTAGGCCTCTCCCTCGTGCATCCTGGGTTGCACCGGGGAGGGGAAGGCCTGCCATTATGAAATGGTGAGCCTGCTGGCTGGAGGGAGTAGGCTTCCCTCTGGTCGGCATTCATGAACAAGGTGGGGGTCATCAGGGGCATGACGGCAGTGGGAGGTAGTGGGAATCCCTCCTGCTGCCGGATGGGGTGCGTGTGTGTGTGTCGGAGGGTTTGTTTTATGGCGGTGGCAGAAGGTAGGCATCCCTACCACTGCCAGGGGGTATATGTCAGGTGGGTTACTTGATGGCAGCAGCAGGAGGGAGTGAGCATCCCTCCTGCTGCCAGGGTGTGTGTGTGTGTTTTGGGTAGGTTGCTTGATGGCAATGGTGGGATGGAGTGGGCATCTCTCCTGTCGGGGGTAGGAGGCAAAATTTTCTGGCAGGTTTGAGTTGTCAAGCCTTACTTTCCTGTCAATGCCTGAGCCGGAAAATTTTGGCTGCAAACGTAGGACAGTTAGGTTAGGGAATCACCTGGCAATAATAGAGAATCACCGAGAGTGCTTGTTTAAAAATTAATATCCTCATTGTAATACATTTACATGGCAGAGTCGGAGTCTACCAGGAAGCTCAGAAAAGACCATGGTGAGCCCTTTTGAGAATTGGCTGGTAGAATACATCCACACTAAACGGCCTGGAACTAGTTTAGCAACCATCGTTAAAGGAACAGTGGGTCTTGAGAATCTTCCCCTGAATGAAGTTACATGGAAGTACTTTTAAAACTAATATGAAGACATGAATAGTTTAGCATTGGAACGCGTTACCAGAGGACATGGAACGGCAGTTAGAATATCTAGGTTTAAAACAGGTTTGGACAACTTTCTGGATGAAAGTCCATAGTCTACTGTCCCTGGGATTGGTGCCATGGAATCTTGCCACTATTTGGGATTCTGCCAGGTACTTGTGACCTGGATTGGCCACTGCTGGATGCCCCACTATGGCTATTCTTATGTTCTTATGAGATGGAAGTGGAATGGGACTTGTCCTGTCCCATCCCTTTTTACTACCAGGGAATCCCTGGATGAGTCCTCGGTGAAAGGGGTTTGGGGGAGGATGGGGATCTCCTTGGGAGAGCAACTGCCATGTTGGCTTTATATTTTAGGACAGTTAAGGCCGTGCCAGGCATGTAATTAGGAGTCATAACAACTAATGTGTGTCATCGGCCTCTAGCTATCACAACTGGCTATGCCTGTGCCTCTGCCGTGCCCTCAACTCGAGGCAACTGTGCCAGTGTTTGCTCCGATAAACTGTTTTATCTCAAATACATATGCTCCTATTGTGACGAAATAGGACCCCTGAGGAAGGCACAGATTGCCGAAACACAGACTGTATTGGGTCCTAGATTACAATATTGCCATCCACAGTTGAGATTGTGTTTTATTAAATTTTAATTGGTTCAACTAGATACTATGGTTAATTCCCACTCTTTTTGTGCTGCTCCTTTATCCGCTGTGGGATTTGTTTGCTCCCATTTTTATGGTTGCTGTTTTGCTTAATGCTTTGTAGCCATTAGCTGTGAGTCTGCACTAATGTCTGCTCTGCAGTAAAATCTGCAGTGGCTGCTTGATGCAACTTAGAAAAAGATCCCCTTAGTTTCTTTTCACCATGAACGCTTTTTTTAATATATCTTTGTAAACTGCCTTCATGAGTTTTCTTTGAAAGGCAGTAAAGCAACTTTCTATAATTATACAAGTAAATCAAGTAACGGACCTGGAAGGAGAATAAAGATACTGTGTTTGCTAACTAATGAGCTGTGCTGTTTGGAGCTGATTGGCAGAGGATCAGAGCAGGTCAAAGTTAGTGACTTGTCACAGTGCCACTAGCAACGGCAACGAGATATTCCAAGTCAGAACTCCATAACAATTATATGAAAATCATATCTGTATTTTTACAACTTCAAGCAAACTTTATTTTTTAAAATTTCCTGAGACATTTTAACATGAATACAGCGCTAACTAAGAAAAGTTTTCATATTCATGATAAAAATAGGATGCAATACGAGCATGTTGAAATTCACTTTTGCAAGTTATGTGTTTGCTGCTGATGACTCCCACTGATCTTAAATATATTTTAGTGTCTGTAACCGAAGAGAGGTTTTCCGTACAGCATGTTCTAATGGTGCTCTGGCATAAAGCCAGCAAGACTCTGAATAAGGCTATTTGTAAAATACAGAAACTAGGAACAGCTGCAGCAATCAAATTTGATAAAAACAGAGAAAGACTTTGCTTTTTTTCCCTTCATTAACGGTTTGCCCAAGTTTAGACTCTCTTCATAGGGCTGCTTTTGTTCTAATGTATAAAGGGGGTACAAGAGTAATATAGTAAAACCAATTTAAACAAATACATTTTAGAAAGTATAAGGCTTTTATAAAGCATCTGAGTTTTGATGTTCCTACCTCTGAAATGGATTACTCGCAAATCTACAGAAAATACATTTTGTGTTTTTTTGCCAGTTTCGTTATTTATAATTTTCCATATTATTGAGTGGTCTTAAGACATGAAGTTAAAGCCTGTGAATGTACTCCTAAAGAATATTGAAAACTGTTTTTCCCCCTCTAATGACCAGACATTCTCCCCCCCAAAAAAAAACCCTCCCGAAAAACACTACCACAGTCAGAATGTTGGCTTAGTGCTTTTTAAAATATATGATGATAAATTTTTAATAGTTGGTGCAAATGTGCAAATGTTTTTTTGCAGTGACCATGTGTATACATTAAAATCCCTAACAAAAATAAATACTTATAGAAAGGGCCTGGTTTTTCTTTTAAGCATTTATGGGACTTGTCATTACGTGATTAATGAATCATGAGGTGATTCTGAATTCAGCATCATGCGTATGTATACACAGTGCTCTGTTGTGCACCGTGTCTTCTGTGGGAGGTTTTAAACTGAGTACTGAATCAGTAATTGACACAAGTAAAATGATATTATAATCCCCCTAAGTATTTACAGTTACCAATAATGTTTGAATCTTATCAAAGCCATTTATGTCATTGGCAATTAAGCTGGGTGACTCAAGACATTGACCTCCCTTGATTCAGGAAGCAAATTGTACCGTTGTTACGAAAATGAATAAGGCACATTTACTGACCATGAGTAAACCTAGACGTAGAATATGGAACTGCTAATTACTGAGGTGATGTTATACTAAGGTGCTGATGTAATAAGTGCATAAACTTTAATGTATATGCTGTGCACGTGTCAACATTGTCACACTAGTAGTGAAATTTTGACAGAGGCAGCAGCCAGACCCCATTCTTCGCAGACCTAACAGAAGGAAGACCTCTACCCTCTGCTTCTCACTGCTGCTACTGAAAAGGCAGTGCTGAAAATATGAAATGGTGCTTATTGCCTCCTGTTTCTCCAGTAAATGTGAGCTAACAGGAAGTAAGAATCATGTTTTGCCAGTGGAGGAGGAGCTTTTTCTTTTCTTTTTTAATAAAGGATCAAGTGTTACCCCTCTCCTCATGTTTCTACATTGGTTTCCTGTCTGCTTGCACATTCAGCTCTAACTACTACAAGTGCATTCACATTACGGCTTCACACTATCTCTTCTCTCTCCCCTCTGTCCCTCCTTGGTGTTATGTTCCTTGGCCTGAATCAGGAGCTGACATTGCTTAAACAAGGAACTTTTTATTAACAGACCTGGAAAAATAGCATGCACACTCTTTCCTCTCTCTTCTCTCTCTTTCTCTCTCTCTCTGGCCCAGCCATGAACGAAGCCTGTTCTCAAGGGTAGATATATTTCTGACCTCTGCATTGGTGAGGTCACCTATTTTTGGTATCTTCTCCAGGTTGCTTCTTCTTAAAGGAGATATTTAGAAATAAAACAAAGGAATTAAGGTAATACCAAACTTAAACACAGGGTAGCTCCACTGCCACGCTGCCCCATTGGAGTCCAGCATTGGCAGAGGAGGGGAGTGAGTTGGGCCAGTGTGGTAGAGTCGCGCCTCTCCCGACACTCCTGCTACGTGCAGCCATTAATGGGAGCCCAAGGGCATCAAACCTAAATTCAGGGAGTTCCATTGCTACCAGGAGCTGCCCCACCAGGATCCACTATCAGCAGAGTTGGGGAATGAGTTGGGCCGGTGTGGGGATTGGGAATCACTCTGCCCCCTAACACTCCTACTAAGTGCCTAAGGCCCAAGCCAAAGATGCGCTTCTTAGTGTGCTTGTTTGTACAGTTCTTTGAACAGTTCACAAAAGCAACTGAAATCCAAACTGAGAACAAGAGCTGCATTACCCTCACATAAACTGCTCATCAAAGTCCCCAAACCACTGCAGCAGCTCGAAAAGCATCAGAGGAGCGGAGAGAGTCGGGACTGGCGTGGGAGAATTGCACCGCCCCCTGACACAGATGTCATTCACATGTCCTTGTCAACCATCCTCCAGAGCACCAAAAAGCAGGGAGGATGTTGGGGCAGCCGCCCCCTACATTGATGTCACTCATGGCGCCCACTCAGACACAATTATAGCAATTAATCACACCTACCAGCTATAGGGAACCAACTTCTGAGCATGAGCCATCTCAGATACAATTACATCATCTCACCAAACTTACCTGCTATAGGGCACTAATCTCTGAATATGAGTTCACTCAAATGCATCTACAACACCCAACCAATCTATCATCTACAGTGAACTAACCAAAATGAGTTGATATCTCATAACAATTCTCTGCCTACTGATCAGTACCAGATGAACCACAGGCTACTCCACCCCTCCCAACAGTAGATCAGTTAACCCCTCAGAATACACAGTCCCATCATGGTAAACTGTGTCAACCACATGCAGTGGGTAATCCCAACACTGGTTGAACCACCCAGACAGCAAAAACCACACCACAATCACATCACTAAACCAAACCCAGACAACCTAATAAGAATCCCAGCCACTTACACTAATGAAGTCATACTCACCCCAATCCCATGTGGATATATTCATGTGAGATCAGTGGTCAACAAGACTGAAATTATAAAAGATTTGCTTGATGAATTACGACTCAGCTTTCTATTCCTAACCAAAACATGGATAACAATACAAGATGACCCCAGGTTACCACTACTCTACCCAATAGATTACAAAATAACCCACCTATTGAAAACTGCTCACAAGGGTGGCGGTCTGACGATACTGTACAAATTATCTTTTCACATCAAAATCATGGAATCTATACCTTACCTCACTAGAACTACCAATGGTAGAAATAAATAGTCTCTTCTTAACACCCCTTCTACTGCATACTATTCTACATCCCTCCTAGAAAGTGGCTAGAAACTGAACCACAGGTCTCAGACATCATCTCAAGAACCACACAATATGAGTCCACTTTCGACCTAGGAGACCTCAACCTCCACCTAGACTCAACCTCAAACTCTCAAACCCTGAAATTCCTCCACCTCTTAAATGAGGTAGACCTCAAACTCTTGTTTCAACAACCCACACATGGAAACCTTTTGTAAAGACTAGCTTTTTCAGAAGTACTGCCTACTTATGGAAAGGGAGAGGAAAGAGTACAAAATACTGAGAACTTCAATAAGTGGCTTAAAGCCTGATGTCATCAAGAAAGTTTTAGGTACATAGGAGGATAGGGCAATACATGGAAGAACAAGAGACTGTATTGTAATGATGGGCTGCACTCTACCAAGGCAGGAAAAAGAATTCTATCTGAGAGATTCTGGCAATATGTTTTTAGGCATTTAAACTAGAGGGTGGGGATGGTGTATGTATGGAGGTTACTTCCAGTGGCCACCCTCAGCAAAAGACAAGATATGATGATACTAAAGATAGCAATGAAAACAACAATATTAGCAATACACTTCCTAGCAATGCAACAGGAAATGAGACAAAATTAAAAACTATACAAAAATTAAGATTGTTGCAGAACAGTAGCTGGAAAGCAATGACCATAAATGAACACAGTCTAAGCAAGAAAAAAATCAGGATCTTTGAAAGCCCTGATGTTAGAGGCAGACTTGGATATTGTTGCTATCAAAAAGACATGGTTCAGTGAAGCCCAGGGATGGGATGCCAACATACCAGACTATAATCTTTTTAGGAAGGACAGAGATAGTCGAAAAGATGGAGGAGTAGCTCTCTATGTAAAGACAGATATCCAAGCAACTGAAATGCAGGGGACCTGGGGAAAAGAAGAAGCAATATGGATTGCTTTGAAAAGAGAAGATAGAACTTCTATCCATGTAGGTATTGTCTACATACCTCTCACTCAATCACTGCAAATTGATAAAGATCTGATTATAGATATATAAAAGTTGGGAAAGAAAGGGGAAGTGCTGTTGTTGGGTGATTTCAACCTGCCAGATGTGGACTGGAAATTTTGTCTGCAGAATCAGAAAGAAGTAGGGAGATTGTGGATGCTTTTCAAGGGGATCTGCTCAGACAAATTTATTTATTTATTTAGATTTTTATCCCGTCCTCCCAGTAGCTCAGAAAGGTTTACAAGTAAACATTCACAATGGAGTGAATTGGACATACAAGATTATACAGTAGATATAAATACTTGGACATACGAGACTGTGCAGCAGTGTAAATATAGGGACTATACAGCAAATTAAGAACAGTAGTTTAAATATAAGTAGTTTAGTTTAGATACAAGTTGTTTGAGTATAGGCTGAGAGTGGACTATACAGAAATTTTTGGCAGAAGATTAGAATGGAGAAAGAAGGGTAGAGGTGGGGTTTAAGGGGTTGGGTGTAGACTGAGGGTGACCTTTAGTTGAAGAGGAGGATCTTTACTATTTTCCGGAATGTCATTAGTTAGTTCTGTAGTCTGAGTTGAGGGGGGAGTTGGTTCCAGAGTTGGGGAATGAAGTGGCTGTAGGAGCGTTTGCAGGCGGTTTCTGAGAGGAGGGACAGAACCCACAAGAAAAAAAGTGATACTGGATCTGGTGCTCACAAATGGTGAAAGTGTCTCTAATGTCCATGGGGGGGGGGTCCATCTAGAAATTAGCAATCATCATAAAGTTTGGTTTGATATAACAGTCAAAGTGGAGGATGGCCACACAAAACTCGAAGTCCTGGATTTCAAACGTACGGACTTTAGAAGCATGGGGGAATACCTGAAGAAAGCGCTGATTGGATGGGAAGACATAAAGGAAGTGAAAAAACAGTGGTCCAAGTTGAACGATTCAATAAAAAGAGCTACTGCACTTTATGTGAGGAAAATAAATTTTAAAAAGAGAAAAAGGAACTCAATATGGTTCTCCAAATTAGTGACAGAAAAAAATAAAGGCAAAAGAGTTGGCATTCATGAAATATAAAAATAAACTCAAGAAGAGAACAGAAAGGAATATCAGGTGAAACTGAAAGAAGCCAAGAGAATGCAAATGGATAGAAATATAAAAAGGAGACACACATTTTTTCAGTTATATTAGTGAAAGAAGGAAGACAAAAAAATGGAATTATGAGACTGAAAGAAGATATGAACCACTATGTGGAGAATGATGAGGAAAAAGCAAACATGCTAACCAAATATTTCTGTGTTCATGGTAGAAAAACCTGGAGAAGGGCTGTGATTGGCTAGCAAAGTTACACCTGAGAATGGAGTGGATACTGCGCCGAGTAGCCTCTTATTATATAAACAAATTAGCCCCTGAATCATACTGAAATGAACTAGATAACTCATTACTATTCCTCCCCGTCCCTGACCATGACTTTCTGGACCATTGGAAAATGATGAATGAACAAATCCTAATCAAACTAGCCCCACTCAAATGTAGCAAAATAATCCAAAGATATGGACTCAGGATTTATGTCCCTAAAAAGAGCATAAATACCCCTCCCCAGAAAACAAGACCAAGTGGCACCTGAAAATCTATATATATATAAAATCGGAGGTATGTATGTGTGTATGTATGTGTGTGTGTATGTGCCGCGATCACGCAAAAACGGCTTGACCGATTTGAACGAAACTTGGTATGCAGATCCCTCACTACCTGGGATGATATGTTCTGGGGGTCTCGCGGCCCACCTGCACACGTGGGCGGAGCTACAAACATAATATCAGATTTCACCCATTCATGTCAATGGAAAAAATGTAAAAAGCTGCCATTCTCACAGTAATTCAAAAACGGCTTGACCGATTTGAACGAAACTTGGTATGCAGATCCCTCACTACCTGGGGTGATATGTTCTGGGGGTCTCGCGGCCCACCTGCACACGTGGGCGGAGCTACAAACAGAAATCATATTTCACCCATTCATGTCAATGGAAAAAATGTAAAAAGCTGCCATTCTCACAGTAATTCAAAAACGGCTTGCCCGATTTGAACGAAACTTGGTATGCTGATCCCTCACTACCTGGGGTGATATGTTCTGGGGGGTCTCACGGCCCACCTGCACACATGGGCGGAGCTACAAACATAAAATCATATTTCACCCATTCATGTCAATGGAAAAAATGTAAAAAGCTGCCATTCTCACAGTAATTCAAAAACGGCTTGACCGCTTTGAACGAAACTTGGTATGCAGATCCCTCACTAACTGGGGTGATATGTTCTGTGGGTCTCTCGGCCCACAACTCTATGTTGCTTGCTCAAGGGTGGGTTCACCCAACAATTTATATGTTCTTGCTCCTGGAGGTGAAACTAAAAATGTTGTTTATAATCAAGTTTTGTGTTAGTTGTATTTTATTCATTTTGTCAAATATTTCACATTATAATTTGAATATTGTACTTTTTATAAAGCTGTAAAAAAATAATTTCATTCACCACTATAAAGTATCTTTTTTTGCTTCCATTTACAGTGTTATTGCTATAATTAAATACCCGTGCAACGCCGGGGCATCAGCTAGTGCTAGAATATAAATCACCAATGATGCAAAAGAAGAGTACTACTGTAAACAGATCAACACAGAAGATAATCTTAAAATTACATTACATTAGTGATTTCTATTCCGCCATTACCTTGCGGTTCAAGGCGGATTACATCCAAACTAAAACAAAATTACATTCAAAATTTGAAGGAATAGAATAAGCGATGACATAGAATTTTTAAGGTAATATATATTGGGTAAAGAGTTACCAAAGGGAAGTGGAGGTCTTTAGGAGATAAGAATAGGGTGAAATTATGGGTTTTAGATAACGTTTGGTAGATAAAAGAGTATTAGAGAGATCTAAGGGTAATGTTCTCAATATTAGATAACCTAACCAACATGAACAAGATAACAAATAGTGACAACCCTCTATTCTAACAGCCCTAGAACTAGCCAACTATTTAAAAACAAAGATGCAATCCACATGATACCAGCTACCCCCAACCAGTCCAGCTAGACCCACTGCAATAAAACCACCTATTGAATACCAGCAGACAGATTTGGAATGATTTTTATGAGATTAAATTCAAAGGCACAAATGGCTTCTCCTAAAATATTGCAAAGCATACTGTACCCTTGAACAATGTTCCCTCTAAGGATTGATGAGGTGTGTGCAAAAAAAAATATGCATGAGCAACAAGTTACATACTCCACAAATTTATGAGCAGGCGTGGAGGACGAGTGCCCTTGAGATTGTGGGAGGGTTTAATACTCAAAACTTAGAAGAATAACAATTTACTTAAAGTTTCTGCTTCGCCAGCTTTCTGGTATCTTTACATACAGTGGCGTACCTAGTATATGTAACACCCGGGGCCCATCATTTTTTGGCACCCCCCCCCCATCTGTAAGAAAAACATGATTTTTAGTAACAAGCCACACGTCACAAAATGAGTACCTAGGAAAAGGCAGCATCTTACATATTGCAGTGAACAGTACATCAATACACCCATTGTAAAACTAAACAAGCCAGACTAGCACAGATCAATCCTACACCGTCAATCCTAACAGAAAACCATGTCTTTCGAACACACAGAACACAGAAAACACCTTTGCCTAGTATGGAATATGTCATCACAAACTAACCCCTCCCCCTTTTACAAAACTGTAGTGTGGAGTTTAGCCACGGTAGTAACAGCTCTGACGCTCATAGAATTCTGAGCATCAGAGCTGCTACCACCATGGCTGGCGCTAAAAAACGCTCCACAGTTTTGTAAAAGGGGGGATAAAATAGAAATACACAGACAAAGGTTAAATTGAATCAGCAAGAAGCTGGACTTTGCATAAAATGCAACACCACAGAAACAGTGACATATGTCTCCTAAAGCAATAAATAAATAGAAACTTTTTGTTCTACCTTTGTCTTCTCTGGTTTCAGCTTTCCTCATCTTCTTGTTACTGTCTTCCTTCCATCCACTGTCTGCCATCTCTCTGCCCCTTCCTATATGGCATCTTCTCTCCTTCTATGCCCCTTCCAGAAACTGTATGCCTCCCCCTTCCATCCCTCCTCTAGACCCCCCCCCCATTTGGTCTGGCATCCATCATCTTCCCTCTGTTCCCTCATGGTCTGGCATCTTTCTCCTTTCATCTCTCTTTCCCTCCCCCCTGTGGTTTTTAGCATCTCTCTCTTCTCATTTCCTCCGCTCAGATCTGATATCTCTTCTCCTTCCCCATTCTCTGGCATCTCTCTCTCCTCTCTCTCTTCCCTTTCCTTCTCTGGTCTTCCTTCTTTATTTTCTGTCTCCGTTTAAATTAAATTCTTTCTTATTATGCAGTCCTCAGTTTCCCTCTTATCACTATGTCTACCCACAGCATGCCACCCCTTTCCTTCACCCCTCCACTATCTCACTAACTCTATCTTCTTCCCCCATCCAGCATATATTCTTTTTCTTTATACCTCCTTCCATCCAGTATGTGTTCTCTTTCTCCACTTCCATTCAGCATTTACTTTCCCTTCTCCATCATCTGACCTCTTCTCTCTCCCCTTTCTACCCACTTCCATCATCTGCCCCCTTCTCTCAATCTCTCCATCCACCACAGGCCCATCTTTCTCCCTTCCTCACCTTTCTGATTTTGGCAACAAGATTTGTAACGCCCCCCCCCGGACAACAGGCCCGGTCCGACAAACCTCCATGCCCTGTGTCCGGCGATGTCTAAACTGCCTTCGTACAGCAGCCGGAGCGTTGTAGTTGCATATGGCTGTTGTAAAGCTCGTCTCTGATGCAACTTCCGGTTGTGTCAGAGATGGCCTTCACGGCAGCCACATGCAGCTGCAACGCTCTAGCTCAGGGGTGCCCAAACTTTTTGGGCTTGCGAGCTACTTTAAAATGACCAAGTCAAAATGATCTACCGACAATAAAATTAAAAAACACAAAGCACACTATACCCTGAGAAAATTTTAATTATCATTCCTATTCTGGTTTTTTTTCAAAAAGGTCAAGGCAGATGACTCTATGCATTGTCACCTCAGTAACAACCATACAAAAATAGACAAATATACCCCCCTTTCTTTTTATTAAACCACAATAGCAGTTTTTAGCGCAGGGAACTGCGCTAAATGCCCAGCGCTGCTCTCGACGCTCATAGGCTCCCTGTGCTAAAAAACACTATTGCAGTTTAGTAAAAGGGGGCCATAGTGCAAAATATAGACAGCATATATAAATTCAGACACATTTTGATCACTAAAGTTAAAATAAAATCATTTTTCCTACCTTGTCTGGTGATTTCATGAGTCTCTGGTTGCACTTTCATCTTCTGACTGAGCATCCAATCTTTCTTCCCTTCTTTCAGCCTGTATGCTTCCTCTCCTCCAGACCTCACTCATTCCCCTAACTTTTTCTTCCTCTCTCCCTGCCCTTTTTTTCTTTTTTCTCTCTTGATGCCCCCTTTCTTTTTTTCTGTTTCCCTTCTGTCTCCCTGCCTGCCCCCTTTCTTTCTTTCTTTCTGCCTATCCTCCACAAAGCCACTGCTGCCACCATCGGGGGAAACAGGCCCCAAAGCCACTGCCGCGCCTGCCCCAAGCTCTCTTTGCTTCCTACCGTCGGGCCAACCAGCATTCCCCCGACGTCAATTCTGCCGTCGGAGAGGAAGTTCCGCCCAGCCAGGTAGCGATTGGCTGGCCCGAACTTCCTCTCCGACGGCAGCCTTAGGGGGGGTGCACAGCCTGCCAGATCTGGACCTGGCCGGCTGTGCACCCCCCCTAAGGCTGCACCCGGGGCGGATTTCCCCCCCTTGGTACGCCACTGAAGACGTGGCAGCGGCTCCTCTCACGATCCCCACCTGTGTCTGAAGTGCGTCGGGGATCTTACTATGCAGTCCTCAGTTTCCCACTGCGTATTTTAGTGAGCTACATGAAAAAAATTATGAGCGGCACCAATGAAAATAGTGAGCGATCGCTCATGCGCTCAGCTTAGAGGGAACATTGCCTTGACACCTGTCCACCTTTCCTGATCAAAGCAGCCACCCAACAACCATAGGAAAAATAACCCAATGGCTCAACTATCACCTAAAAACTGGCCTTTTCCACGAATCAGGAGGAATTATTTTAATACCCATTCCTAAGAACCCAAAACGCAGCCCCTCTGATGTGACCAGTTATCATCCAGTAGCTTCCATCCCCCTATTTATGAAAATGATGGAAAGAGATGTCAGAGAACAATTTGAATGCTACTTATAGCACTTCAATATCCTCCACCTTTCACAATTGGGATTCAGGAAAAGTCACAGCATTGAGATTATGGTCAAAGCACTAGTAACATTCAGCAAAGAACTACTAAGCAAGGGTCACAGCACAATAATAATCCAATTTGACCTAGAAGACTTTGATTAAATGTCCAAGATCTTCAGTGATTTGGGATTTAGTGGTCCAGTCCTCTCCTGGTTCCAAGGCTTCCTAACCACTCATCACTATGCTGTATGTAAGAATGGCATACTTTCTGTCAGCTGGCACCCTCCCAGGATTCTCCACTTTCACCATCAGTGTTCAACCTTCTAATGCAATCCTTGGGAGCCAACCTAGATGTAGCACCAGTAAAACATTTCACCTCTGCAGACAACACAATGATCATACTACCTGTAATGGATGCATTAACCAACACCCTCACTACTATGAAAAAATGTGACCACATCATAGAAAACTGGACCTCAGCCTACTGCCTCAATCTAAATAAGAACAAAACCAAATTCCTTTGACTAGGACCCTCAACTGACCCAAGCTACACTCCAAGGATTACAGTAGATGACACAGACTTTCCATTAGAACTACAATCTCAAATCTTAGGAGTATAAATTGATAACCACCTATCCATGAAGAGCCATGTACAATCAATAATAAAATAATTTTTCCTTGTGATGAGAAAACTAAGATCCATCAGAAAATACCATATTTTTTGTTCCATAAGACGCAGCTGACCACAAGACATACCCTAGATTTAAAGGAGGAAAACAAGAAAAAAAATTCTAAACCAAATTGTGTACTAATATATACCAGGCTCTGAACCCAGCACCTCTCACTCCCTGCCAGGGTGTCAGGGGTGGCGGGGGTGGGGTCACGGGGGTCAGCGGGTGGGGGGGTTGGGGGGCCGATCAGGGGTTCGGGGGTTGATCAGGGGGTCGTCATGGGCAGGAGGGCCTGGGATCCCTCCTGCCCATATCTTAGTAGGGGTGGGAGTCTTTGGGCAGGAGGGGTTGGGCTCCCTCCTGCCCGATTCGATCGGGGAGTGGGCTGCGTCGGGGCAGGAGGGCCTGGGATCCATCCTGCCCAATCCGATCGGGTGGGGGGAGCTGCGTCAGGGCAGAAAGGCCTGGAATCCCTCCTGCCTGATCCAATAAGGGGTGGGGGTGGATTGCGGCAGGAGAGATTGGCTATCTCTCCTGCTGCGAAAGCAATCAGAAGTGCTGCACTTCCCAGGATCGTTATCGCGGCAGGGAGATAAGCCATCTCTCCTGCCACAATTGTTGCCGGGGGGTGTGTGTCTGTGGATTCTGTAACCGGTGTTCTTTTTGACAGACACCAGTTACAGAATCCAGCTTTAAGGTGAAGGATTGGCCCCTCCTTCACCTAAAGTTCTGGTTCTTGGCGTTTGGGACTTAGGCTTTTTTTTGTTTGATAATGTGCTGCAAGTGTAGACATAGTGGTGGTATGGACATTTAAACTGCTGAACGTAGAGGTAGGCCATTCTCAAAAAAAACTCATTTTGGATGGGTTTTTTTGAGAAAGGACATTTTCCCTGCTTCTACTTTCAACGTTCAGGGCCTTATGCCAAAAGGGGACTTAGACTTTTTTTTTATTATGCCTCTCCACGGTACTAGAGGTGGTGGTTTAGCTTTGTTGGTCCCTATGAATATTTCTGGTTTACAATGATCTCTATCTTCTCCACCCCAAATAGAGGCAATGCTTTTTTGGTTTCCTACATTGTCTGTACATGCTTTACTAATCTATTTACCTCCTGCTTCTTCATTGCAGATTCATGATTCTTTTTTTATCTTTTCTATCAGATTTAGTCTTAACATATTCTAATGTGATTGCCCTTAGTGATTTTAATATTCATTTTGACAACCCCCAACGTCCGTTTGATTTTCATCTTTTTTCTTTAGTTGACAAATAAGGGTTATCTCAGCATGTTCTACAACCAACCCATTTAGCAGGACATACTCTTAATCTTATTTTTATTTATTTATCTGCCTCTTGCTCAATTTCCTCTCCATTTCTGTTATTCCGTGGTCTGCCCACTCTATAGTTCAAATTATTTATCTAACTCTGCTATTTTTTCAACTCTTAGTGAACATTCCAGATTCATCACTAAGTGTGATTTTCATGCCTGTGATTGTTCTACACTGTTTTCCCATTTTCCTTCTGATTTATATCTCTCCCTCTTTCTTCGAAATCTTAGTTATGGAATTCTTCTCTAGAAGATGCCATCAGACCAAAAGTTCTCCAAAAAAATGTTGTTCCTTCAAGAGACGCTTAAGAGTTCTTAAGCGTAGATGGTTTAAATCTTGGGAAGTTATGGATCTTCAGAAATATCGTTCATTTTACATCGAATATCATTCATGTATAAGATCCGTTTGTCGTTCTTATTAAATAAATCAAATTAAACATGCTCGGAATAGACCTAAACAATTGTTTGCTACATTAAATAAACTTTCCACCAATAAAACATTACCTTTTCATATCTCAAACTTAACTGCTGAAAATGTAGCTGATCATTTTGTGAATAAAATTTCATCTCTGAAAGATTTGTTTCCAACTTCACCTACTCAAATTTCTCTATTTCAGACTAATAACTCATCAGTTGCTGAATCCTCATTAAAGGTTTCTCCAACATGGTCAACTTTTAATCTACTTTCTTTAACCATTCTAAATAAAACTATAAATTCTATGAAAAAGCCTACCTGTCCTTTGAACCCAATACCTTCTACTTGGATCCTTGATAATAAACATGGTTTATCTGCTTTAATCCAAAACATGATCAACAATAGCTTGTCTTCTGGAGAGAGTCACCAAGACTGTAAAACTGCCATTATTTATCCAGTAATTAAAAATCACTCTTTGGAGTCATCATAAGAATCTCATTTTCAGCCTAATTCTAACATTCCTTTCATATCAAAAATTCTGGAACATTTAGTTTTTCAACAACTTTCTCAGCATTCTGAATTCTCACATATGCTTCATCTTTCACAATTAGGTTCCAGAAAGTTTCATTCTACTGAAACAATCTTAGTTTCACTTCATAATGACTATTATTCTGCGATAGATCAAGTTAATATGGTATTATTAATCCCTTT
This sequence comes from Geotrypetes seraphini, assembly GCF_902459505.1. Classification (NCBI taxonomy): domain Eukaryota; kingdom Metazoa; phylum Chordata; class Amphibia; order Gymnophiona; family Dermophiidae; genus Geotrypetes; species Geotrypetes seraphini. Next base: position 406,393,974 of record NC_047085.1, read on the forward strand.
GGATCTTTCTGCAGCTTTTGATTCAATCATTCTCATCCAATGACTCGCCTCAAATCTATAGGCATTATGTGTACCACACTTAGTTGGTTTAAATCCTTCTTAACAGAACATTTAAAGTTTTATTTGGTTCCACTTGCACTTCATCTTATTATCTCTCTTGTGGTGTTTCGCAAGGGTGTATATTATCGCCCCTGTTATTTAACATATTAAGTCCTCTTGCTTTAAGGATTCAAGAATATCAGATTAAGGGCCTCTTATGGTCTATTAAACTGCGCTAGCAATTTCTAGCGCAGGGAGCTGCACTGAATGGTCCGCGCTGCTCCCGACGTTCATAGAGTTTCTATGAGCGTCAGGAGCAGTGCGGGCCATTCAGCATGGCTCTCTACGCTTAAAACTGCTAGTGCAGTTTAATAGAAGAGGGGGTAAATGTTATATCTATGCCAATGACATTTTTACAGTCTTGCTTAGATATGATTGATGAATGGATTCTACAAAATAAATTAATTCTGAACCCTCATAAAACCACAGGGTTATAGATTACTGGTTCTCTAAAATCTCCGACAGTATCTCCGATTTTGCGGTCTCAACCTATACAACTTCAAAATTTTATGACGTATTTAGGAGTTCACCTAAATTCAGCATTAACATTTCACCCGCACTTGATTTCAGTAGTTAGATCTTGTTTTTATTCTTTACACAAGATCCATTCAATATGCTCATATATAGATACTCCTTGCTATGAATCCTTTATTTATGCACTAGTCACCTTGAAATTGGATTATTGTAACATCATATACACTGAACTACCTCAGGTTTCTATTAAAAAATTGCAGATCGTTCAAAATACTGTTATCAGAGTTATCACAAATGCTCAGATATATGACCATGTCACTCTGTTGTTTAAGGATCATCATTGGCTCCCTGTTAAATATAGGTTAATGCATAAAGCATTAACTTTGGCATTTAAAGTACTACACAAGGGCTACCTGATTATCTTGCAAAACTGCTTGTTCCATTTAAATCTACTTGCAATTTGCATTCATCAACTTCAAACAGATTAGCATTACCACCAATTCATCTAGTTAGACTAAAGTCTACTCGTAATTCTTCCTTTTGTGCATCTATTCCAAATCTATGGAACTCCCTTCCAAATGAGTTATATTGTGAGTTTACATATTCAAAATTTAGAGCCTCCTTAAAGACCTTTTTGGATTGGCATTTTCTTAATTTTAGGTTTTTATCTGATTTTTTAATCTAACATATCTTAATTTTTGGGTAACAGACTATGCAGTTACTAATAGACTTTTTTTCCCCTCTTCTTACTATCTGTTCTTTAAATATTGGTGTTACAGTACTCCCACAATATTCGCGGAGGTCACGATCCAGGAACCCCCGCGAATGTTGAAAAACCGTGAATACAGTTTTTAGCGGGGGAGACAGGATAGGGCAGCCAGAGATGCAGGAGAGAGTAGCCGGAGCACTGGCAAGTGAAGGAAATCACTCGCGGTATGCTCCGACCGCCTCTTCCTGCACTAAAGTCGGGCCTCACCAATCAGGAGTTACGTGTCAAAGCAGCTCCTGATTGGTGAGGCCCGACTTTAGTACAGGAAGAGGCGATCGGAGCATACCGCGAGTGATTTCCTTCACTCACCGGCACTCCGGCTGCCCTCTCATTTGCGGCCGTAAAATACTGCGAATGACCAGGACCACGAATTGCCAACCACGAATGATCGGGGGAGCACTGTATTTTCCTTTTTAAACTGTTGTAAACTGCACTGATGTTTTAACGAAGAGCAGGTATAAATATTAATAAACATAAACAAGTACTTGAAATTTGATAGTAAGCGATATTGTATACTGCATGATCAAGTGGAAGATTATGTAAGACGACTCCTGAAGCAGGCCAGATTGGCTGTAACACGTTCGTGTCAAGTCATTGAGATAATAAAGAACATCAGTTTGTTGAACATCTCCACTGTTTTCCTGTGCTTTATCCATTTGTGGGGCTGATTCCCCTGTTCTGCAGCTGGTCAATGTAAAGTCTACCAGGCAAATTGCTTATCCATTCAATATCAATTAGCAAAATGCTGGAACCAACTACCACTTACACTACGATCTTCTAATCACTATTTCAACTTTTAAAAGCATTTCTGCATCAAGACAAGGAGTCAACCTGGAAGTAACTGAAATGGTGATTGTAAAAGCCCATTTCTAAACTGGCCAATGCAATAGAAATCCGTAATGTAATGTAATGTAACTCCTTGAACATAACAATGAGACAAAGATTACCTACTTAATCTTGTAACTATGTATTTGTAACTATGACCTAACAGTATTAATAACTGTACTGATCTACATGTACTAGCAACTTTATCGAATGTCCATGTCAAACTAAACTGTCCATTGTAACTTCCTGGTAACTGACCCAGCTTCTTGTAATGTAGTCTGACCTTGAACTGAATAGGTAATGGCGGAATAGAAAACTTGATAAACTTAACATAACCTTTTTTATTGGACTAACACAATGGGCTCCTTTTACTAAGCTGTGGTAGCGTTTTTAGCACACGCTAACCCCTGCGCTACACCGAAAAACTAATGCCAGCTCAATGGAGGTGTTAGCATCTAGCGTGCGTGGCATTGTAACGCGTGCTAAGCGCGAGCTAAAACCACTAGCGCAGCTTAGTAAAAGGAGCCCAATTTATGTTATGATTAGCTTTCAAAGGTAACCCCTTCTTCAGATCATAAATAAATAAATGTTGACAAATACCAGTATACAATATATAAGGGAAACATGAAAGCATTTCAGTGATAGTTTCACAGACAGAGGGAGGAGTGAGTGGGTAAGGAGGAGGTAGAGAGGTGACAAAGTAGTTTAAATTTCTTTGTAGTGTGAAAGGAAGCTGCAGTCTTTCTTAAGTCCTTTTAATCATTTTAATTTCAAAGATTTTATATTCTTGGATAGTTTTAAAATTTCCTTTTAGTATTCTCACCATAAAATCATTGGTACAGTGATCAGTTTTTCCAAAACATTGTCATGAAATCGATTATTCTCGATTTTGTTTGCCCCTTGTTTTTTAATGTAGAAATGCTGCTCTGGACCTCCCCCAGACCTTACCTGGTGGTCTAGCGGTGATGTGGGGCAGGAGCAAGACTACAATGGGAACTCAAGGCGGCCATTTTGATGATGGCTCTGCACAGGGCAGGAGCATAGGAAGATCGGTCCTGCCCCGTGTCACCGCTAGACCACCAGGTAAGGTCAGTGACGCATGAGGAAGACAGGAGGGAGGCAGGGGTGGTTCAGAGCCGGCCCAAAAAATAATTTGCGATTTTCCCTATTCGCAGGCCTGCTCTGCTCCTAACGCCCGCGAATATTGAAGGTCTGCTGTAGTCTCCAAGAAAATTGCCTCATCCCTTAAAACACACAGAGAAAACTTATTATACTACAAGGACAAGAAAACCACAGAAAGGACCCCTTTGGTAGTGACATACAATCTAGAGCTGAAAAATTATTCAAGATCTACAACCACTACTCCAGAAAGATGAATTATGGAAACTGGTAAAAAGCAATCTCCCTACACAACCCCACAAAGAAGAGAATGGCACATATCTTTTTTGGTATGGAATCTGCAAACTGTGCAAGCATATCTCAAAGGATCCCATAGTCACTCATATGGGAAAGACATTCAACATAAGGGGATCCTTCACATGTTCATCTTCTAATATGGTATACAACACTCAATGCAAAAAGTACAAAGAAGGATAAAACAGGCTAGATGCTAAAAACTAGGATCAACTTACACAGATATATTAAAAATTGAAATACCAACCAGGATGTCACCTCTGTTGGACAACACTTTGATTTTGTGGTGAGAATACTAAAAGGAAATTTTAAGATAATCCAAGAATGTAAGATATTTGAAATTAAAATTATGAAATATTTTGATACCTACCAGACTTGAAAAGTGGACTAACTTGGCCACCATACCATTTCACTTAAAGGGGATAAAATTAAATTGTCTTTTAACTTTAATATTTCTGGGCCATAGACAGAAAAGTCCGCCTGGTACTGTTCTTACGTTCAAAATACTAGAGTTGCCGTCAAAGCTCACTCCAGCAAAGATTGGTTGTGATGAGATTGGGGACATGAAGAGGGACTGACTAAAGTGACTTGTGTACTGGAAATGTGTCTGAAGAATTGCTTTGAGAGACATTTGTAAATCATTTTGCAAGTTTACCTGCAGCTCAGATTTATAAGTAAAGTTCAAGTTATCAAATTTTCATCGGTCTCAACTTGATTTCTTTAAGTAAAAAAACTTTGTGAAATGATTGCATACCAGGAAAAATTATCCTTCACCTACCAGAGTAAGTCTGGACCTAGCCCAAAGATGTGGTGATTGAGACCAGGATTACACTAGAACAGAAGACAAATTCATGACAGAACTATTGTTGCTAACTGCTTTACCTTTTTTCCTTTACCATTTTTGCATGGCATTCATAGACAGATCTATTTCTTATATACATGTAGATTACACATATTTGAATATTTACACTATGTACCAAAATAAAATCCTAAAGTGCCTAAAAGTGAATCATTGTGTACAGCAATACAATAAAATACAGGGGTCCTTTTACTAAGGCGCTCTAGCTGTTTTAGCACGCGCTAAACGATAACGCGTCCATAGGATATAATGGATGTGTCAGTATTTAGTATGCGCTTAAACGGCTAGCGCGCCTTAGTAAAAGGACCCCACAGTGTCTTATATACTGCAATTCTCTGCAAGGAATCTATGTGGTTTACAATAAGAATTAGATCAAGTTTGGAAGTTACATTATTAGAGTGGGGATGGTTGTTGGGAAGAAGGAGTGAAGATAAGAATAAGATTATAGGGAGAAGTGTTATATCTTTAGTCTTTTCCTGAAGTCAAGGTATATGGTAGCTTGTCTTAGTTGTATTGGTAGTTTGTTCCAGATGTGGGGAGCTTGGTTTTCGAAGGTAGTCTCAAACATCTTTTTCCGTCATATTTTTTTTAGGCGACGGGAGGGGTAGTTTGAAGCAAGTGTACACTTAAGCAATGAAGCAACTGTATAAATCCTACACTCGAAGTTCATGGAACTCATGAACTGCTAGATGGACATGGGCCACCTATCTCCCTGATGACTGATATCCTTCCATCTGGAATGAGCGCAAGGGGTCAGATGCTGCTCTACACCGTTCGCAATCCATTGCTATCAGCATTCATTCATTAAACTAGCTATGTTTTCTGGTAGTGCTAATACAAAGAGACACATGAAGGAGCATGGTTTATAGAAAGGGGCAGAGGAATGTGGTGACATGAAAACATTCCCATAAAGTCTCACAGTTTATTCACGCACAAAACCAGCAAGAGCCTTCAGTCATTCTGCAAAGCTTTATGTATAACACACAGAGGTGGAAACGAAAAGTAGCTAGCACACTCAGCTCTCATTATTACTAAGGAACTTTGCATCTTCTTGATTTACATATAAGTGGTAGGGAAGTATTTTCAGGGGATAAACCAATTGAATCTATATAATTTATATTAGCTTAATGTTTGTGCTACCATGGAGCTAGAAAATTAGTAATTGAACATGTTAAGATGAGGCTAACAAATATCAAATGAAATACCCATGTCTAGGTATGTTACTTGAGTTTTTAATAGTACCAAGATATTAAATTTAATGCTCAACATACTTACATGATAGCTTCAAATTCATGGGTTGTTTATAAAGAGCTGTGTCTGATGCAGATACTATGAATAGCTTCAACCCTGAAGGAGAAAGGTTGGAAGGAAAATAGCATTAATATACTGACTTCTAAGTACAGGAAGTATACAGAACTGCCCCATATGAATACTGTTAGAAAAGGTACCTACATTTGCATCCATTTCTCAGTTGTATAGTGCAATGCAAGGGTTGTTGTTTTTTTTACCTTATTGAACTACTCTACCTCATAAATGTGTTCACTTTTTTCGCATTCTGCTGTTTAAAAAATACAGTTGAAGTAGGAGTGTGTTTCACTGATGTACAAAATAAATTCTAAATCAGAGGTTCTCAATCCATTCCTCAAGACACACCCAGCCAATCAGGTTTTCAGACTATCCATAATGAATATGCATGTGAGAGATTTTCATAGGGTAGAGGCAGAATATGTAAATTGTCTTGTACGTATTCATTGTGGAAATCCTGAAAACCTGACTGGTTAGATGTGCCCCATGGACTGGTATGCAAATCACTGTAATAAGCTCACAACTTGAAAGAACAATTATGTACAAGCAGTAAATAAAAATAAAGAAACCAAAATTCTTGATTGCATAAGCCTTCACACCCTGTTACTTAATACTTAATGGAAGCCTTTTTTGTGGCAAAATCAACCATATGTTATTTAGGGTAGGTTTCTACGATCTTCTTAACAAAATAGCTGAAGCTTTTTAAATTTGGCTGAGGATCTTCTGTGGACTGCTGTCTCAAGTCTCTATTGGATTTAAGTACAATATGCTTTAACTGAACCAGTTAAAAAATCCTCTTTCTCCTTCTGAACCATTCCATTATTGGTTTTGCTTTTGTGCTTAGGATGATTGCCTACAAAAAGGTGAATTTTATCCCCAATCCAATGTCTGCAGTAAATGGGATCTGGCTTTACATTATTTTCTCTCAGTCTTCACAATCTTCCCATTCACGGCTGTAAACTGCATTCCCACAATATAATGTAAGGATGGTGTTAGAGTGGTATGCTAACACCATACATGTTGCTCAGAATGGATACTAAAATATTCCATTTTAATCTGATGTGACCACAAAATCTTTTCTAGTACGTGTGCAGTATCCCCCAAGTATTTCTGTTCAAACTGCGCATCACCTGGTTTTTATTCAACAGTTTCTTTCGTATTGTTTCCCTTACTGATATAGTCTTTTGAATTACACGGGCATAGGATTGTCCCGGCTCCAGCGTCTTTCGCCTTGCAAGTTTGTATTTGGTTACTAGTAGCTGTATTACAGCGTTTGTACATTAAACACTTGGATCAAAATATCCTTGTGTCTGAAGACTCATCGGACTCCTGTGGCAGGCCAGTTTAGCCGAAACATGTACATGTCCAGTCATTGAGTTTTTGAGCCATTTTGGGATAAATAAAAGGTTTTTTTAAAACCAAATTGTGCCCACCTTTTTTTGGGACATTTCCACTCCCAGCTTCACGGTATTGTAACACCACCACAAAGCTCCATGTATTTCAGTATAGTGCCCGTATATTGTAACACCTTACAGAAGTTCTTTGTAACTCTGTATGATAATATCTCTACAGAAGCTCACGTAAACCTCTCTAAATTGACTCCCCAGTCATTAGTAGTGCTATAGAAACTCTCAATAAACAAAAACATATATAGAAATAAGTATATTACAAATGTACAGAAAGGATATTTGGTTACAGAGCTGCTTCTGTCTGGGCATAAGGAAGATATGTCTGTCCTTCTGTAAATGGCTGAGGAGGGATATATATCTAAATATGTGTGTATGAGATAGAGAAGAGAACATAAGAACATAAGAATTGCCGCTGCTGGGTCAGACCAGTGGTCCATCGTGCCCAGCAGCCCACTTATGTGGCGGCCCCCAGGTCAAAGACCAGTGCTCTAAATGAGTCCAGCCTCACCTGCATACGTTCCAATTTAGCAGGAACTTATCCAACTTTGTCTTGAATCCCTGGAAGGTGTTTTCCCCTATAACAGACTCCAGAAGAGCGTTCCAGTATTCTACCACTCTCTGGGTGAAGAAGAACTTCTTTATGTTTGTACGGAATTTATCCCCTACCTTGCTAAGTCTATTCCCTTCAGTATTTTGAATGTTTCGATCATGAGAAGGTTTATTCTGCCTGAAAGAATGTGTGTGTCTGAATGGTTGGGTATGAAGAAGCTAAAGAAGGGAGAGAAAGAAAGAAAGAGGCAGGGGGATGAAACCTATCTTTTGTAGATTTGAATTCCCTGTTGTAGTATTTTCCATTATCTTTCTGTGTCACAATTTGGCATTTGTTTGATCTAATGGCCCTCCATTGACAAGTTTCAAGTTTATTTAAAATTTAATATATTACCCAATCAGCCTTCTAGGCAGTGTACACAGTCTTAAAAACATATATGAGATAACAATACATCATTTAAAACAATAATAGTTATTAAAAACAATTTAAAAACAAATAGAAACAAAAAGGGAAACAGGGTAGAACTACAATTATCAAGTAAAAACAAAAGGAGGGGTGTTAATAGGTAGAATAAAACTATGTAGCCCTAAAAGGACATTTAGATCTCGAAAGCATCAAGAAAAAGAAATGTTTTTAATTTCATCTTAAAATGGTGAAGAGTTGACCTCAGAGTCAGTCTGTCTGGGTTTCTTTTGTTATATTCCAACGCCATACATTTTAAAGTCCAAGACTTGAAGGATACTCCCAAGCACTAAGCAAAAGGTATTTTGTTGGTCTTAAGTACTGGTCTTTAAGCTGACCAGAATGTTTTGTTTGTTTTTTAATATACCGCTTGGGTAAGGTGTATTAACCAGTTAACAATCAGGTACTAAGCATTTTTACCTATCTGTCCCAACAGGTTCACAGTCTATCTAATGTACCTGGGGCAGTGTAGGATTAAGTGACTTGCACAGGATCACAAGGAGCAGCATAGGATTTGAACCCACAACCTCGGGGCACTGAGGCTGTAGCTCTAACCACTATGACTATAGTCTGCTTGCAGTGGCATTCCCAAGGATAAGATTGTTTAATATAATATCCCAAGAACCTTTGCTGATACTCTGGATAGGCCAGCACAAATGTTGACACCCTACAGGCCATGTTTGTGGAATTCACTTGAAATTGTTGAACAATCAATATTTTCTCAGCCAGTTCTCTTAAAGTAATATTAGGACTAACAGTGACCTTATTCAATAGGTTTTTTTTAGCTTAAACCACTTCCTTGATGGTTTGTGACAGTATCTTCATAGTGTCCAGACCAGTTGTGTCCACTTCATAGTTATAGACTCGATAGTCTCCTAAGGTAGTACTTCTCAGCCCAGTCAGGTTTTCAGGATATCCACAATGAATATGCATGAGAAAAATTTGCATGCCAACAAGGCAGTGCATTTAAATCCCATTCATGCATAGTCTTTGAATATCCTGAATACCTGACTGACCAAGTATGCCCTGAGGGCCGGGTTGAAAAGAACTGTCCTAAGGAATATTCAAACACATGAAATTTTCTTATAGCATTTCCCCAATCCATACCTTTAAATAACTTTATCTTGGAGTTCTTTTGGCAGCTCCATGTTCAACATGTTTAGACCTTTGTTTCAAATTCACTTCATATAACAGCTTGCTTATTTTATGAGTATTTGAATCAACTCAGCTACTGTACTTTGACCCAGATAGGCTTTATTTATTTATTATGGGCTTTGACAAAGTAGTTTTTGCTAACAAAGTAAATTTAGGTTAACTATGACAAAGGGTGTGAACGCTTATGTAACCATGACTTTTTTGTTTCTTATTCTTGTCTTCCAAATGCTTCTATAATTGTTCTTTGAACTTAAACATGAAAATGTGTAGATCAGTGAAACAAAGTAAATTTTAGATAGCAGAATGTGGAAAATATACCGAGGGTGAGAACACCTTTACAAAGCACTGTACATAGGGAAATTGCCTCTTCTTTCATATTCATTTTCTTAGAATATTGTGTGTCTACCAAGCTTAATAGTTGGTAGCAATATCCCTATGTGCGAAAACTGAACATTGGTGACTCAGGGACACTGCTGCTTACTGCCAAGTTTGGCTAAAGTAAGCTTTGGCCGCCTTTGGAGGAGGTCTTCAGCTGGCGGGACTTGGAGATACCCACCAGTTAAGGTATTATTTTGAGTTGGGAGATCCAGGGGGGTGGAAAGCAGAGGGAGGAGGCAGTGGAGAGAAAATTTCATGGCCACTCACTTTGGCTTTATGATGCCTAATGCTATTGTAGGCATGGCTAATGCCAGAAGTGGCAATAGGTATCATAAAGTGCCTCTATAACTGCAATTCACTTGAAAGGTAGGTCTTGGAAATGTAGGCCTTGAAAACCCTGGTCTACATTTTTGGCGCCTACCTTTCACAAAGCCCTAATTCTATAAACAGCGCTGTTGCATGATTGATATGCGATTGGTGGCCATTTTTTAGGCGACCGCCAGCGCTAGCTTTACTTATAGAATCCAGGCCTAATAGTTACTCCAGCTCTAAATGTTAGTGCCTAAATGCAGCATATAATTTACAGTATTCTGTAAGTTACATAGTAACATAGTAGATGACAGCAGATAAAGACCTGAATGGTCCATCTAGTCTGCCCAACCTGATTCAATCTAAAAATTTGTTGGATTTTTTTTTTGTTCTTCTTCTTAGCTATTTCTAGGCAAGAATACAAAGCTCTACCCGGTACTGTTCTTAGGTTCCAACTACTGAAGTCTCCGTCAAAGCTCACTCCAGTCCATCTACACCCTCCCAGCCATTGAAGCCCTTCCTAGCCCATCCTCAACCAAATGGCCATATACAGACACAGACTGTGCAACTCTGCCCAGTACTGGCCTTAGTTCTTCAATATTTACTATTATTTTCTGATTCTAGATCCTTTGTGTTCATTCCACACTTTTTTGAACTTGGTCACCATTTTCCTCTCCAGCACCTCTCTCAGGAGCATTCCAGGCATCCACCTCCCTCTCCGTAAAGAAGAATTTCCTTACATTACTCTTGAGTCTCCCATCTCTCAACCTCATATTATGTCCTCTGGTTTTACCATTTTCTTTTCTCTGGAAAATATTTTGTTCTACGTTAATACCTTTCAAGTATTTGAATGTCTGAATCTTATCTCCCCTTTCCACCTTTCCTCTAAGGTATACATATTCAGGGCTTCCAGTCTCTCCTCATATGTCTTTTGGCCGCAAACCTCCTATCATTTTTGTCGCCCTCCTCTGGACCACTTCAAGTTGCAGTGCATGTTTAGATGTCAGTCTCTCCCCTGTAAATTCCCACCTTAGACTTACACTCATACACTTACCCCCTCTTCTATTACACTGCGCTAGCAGTTTTTAGCGCAGAGAGCCACGCTGAATGGCCCGTACTGCACCGGATGCTCATAGGAACTCTATGAGCATCGGGAGCAACGCGGGCCATTCAGTGCGGCTCTCTGCTCTAAAAACTGCTAGCGCAGTTTAATAGAAGAGGAGGTAAACTATTTTCGCATGCAATAATAGATTAGCTTGTAAGTACACAACTGCAATTTACACGTGCAAATTTACACTTACCGAATGAATGCTAATATTCTATAAATTTAAGTGCCTGAGAGATGCCTAAATTCTTCAATACCGCCACAATCTTGCCTAGAAGTCACAAGATTGTGGCGGTATAGAAGAATAAAGTTATTATTATTATTATGATTATTATTATTATTAAATTTAGGCACCCTGTTATAAAATGAGGGGGATAGTGCTGGGATAATTCATGGGTAGGGGACCTATTGCAATATGGATAAGTCCTTTTGCACGTCAAACCTTTTGTTTCTATAAAAGTGTGCAAAGCATGCAAGTTAGTTTGCTTGCAAATTTTTTTCCATACTGTACAATCCACACTCTATAAATCCAATCTTATACCAATTTTTATTATTATTTACCTCTGCAAAAGGAAATATTTTACAGTGTGACCTGTGCAGCTCTCAAATGGGACTTTGCCCCGAGTTTAGGGCAGTGATATTTTGTGAACTTTGTGAACTTGCTTCTTCTCCTCATTGTAACCGCAGTTGAAGATGGAGGCTGCCTCTGGGACCTCACTTAGCGGGCAATTTATCAATGGGTGCTACTGTTAGGATTGGTTATTTTACCACAAGTCGTGCTATTGTGGCACAAGGTCTCATTGCATAAAATGGGCCCCTGGGCTCAAATAGTACAACTTGTGGTAAAATATCCCATCTTAACAGTAGCACACTTTGATAAATACCCCCTTAGTCCTTTTTTTGTTTGTTTTTAAGCACTGCTGCTAAAGGAGTCTGCAAAATTTCCAGCACCATTTTTTGCAGAGAGGACATGCTTTCGGAACTTTTTTTTAATTATGTGTGGAATATCTCCTTTGCAGAAATTTCAATAAAGTTGCATTATACAAGAATTGTACAAGTAAGCTGATTTACAGGCATCTTGTAAATCTGTGGTCCTAATTTTGCCTGGGGCTTACATCTGCCTCTGGCTATGTATACTTTATTTCAAGTGCTTTACTCCCTCCTGGGCTCCAGAGTTAGAAATATAATATTAATCTATTTGTTCCAGATCTGAGTGATCAGCTACTAGAAGTAGTCGGCTTGGAAGGCGCCATGGAGATGGGACAGATTTACACAGGACTTAAAAGTGCTGGAAGGCGACTTGCACAGTGTGCATCTGTTGTCATTAGGTATGGTGTTTACTTTTTTATTGGCTCATTTTCAAATATGTATTAATATATTGCATGCTAGTAATCTACTTAATGGAATATCTCCTGGCACAGTTATGTGGCCTGCTGGTTAAGATGTGGACATTTATAAGCATTAGACATACAATTGCAAATATCCTGTATTGATTATCTTCAGGGGAAAACAAAAAAGAATTGCAGACAAGCGTACAAGACTGTGTTGGATTTTCTTTTGATTATCTTCAGTGCATTTCCAATAATATGCATTCGCTTTGATAATATTGATCAGTGCCCCTGTTTTGTTTTGTTTTTTTGCCAGGGAAGAGCTGCAGAATTTGACCTTTCCCTCAGAACTTCTGTTGACCGCTGAATTACCACAAGAGCAATGCAGGTCCAGGAGTTATGATGCCCTGAGCTAACTTTTTTGTACCTTCATCTTTGGGCATAACTTGTGGAATTAGGCAAGCAGATAGGGATACATTTTCAGTCAGCAGTGCCTCTGGCTTGTTAAATGCTAGTGCTGGTGTTGAAATTAAACTATATATTCAGCACTACTATCCATATAGGTAGCAGCACTACAATTATTTGGATAGACTAGTGACCATGCCAGCATTATGAACTACCGTGTTTCCCCGAAAATAAGACACTGTCTTATATTAATTTTGGGCCTAAAAAGGCACTAGGTCTTATTTTTGGGGAGGTCTTATTTTTTTTAATGTACAATTATATCTCCCTTCCTCTCCTCCACCCCAATTCTTCCTATTTCCTTTCTTTCCCCCACATGTGCAGCATCTTTCCTCCCCTCTCACCCATTCCCTTCTGCAGCATCTTTCTATTCCTCACCCCTATCCCCCTGTGCAGCAGACCCTTGCAGCTTATATCCCTCCTTTCCTTCCATCCCCCCGTGGAGCATTTTTTAATCCCTCCTGTTCCCCCCCCCCCAGCCGCAGCCACTTACCCCACTCTCCCTGCTGACCCTTTCATCTCTCCCACCCATCCGAACCCCAACCGCGAGACTGAAACACAGTACCTTATAACAAACCACATCATTGGCAGCATAGCCCCATCGCGGCTTTCTCCCACCCAGGTGTTCCTCTGCTGTGTTGCTGATGACATCATCAGCATTGCAGCAGAGGAACGCTCGGGCATGAGAAAGCCACGATGGGGCTTGTGCTGCCGACGATGCGGTTTGTTATAAGGTACTGTATTTCGGTCTTGCGGTTGGGGTTCGGATAGGTGGGAGAGATGTAAACGTTGTGGGGTGGGGGAGCGTTGTTTCCACCGGTGACTAGGGCTTATTTTGGGGGGTAGGGCTTATATTAAGACCTACCCCGAAAATCATGCTAGGTCTTATTTTCGGGGAAACACGGTATATTCTATATGTGATAACTAAAAAAACTGGCGCTGAAAAAAATAGCAGTGAGCACTATTCTATAAATAGCCCTCAAAGTTAGGCTCTGGTTATAGAATAGCACTTAGGGCCTGATTCTGGAAGCAGCACCTGCCGCAGCAGGCACCTGCCCTGAGTCAGTCACCAGCAAGCGCCACATCCAGAATTGTGTCTTATTTTAAATATAGATGCCTTAAATATAGGCCAGCATTTTAAAGGCCTACATTTAAGACCTTGGTCTCGTACCTACAGAAGCGCATAGGGATTCCTATAGATACCTAAGGCTACTTCTGACAGAAACCTTGCCCACATCGGCCTCTGTAAGTGTGAGAGTGGCGTCTAAGAATGGCACCTTTTGTCTTTTTTTTTATGTGTGTCCCAATTGGTTTGTTAGATGGCAATAGGACGCCTACTACCTCCTAGCTTCGAGATACCGTTTGGAAAATTTGTCCCTTAGTGCTGGGAGTCACACCTAACTTTAGGTGTAGCCATTTACACCTACTGAATTGTGGTAGAAATCTCCATGCCTAAATTAGGCACAATTCCCCCTTATTCTACAACGATGTGCTTAGATTCCATGAACCAAACATTTCTGCACCCCCTTTTTGGACCCACATGCAAAATTTAATTATTTCCAATTAGCACCAGTAATTGCTAATTAAGATCCCAATTATGAGTGCTAATTAGCTCATTATTTAACCAAATTTAGCGCTTTTTATAGAATTCAGGCCTACCATTCAAGCAGCTGAATGTCACTGCTATCTGAATAATTTTGTTAGTCCATCTTCGCTCATCCTCTATACCAGCCCACAAATATACAGATAACACATTTTAATGGTAGGCCACATTGGTCATTTAGGGGGAAAGTTACTAGTATATCAGTGCATATAATGGATCTGTGCTAAAATAGCATGAGTTTGTGGTAAGATCTCTTACTATTAGCTCAAGTTGATAACTATGCCACTTAGCAGCTCAAATGGCCCATTATTATGCACATAAGCAATGATGAGTTCACTAGCAAATACATAATTGCCTTTAAATATCAATCTGATATTCATTCACATGGACATTCCTGAACCAATCAATAAAATTCCCAACAATGGGTGTAAGACAGAAGTAGGATATAAAATGATTCAATTCAGATTTTTATGTCATATCAGTGACAGTAGCCAGACTCCCTCCATTGGGGGTCCTTACTAATCTGTTGTAAGTGCTAATGCATGCTTACTGCAGATGAAAAAGCACTACTGCAGGGTGTGGCTTAGGTATCCCCTGGTAGTTTTGGGATCGGTGCATGCTTCCCACACACTAAAAATAAAATGTATCTTTTAGCACTAGGGGCATGTATAGGGGCAGAGAGTAGGCATATTCTGCTCTAATCAGCACAGTGTGGCAGGGACACTCAGCTGGTCACATGGTAACCCGCTCAGCTGGTCACATGGTAACCCACCCGTAATGGACAGGTGTGTGACCTCTGCACAAAGAGTAAACAGTGTCTCTCATGCCCACTGTAGAGCACTACTTAGAAGCTGTTCTGCCAGCAGCTTTTCTGTCTGTGCATAATCACCACTGAAACCACTTTGGGTAAAATAAACTTTAGTTTAATAATGCTTGCTGTGCTGTTTTTTTTCTTATCATAAATAAACAATTGCAAAAAAAAAAAAAAAAAATAATGCTTTACAGTTCATTTCTTCATTCATGTCAGGTAGCCAAAAATGTACAAGCTGTCCCGCCCAAAGGGGAAAAAAACAAACAAACATGGGCACAGATATCAGTTCATACTGGTTCCCCACTAGCCTATGGTGCTAAAACAAACAAACAGTCCCATTCTAATATACTCTCTCAAAAGAGGGGGGGGGGGGTTGGAACCCCCCATTCAGAATCTCCTTCCTGTCTGTCTAGAAAGCTGGGCATTGCCATCCCATCTTCTGGCTTCTATACTTAAAAAAATAAAAATAAAAACCTTTCCTTCGCAACATTTTTACATTGTTCAATAGGCTTTGGTTTTGCTGTGCTGGTAACGAGCCTTTATCACCAGGCAGCCTGGGTAGGAAGAGCTAATCCCTCAGTTGGATACTTCTCTTCCAAACTGTAGTGCACCCGCTGTACAAACAGTAAAGCTGCATTCCAATAGTTCACCAGACTGTGGTAATTAACATTTACCCAGTGACTCTAATGTCTGGGAGCAATGTAGCAGGCAAAAAACCAAACACACACACACACACACACACACACACACACACAAGCTTCCAACTGAGACAGAACAGTTGTTGCACAAACACTTGAGCTCCCAGTCATTAGTGCCCCACCCAGGCAACTCAGATAGTAGCCCCAAGAAACACTTTCCAACATGCAGCAAAAAAACCAACCCAAAATAAAGCACAAATTATAAAGTCCAAAGCACTCTAACCTTGCAACTGGGTTGTTAACACAGGTCCATTCTTTCCTCGACATTGAACTCTGGACATGATGAATTCTTCTACCCCATCTCTGGGTCCTAGCAGTTACTTTCTTCCAGGTTTCCTTCCTCTGGAATTAATTCCTCAGACATGTCCCAGTCTCTGGAGTAGTGCTGGTTTCCGTCTCCACTCACTTAGCTCCACCCTCTTCCTACTCTCCTCCTGTAAGCTTGCTGAGGAAAAGGGCTTTGCGTGACCTCACCCCACCCCTTTGGTCACCCCTGGCAGATTATTGCCTGGCTTCTATTCTGATGCTTCTAGTTCTAGGCTGTTTTCTCCTTTTCTTCTGAAGTACTTTATGCTTAAAACTGGACTCAGCGGTAGGACTGGGGAACTGATAAGCACATGATTCCAAGTGAGGATTGTGCAGCGCAGGGTCCCTGTCACAGCAGCTACATTATTGCATGTTAACCAGCTAGCACATAGCACTGGAGCTCTTTATCATCTACAAATGGGTGGTAATAAAAGCTCACTTGCTAATGGCCATTTGCTAATGGGGAAATTAGACATTGACCATTAATTTTTTTAGATAATAGAAAATGTGGAAATTTTACTGATGTACTAAGGGCAGTAAAAGACCACTTTTTAGAATAACTTAGTAAAAAGGCCCCTGTATAAAGTAACACAAAAGTTTGCATATACTCAAGTCACTTATAAAATTAACCCTTAAGGGTCTGATTTTATAACAAGACACTTATCTGAGAAGTCCAAAAAGGCATTTAAGGGTTCTTTTACTAAGATGCTAAAAAATTTAGCAAGCGCTAAATGCTAAAAAGATTATTTTATATCTATTGGTTTCATAGCATTGAGGACTAAATTCTTTAAATAGAGCCTAAAAAAATCAGTGCAGAAATAAATAGCACTGAACGCTATTCTATAAATGGTGTTCAAAGTTAGACACCGCTTATAAAATAGCGCTTGAAACTGGGAACCGCACCTCACTTTAGACACAGCCATTTAACCAACGCGGGATAAATAATCCCCCCTTATTCTATAACTATGCACATAAATTACAGGAACGCCCCTGATCCACCATGATCCTCCCACTGCCACGCCCCCTTTATGGACTTGCATGTAAAATTTAGGTGTGTAAATTTCAATTCCAATTAGCACCAATAATTGGCTCTCTATTCAATTAAATTATGTGTGCAAACATGTAATGTGCACAAATTTCTGCATGCAATTTGTATCACTTTTTATTGAATTGGGGGGTTAGTGCATGCTAGATCTTTTAGTACACCTTAGTAATAGGTCCCTGTTGTTTATAAAGGCAATCTAGGTGTCTCTATATTGTCATTGAAAAGGAACCCAGATCCATCCACAATAGCTGAAAAACTGAGGGGAGAGAGTGGCCTAGTGGTTAGAGATGCAACCCCAGCACCCTGAGGAAACTGGGACTGTTCACACTCGAGAGGAGAAGACTGAGAGACGATTTGATAGAGACCTTTAAAATATTAAAAGGACTAGATGAAATAGACCAAGAAGCAGCATTACTAACATTTTCAGATGTGACACGGACAAGAGGTCATAGACTGAAACTGGGTGGCAGCAGGTTCAGGACGAACGCCAGGAAGTTCTGTTTCTCACAACGAGTGGTGGGCGCTTGGAATTCTCTTCCTGAGGATGTTGTGGCGGAGACTACTCTTCAGGGTTTCAAGCACAAGTTGGATATACACCTTATTGCAAATCATATTGAGGGATATGGTAATTTCAGGTTTTCATAATAGAGAACCTAAACGGGCCGCTGCGTGAGTGGATCGCCGGACTTAATGGACCTCGGTCTGATCCGGTGAAGGCATTTCTTATGTTCTTATGTCCCAGCCTGCTATCTCTGGGCAAGCCACTCCCTCCATTGTCCCAGATACCACAGTTAGATTCTGAGCCTGCTGGGACAGATAGGGAGAGTACTGATTACTAGCCAATATATTGTAAACTACTTTGGGTGAATCTCTTCATGAAAAGGCAGTAAATAAATAATACTCGTAATATTCCAATGCACACATTTATACCTGCTCTATAATGTTCATATATTTCTACTACTACTATTAATTATTTTTAGGGTGCTTCCAGAGATACACAGTGCTGTACATTTTCATGAAAAGTATTACCCAACTGTTAGTGTAAATATTTGCAGCGTAAATGTATAACACAAACTAATTCCTGTATTCTTATCAAATATCCGCTCACATACTGCGCCATCATATGCACTGCTAAGAGACTACTTCTGTAAATCCAATTACAGACATTATCTTAAATGTATAAGCTTGTAAATACACATTTTTCTTTTTTTATTTCTTCTTTTCTTTTGTATGGACCTTCAGACACTAACTGGATCATAGATTATGCCCAGCTGTCTCATGTCTTTGTCAGTCCACTTTATTTATTTCAATCAAAACCATAAAATCTGCTTTAAGTTTCAATAATTCTTACTAATGTTGCTTCTAATAGTTCATACTAATATTACTTTTTAAACTTACTATTTATTCTCTTACTCTTCATTTATATTCAATTTATTTATGTGTTTTTCTTCATATTTAATTAGCTACTTAGCTTTGAGGTTAGCTCTCAAAATTCATCAATGCCACCTCTCCCAACATGCATGTTTCAAACAAAATTTTTCTTCAGGGTTGAGGGCGAACTGAAAAAAATATATATAAAATTTTAAAATTCAACTCTCTTATCAGTCAATTGCTTCTTAAAACTAATCAGATCATTACAGACACTAGTGACCTGTCTAATATTGAAAGCATCATATCTTTATGCTCAACCAATATAACTTAGCATAGTGGAAGCAGGCTAACTACAGATTGCAGGACAAGAGATTCTTTTCAGAAAGTTCTATTCAGAAAGGGAGAACAGTTCAAGCAAAAACTTTATCTCTTACCAATCGAGGGAGCAGCCATTCGTTTCAAACATGGCAGCGGTTTCTAATCTGCTGGTTATAAAACAGCTGGGATCTTCGCATTTGTGCTTCTGACGTCAGTAACAAGGCCAACCCATCGCTAGGCAACCTAAACGCACTACCGGCAGTGAAACGTCGACAACATAAAGCTCAAATAATAGAGAGCCATTCTATTTCTTCATTGAGTCCCACTGTCTCCAGTGATTTTAGCTAAAATATCCATCTCTGTTCTTTCATTGCCAAAGCTTTTTTTATATTTCCACCCTCCCATCCAACAGATATTTGTGTTGTATATTTTCATGAGACATGAGGAAGACTATCTAAGTGATTGGTTTAATGAAAGTTTTCACCATCCCTTTTCCTGTTGTTTTAATCTCATTCTTGAAGTATTTTTATACTTGCTAGGAAAGGTTCTCATAATGAGCCCTGTCAGCCATTCATTCTGTTGGGCTTACTTATCTTTGAGCAAATCACCTTCCTGGACATCTAGTTTGTTTAGCTCCCATTTGTGATGGTTCAACAGAGTTATAAAATATGCATACTTTCAAAGATTACTGGCTAAACCTGTATGGTCAAAGTTTTTGGGATGTACCAGGTTTTCACCAATTCACAATCCTGCAGCTCGATTGCTCCTTTTTGCAAAGTATAGGCCGTGGTGTGTGATTTCCTCTTGGTAGTAGCATATAATCTGAGTAGAGATATATTCCAGACCAGTAATAATCAGGGAATTTCTTATACTCTTATCTAGTTCAACATGGTTACCTGATTTCAGATCCTGATCAATCTGTGGAATTAGAGCATTTGTAGTTGTTCATCTGTAGAATTCAGTTGAGGATGATGCTTGCTCATCTGTAAAATTCAGTTGAGGATGATCTATCCCCAGTAGCTGGAACATTCTTTGAGAAGATGTAGAGGTAACTTGAGGTGCCATCTACAGTTTTTATCATATATCACTTCATCCTTTACTCTATTTTTTTCACTATTCCTGCACATATGTTGAACATGTGAGGTGAATGGTCCCCCTGAATTTTGACCTTCAAAACATTCTGTTACTTTGATCATTCACGATGACATACATTTTTATTGACCGCTCAGGGTGCAGTTGGCTCTAGAATATATAAGCCAGTGCACTTGTAATTGATTGATAAAAACATCTTTGACTTTGCATGTGGAATAAAGCACTACCCTGAAGAAGCCATTCAACAGTGAAACAGACAGGCCAGGGTTCCGTTGGTAATAAACTAAGTGCTATTTATGTTACACAGTTGAAATTTAAAATGTAATACGTTAAAGGTTATATTTAAAAAATTAAAAGTATTTAATAATTTGGAGCCGTTACTGCAGGCTACTGAAACCAAGTTGCGTATGTGGCAATCGTTCCCTCTCTATTTGATGGGTTGTATAGCTTTATATAATATGATTGTAGTACCTCAATGGTTATATTTTTTTCAAATGCTTCTGTTATTGTGCTCGGCGACATATCATCTCCGACTTTGTAGGGCTGTACTGCGATTCTTGTGGGGGGGCAAACGCGCTTGTATTTCCTAGGCAATTCTTACCATGCCTCGGGATAAGAGAGGATTGGGATTACTTAATATTCATAATTTGGCTATTGCCTGTCAATTGCATCATTTAAATGATTGGTATCGTGGGACCTCTTATTTTTCTTTTACTGCTGTGGAGTTGGAACTTCTTGCTCCTTATACGGTCAGTTCAATTTTGCATGCTCCGGATCAGTGTTTGCAATTTGTGTTGTCTACTTATCCTGTTTATTTTTCGGTTCATAAGGCTTGGCAATGGACTTGTGCATATTTGAAACTTTCTTCAGTTAGCTCTCCATTATTGACAATTAGGGGAAATCCTCAGTTTCGCCTGGGATGGAAACGTCTTTGTTTGATTCTTGATCAGACAAAGGCTTAGTTTACTTACACCATATACTTACTTCAGCGGGCCAGATGCATTCCTACCCAACTTTGGTTCAGAAATATGGGCTTAGGCCTAATGATATTTTTCCAAATTTGCAGTTGCGACATTATGTATGCACCTTACCATCTGTAACTTTAACTAAGGTTGTTTTTGATTCTTTGAAGGAAGCTTATTGTTTGGAGGCCCAATCTATGATTCCTTTGCGATTCCACCATAAATTTTTGTTGGAAGAGGCCCCTGGTTTTGATTTTGTTTCTTTAAGTGAGCGTTGGTCTGTTGATTTGGGGACCTCTATATCTGCAGAATTGCTTAAGGGAACTTTGAAGTCTTTTAAGCAGTCCTGGGTTTCTATTTCCTTACTTGAATTGCAATATAAATTGCTTATGCGGGTTTATATTTCACCTGCCAGAGCATATCGTGCTGCTCTTCATCGGGATTCTTGTTGTCCTAAATGTGGGGGAATGAATGCAACTTTGGGGCATATGTTTTATTTTTGTCCTGCTATTTTGCGTTTTTGGAAGATTCTTCATTATCACATTGCTCAGCTTTGGAACACTCATTGTTTGCCTCATACAAAGATGCTCTTCACTACTTCGGCCTTGGCTCATCCTGTTCCGAGAGGCCTACGTCCTTTCTTGAAGCGTGCCTTATTGTTTGGGAAAAAAACTATTTTAGTTCATTGGCTGGATGTTCATCCTCCTACTTTGGCACAATGGAGATCCTTGATGATTTATCAATTGTGTGACGTCAAGGTTGTGACGTTACTGAGATGGACTCTGTGAAGGGCCATCAATTACAACTTACTTGGGAGCCTTTTTGGGCCTCTTTGACCGGGTATGCTCTTAGCAATGTATTGAATGTTTGACTGCGTGGTTCATTTTAGTATGGTTTGTGATAAGTGCTCTTCTGCTGATCTATGCCTTTAATTATTATTAGGGTTTTTGTTTGTTTTTTTTGTTTGTTTTTTTTGAGTGGGGTGGGGGAGGGTTTTATGGTATCAAAATGTGGTCTCTGTTATATTCTTTGTCTGGTGTTTTTTGATTGTGCTTTTGACCAATAAAAAGTTTTTTGCAATAAAAGTATTTAAAGAAAATCATTTTTGAAACTGCCAATAATCGATCACATAAGTATATCCAAGTTTCCAAGTTTATTGAAATTTGATATACCACCTTAAAAATTGTCAAAGCGGTGTACATTACATTAAAAATATAAAATTGGGAGCATATTATTAATACTTTGGGTAGATACATGACAAACCGAAACATAAGGGAAGAAGAGTGGAATTACAATCATTTATAGGAAAGAAGGATAGCACAATAGGGGAGGGAAACTATGCTCTTCCTTAATTATTATTTTTGGCAATAGTCAATGATCTAGTTTGGACATGACATCTTAAGTTATGTACGTCCTTGAACATGAAGGTTTTTTAATTCGTTTTAAATTTATCAATATTTTCTTCCTCTCATAAGTAAGCTGGTAATGAATTCCAGTGCTTGGGTGCACTCACAGAGAAAATATGTTTGTGGGTTGTATTATAAAAAAGGGTCTTAAAGAAGGGTTATGTAAAAGAAGTTGACTACTAGATCTTAGGGCTCCTTTTACGAAGGCGCGTTAGGGCCTTAATGATTGGAATAGCGTGCACTAGCCGTTACCGCCTCCTCTTGAGCAGGTGGTAGTTTTTCGGCTAGCACGTGCTATAGCACGTTCTAATCCGGTGCATGCGCTAAAAACGTAAAAGGAGCCCTTAGAGTTCTTGATGAGCAATAAGGGACAAGCAATCTGTCCATGAAATTTGATCTATCCCCTTTTAACTTTAGAGAGTGCCCTCTCGTTCTCCCTACCTTGGAGAGGGTAAACAACCTGTCTTTATCTACTAAGTCTATTCCCTTCATTATCTTGAATGTTTCTATCATGTTCCCTCTCACTCTCCTCTTTTCTAGGGAGAAGAGGCCCAGTTTCTCTAATCTCTCGCTTTACGGCAACTCCTCCAGCCTCTTAACCATTTTAGTTGCTCTTCTCTGGCCCTTTCGAGTAGTACCGTGTCCTTCTTCATGTACGGCGACCAGTGGGGAGGGAATATTATACAGAGTAAAGAGAAAACATTGAAATGTGCAGAACAGGTTGTAGAAAAAGAGTGATAATAATAGCATAGTTCAGTTAACCTCCAAAAGTGATGAATGAAAAGACAGGATAACCTCAGAATAGTTAAGCCTATTCAGACTGTAGTGAGCTGTGAATCCATTGTCCCTTAGTCAAGCCTAGAATGATGGTGTTATGCTTTTTGATTAGTTCCCATTCAGCAGTTTCACATGGGATTGCCCCTATGTTGGAATATGATAACATAAAGGTCAGGTAGAAAGTGTCTTTGAAGGCTGAAATATGTACTGGTTTGGTTTTTTTAAAAAAATATTGTTATTTCTAATGTCAGACTTGTGTCTATTGTTTTCCTTAGGGACTGACCTGTTAATGTCCTTCTCCTGACATGTGGGGATTGCTAGCAGATGATTGCATATATTACAGTGAAAGAGCAGATAAATGAGCCTTTGATGTTGTAGTTCATATTGATAGTTTAACCTCAGTAAAAATGGCAACAGATATGGCATCTTCTGACAATTATTAATGGATACTGCTCAGTAGGATACTGTTAGAGCATCAGGATAGGAGTGCAGCCCACAGCCTGTGAGAACATGGCATCATTGCCCTAGATGTGTTGTAGATCCTCACCCCCAAAATGCTGTACTAACATTTAGATGACATTTGCAGGCATAAGGACTATTGGGGTAGTATACTGTTGGGCACAGAGGTTGTGGGTGAGTTTTGAAGGTCTCACCATACAATGTAAGGGTTGTGGTGAGATGTGTACCTGGGACCTTTTATATGAAGTTCATTGCAGTGCCCCCTAGTGTGCCCCACTGCTCTGTTGGGGTGTCTGTGTGGCCAGTCTTCTAAGAACACTGGCCCCTCCTATGTCCCAATGGCTGTTTCTTTTGCATTATTCATTTGGATGTTGTTGTATTTTTTTAATGGTTCAATAAAAGTAGACACACTGATGACAAACATCTAATAAATGGCCATTTTCAAAACAAAATGAAAGATGTTTTTCTGGTTTGAAAATGGACATTTTCTGTACTGTTTTTTCCCCCAAAACATCAAAAATGAGATGTAGAGGGCATATTGAAAAGGTTCCTCTATGTATATTACCTTGTTTTTATTTGATTGGACAGTTGATAAAGGTGAGAAATAAATATTTTTTGTTCTAGGACCAGCAAGTCCTTACCCATGCAGATTGATGGAGAACCCTGGATGCAGACCCCCTGTACAGTAAGTACAAACTTAGCAAGAAATATAACTGAAGTTTGATTTCAATAATACCAACTTCCAAATAAAATTACCACAGTTTGTTTTAAGCTAGCAACTCGCATCTGAACGGAAATTTGTGATTAAATTTGTTGTTTATGCTTTCTGGTCTATGAGCCTATTAGGCTCATAATCAAAAAACACGGATGTCCAAAAAGTATCCTAAATTGGCACTAGGACATCCTAAGCACCAACACGTCCAAGTGTCGATAATCAAAACCATTCTGTACATCTAACGGTGTGCTACAGCCTCTGTATGTTCAGAGCACGAGATAGGCGTGGTGGAGGTGTGTTATGGATGGGCATCTAAGGTGCCCATTGCTCTGTTGAGATGTCTATGTGGTCAGTCCATTACTATGCTGGCCCCAAACACGTTCAAATGGTCAGGATTAGGATATTTTCAACCTGGGTGTTTTTTGGATCGAAAATGGGGTGTCAAGTTAGACGTTCTAGCAGCCTAGATGTCCCAGTGGCCAAGACATCTAAGTAGACAATTTTAAAATATATATATATTTGGACGTCCAGCAGTTTGCCATTCAAAAATGGCCATTTTTGTAAGTCCAACTTTGGATGTTCAGCTGGAAATGGCCAAGTTGGACTTAGACTATTTTTTTTCAAAAATGCCCCTCCACGAATAAGATACATAATATTGCTGGCAATAATATTTTTTTCCCTTAAAATGATGAAAGAGCCAAAGAGTTAGAATGGTGGAATGGAGACTAATTTTAGGCAAACAACCTGATCTTCTCTTCAATTCCTCTGGAAATGGCCAGATAACTTCTTTTGTAATCCGCCTTGAACCACAAGGTATTGGTGGAATAGAAATCACTAATGTAATGTAATTCAATAAATTTAGTAATGCATGTCATGCTGCATATTATATCACTTCAATTTCTTTATGTTCTGCTAAATGCATTTTATTCTTCTTCCTTATAGTGCATGCAAAGGATGCATCAAAATCCTATCAACTGTAAACAGTTTACATGAAATTATCCTAGAAAAGTGCCATGAATTCATTGTCCCTTATTCAAGCCCAGAAAAACTATCTTATCTCATCCTGTTTTTCATTAATCATTTCCCTCCCTTTTTACTAAGCTGCGATAGAGGTTTCTACCACAGCCAGACCTCAGAGTCTATTTCTATAACTTCTATCAATAATACTGAACTAGATTATGGGGCTGCAAAGATATGTATGTGTGAGGCATAGTTGCGCATTGTTGCCCTGAAGCAATACACCAAAAACTCTAAAAATTTAGGAAATAAGGTTATTTCTTGCATTTTGAGCATATTTATGGTTTCAAAAATGTTATGTGTATCAAACTATAAATTTGTGCACTATAGGGTTAATGCTGGTGGCAGACAGTCAAAGTGCTGCTCACCGCTGGCTAAATACCAGGGGGTCTGTGGGGGCAGGTGTATTTATTTATACTTTTCAAATATTTTTACATTTCCCTAATTTTGTTTTATCTTAAAAGTGAGAGGAGCAATGCTCACTAGTAATTAAATAATTAAACAGGGATCATGATTATCTTTTATCAATTTTAATAGAAAAGTTCCTTCATAATGAAGCTTTATATACTGTTTCAGATATATGACTTTCTCAAACACTGCTACCTCACTGTTCAGTTGTGCATTAATTTTTATATTCATTGTTTACATTATGCATTAATTATTTGTGTTTACCTATGCATAATTTCTCCTAATTTCACAACTGTTGGTGTTTGATAATTGACAGTGCAATTTACTGCATGTGTGCATTTTGCTCCTCAAATCAGGCCGCTAACATGTAATATACCATTCTTTCTGTTACTGATTGGTAAGAAAAAATTAGTTGTGACTAATTTCCAATTAATTTACAGCAGTTAAAAGAAAAAAAAAACAATTGCATCTTCTAATTAAATTTAAAATATTCAAACGTGCCATCCTTAGGTGTCTACGGAATATATAATTTTCATTTTGGTTCACTGCTAGATCTGTAACAACCCTGAGTTTGACAGCTCTATTAATTTAAAGGCTTGGTGATACCTATTAGTATGAAACATGAAAAAAATACCATTAATCATTTATTTTAATTTTGCAACTCTGTCATTTTCTCAGTATGTTTAAAAATTATGATGACACTGTAATGTTCTCCAATCTACCTGGGTGAAGGGGAAACGGATCACACTACTTAGGAAGATATGAGAGTACATTATTAGAGCTTAATTAATGCCAAACTGATTGGATTTGATTGCATTTTGCACAATAATATTTTAAAGACATTATTGAAAAGAAATGTCACATAACAGTCATACTTAAAATCTATTATGTTTATAATTATTCCTCAATTTGATTTCTTATGCATTTTAACCTTTGCTTTTTTAAAATATTCCATTAAATATGTTTCAGAATATATGAGGGGCCATTGAATAGTTCTCAGCCCAACCTTGAAAAGAAAATGTGGAACCATGAAACTTATGTTATTCCACTCTTTTCTTGAAACTTTCAATGATATGAAATGAAATTAAAAGTGTCAAGAAAAGTGTGGAATAACTTGTAAGTTTCATGGCTCCACATCTCCTCTTCTTGGTTGGGCAAGAAATTTTCAGTGGCTCTTCCTAGGATTTTTTGCATTTTTGTATACTTGCTTTTAATATCATTTAATAGTACATTGGAGTGGAGAAGTAACCTAATAGAATAACAGGCTAAGAACCAGAGGGCCGAGGATCAAATCCCAAAGGCCTGGATGCACTAAAGATCATCACTAATACTGACTGGATTGCTGTTGGCCGATTTTCTGGACGAGTGTTGGATGAGCGATTGAACTACTGAGTTAACATGCAAATGATTTGAATGGAGGTTCGCCCTAATCTCACCCGATCGAGTGCTATGAAAGTGATTTAAACACATGTACAGAATATTCCTGTTGGTTTATGCTGCAATGTACGCATGTGCCTGTTGTATGCCAGTCATAGGGGTGGTTTATTTGCATGTGTCATATGCGCAAATCAGCGGTGCACATCGAAGGCATTGGCTGCAAAACATTGTTGTCGTAAAATGCAATATAAGGAATGCCAGTAGAGATTTCCCTTCTTTTGGGAGCTGTTGGAAGTAGCTGTTGAAGCTGTTGGACAGAGCTGTTCTAAGGAGCTGTTGAAAGGAGTTCAAAGGTGGTGTTGGAAGGAGTTATTGAAAACGGTTGGACGGCGCTGTTGTATAAGGGAGCAGTGAAGTGGCATTTATACTTCTCTATCCTGTTTTCTGTTTACTGCTTTTTTTCCATTGCATATCTAAATTTGTTTTTATAGTATAACTTCGATACAGATTCTGTTACTTTCAGGGTTGAAGAGTCAGCAACGATCGTGAGCGACTGGTCTTCACCAATTGCTCTTTTTTTCGATCGCTAAACCAGATCGCTATTTCTTCTGCTGGCAGAAGCCATTTTGTACATCAATTGCTCGTCTAGTTTGCATGGCATTTCAATACTAATCCACTCATTTGCATGCTTGGATCGGAGAATGCGTGATCACTCGGAGAAACACACGGTCAGCAGTTTGATACATCGGGTTGGGAAATCTGATCGATCAGAAAACCGGTCAAAACAATTTAGCAATGATCAGTAGAAAATTGGTAAGTTTAGTGCATCCTCTAGATAGTGTCTCCTAGTGGCCATGGGAAAGCTACTTATACCTTCATTTCATTGGGATGGTTGGGACAGAGCTGGCAAACTACTTTGCTTAAAGCTTGACATGGAAACCCCACTTGTGGAAGTTTGATGTTCTTGGAATTACAGTTTGATGTTCTTGGAATTACTATCCCATAAAAAGTAAATTATCGGTAAAACTAGGAGCACCTAAGATCACCAGGTTAAGCCTTAACCTGCTAATCTTAAGCACATTTCAGCCACAATAGGTTGCAATTGAAAATGTGCATAAATTTAGCTACCAAAATTTGACAAATTAGATATGAGCATCCTGTTTATAAAGCTGAGGTTGGCTTTCTAAACTTAGTAATATATTTTCCAAAGGATGGATCTCATGTACATGAAGACCAGACCCAACATGGTCCGTGTTTCGGAGAAACACTCCTTCTTCAAGGGTACGAGTTGTCCTGTGCTTCACTATTAGAGAACCATATGGAATGCAGCGATGTTGGATAAAATCCTTAAAATTCATAAACGTTCCTTTGGGGCTGACACTTAGTGTGAACACTGCTTGCCCTGGATCAGTAGCATGGAATGTTGCTACTCTTTCGGTTTTTGCCATGTATTAGTGACCTGGATTGGCCACCATGACAATGGGCTACTGGGCTTAATGGACCATTGGTCTGATCCAGTAAGGCTATTCTTATGTTCTTAAGTGAGGGCTGTATCCAATGTATCCAAAATGCATTGGGAGGGGGAAGACCCATAATTCTCAACATGCAGCCCTGTAGGCAGGAGGGAGTGGGCTTCCTTCCTGTTTATTTGTGCTTGGAAGGTACGGGGAGTTACAGGGTTGTGGGAGGGAGGTACAGAAATGTTGAGGGATATCAGGGAGGGTCAGGGGATGTTGGGGGGGGTCTAGAAATGTTGGGAGATGTGGACGGAGGTGGTCTGGGGATGTCAGGGGGATGTTGGGGGATGGCAGATGGAGGAGTGTTGGGCTCCGCGGCTCAGCTGATCCTGGCAGGGGGAATCCCTGCTGGCAGGAATTCCCAAAACTGGCTCAGCTGATAGGGATTCCTCTGTCACAATAAGCTGATGGCAAGCCCTCAATGTGCTGCTTTTCCCCCATTCCTGGGTGATGGGAGGAAGTAGGGACCACTGGGGGAGTAGGAGGGTAGGGGGGTCATGCCTTAAACCCTCCAGTGGTCATCTTGTCAGTTTGGTCACCTTTGGGGCACTTAGATCTGTTTTATTTTGGTCTAAGTCCCGGCATGTAAGCTCTGCTTAGGACGTCCACGCTAAAAGACTACCATAGCTTTATAAAAGGGGTCCTAAGTAAGATAAATTGATAATTGAGGTACAAAAGGAATTAATATGCAATGTAAACACATAAAATTATCAGAACACTTAAACGTATTTCAATAATTTTTGTGTTTTTGCATAATTTTCTAGAAATTCCAGGTAAGTAAATAACATATTACATAAGATTTAAAGCTAGTTGTTGATTTTCCAGATTAAATTGTACCATTTAATTCACTTCTTTTTTTAAAATTATGACCTCTCCAAAATTGACACACCCTGTTCTGTGTCAGGATGTTGTATTCTTCAAAAAAATGCATACCATATTGTCATTATATGGAAGGCTGACCCCTAGTGGAAGTACCAAAAAACTACTGCTAGGAGTCAGTTCTGCCATTTTGAGGCCAGGAGCCAATGGAGCAGAAGCAGACCTACTACACACCAGGGTCACCTTTACAGGTAAGTCCTAGGAATGGCTACAGGACTAATGGGTGGTTGGGGAAAAGGAGAACATGAGGGGATCAAGGGGTAGGGTTCCCAGATTTCATCTTTTTTTAAAAATAAAGAGGATACATGGCCCTGCCCCATTTTACCTCTACCTCTAGCTCTGCCCAAGCCCTATCCCCTTACAAGCCTCCAGTATCCTTCCCTGAGCTCCGGATCGCATCTGGAGATCCTCTCACATGCACGGCCATCAATGCAATGACATCATGTGCATGCACGCGTGTATATGACTTCAAGTCAACATCTGCACCTGCGCAGAGGGCCCCCAGACACAGCCCCAAATTCGGGGACTTCCAAAACCCAAACTGCCAAGTTTTGGAAATTCCTCAGGGCACTCGGACAGTCCTCTAAAAAAAAGGACTTGTCTAGGTTTTCCCAGACATTTAGTAACCCTATCAAGGGGGATTAGAAAAGGGGTGAAATCAGACTGGTGATCTTGAAGTTAAGTGGTTGCTGGACCATATTCAGGACCAGCAGACACATAGTGAAGCAGTAAAAAAAAAAGTTTAGCCTTTTATGTGGCCCCCGTCTGGCCGCTTAGCTGTGCAGGGCACCAGCACTGAATATGGCCCATGCCTGCATAATTGCCAGTTCCTCCCATACTCTATCCCTGGACTGCTTCAGCACTGCTCGGGTCTTGATTGTGCGGTCTGAGTCGATATTCAGCAGCTCTGCCTGGTCACATGCCACTGAATAGCAATTGCCAGCCTGTTCAATTATTACATTACATTACAATTGTAGCTCTATCCTTCCCCCCTTTCTCTCCCCCCTTCTACACATAAGTTCATGTAATCCTTTTTCTTCTTCTCTACCCACTATTTTAAGTTCTTGTAAACCGTGTCGAGCTCCATTCTCATGGAGATGATGCGGTATATAAACTTAAGGTTTAGATTAGATTAGATTAGATTAGATTAGAGATTTCTATTCCACCATTGCCTTGCAATTATCAATCCTGCTGAATTATCAACCCAAGAATAACAAGGTGATTACGGTTACCATTAAACAAGTATTTAGGGCTGGATTTCATAAGGCATTTCAACCATTTTGTCTATCTTTTGGGTATTTAAATAGTTCTGTTTCTGTACTTGCACAGAAATTTTGAGCTATGGAAGGATAAAAATGAGCAGCTCGGTGTTTGAATGGTCTTCTACATGACATACATTTTTTGTTCCATCAGTCTTAATAAATTACATGTGCAAAATATTCATTTCAATTTGAAAATGTCAGGTATGCCACCTTAAGAGATATATATATTTTTTTACATTTTTTTAATAAGGTGGTGTTTCTTTTCGAATAAATACTCCTTTCCAATTGGATAATTGCAGGTGACAACTGATATTTAATCATTGATGAATCTTATAATAGCTGTCGTATGCTAAAGAAAATGTCCCTGACTGCTTTCGAATATCTCTTAGCATCACTAGCCTAGAGGCGAGCTGTGACCTTTTTATTATATAATGAGAATCATTTATTATCTCACAAAATATCTTAAAGTCGCAGACAAAATGCCACTTTCGTAATTGCTTTCAATTAGCTTTGGAAGTAGCATGCATTCATACAATGTCTTTTCTAATATAGATTTGAATTAGAATTGCAGACATAATCTTCTTTACAGGTGTAAATGTAGGATGGATTGCAACTTCATGGCAGAGAAATTAAACTTGAGTGGTTTTAAAAGTTTCTCTCAAAGTGTGTTAAATATGTGTTTAAATATTTGATTCCACTGCCTGTTCATTAACGATTAGCATGGCAGTTCATCATTTTTGGCCTTTCCTATGCGTTAACCTTTGCATTTACTGTTAATCATCACATTAAAGCACTGAATGTCATATGAAAGAAAGTAAGAGTCTAAACAGCAATACAGTGAAAAAGTATATAGTAAGTCACATTTTAATTACTGGACTGAAGCCTAACATACAGTACAATTTCCATAAAATCTTAATTTATTTCTTTGGATGACCTGTCTTTAATCACATGAAAGACAGTGGTATATAATGTAGGCATATACGCCCAGATTCTGTAACCAGTGCCATTGTCGGCAGACACCTTAAAAGAGGCCACCAGTCGTGTGTCAATCATGCAAAAGTGCCAGGTACAGAATCGCCCCTCCGGCAAAGGTAGGTGCCAAAAATGTAGGCCAGGGTTTTCCAGACCTACATTTCTGGCGTCTACCTTTGATGTGAATCACGCCTCCATAGGCGTTTTAGGCTGCCAATGCCATTTCTGGCATTACAAGCCAGGAACCAGCTCTATCTCAATTAGTTATTTTAAGACTCACAGTACATTAAACTCAAAAAGTATTAAAGCAAGAGTCTTATAAATTGAATCTTATAGGCCTCAGCGGTACCACCTGTATGTATATAAACTTTTAGACATACAGAATTCAGGCACCAAAAATCCTCATTGGTCTCAATACTTTAAATATTTTAGTTATTTTATACTTAATCCTTTAAATAGTTGATAAACAGATACTCATCTTTATCTACGCGGGTGGGGGTAGGCACTCCAACATAGTCCTATGTTTCACCCATAAGGGCTTTATCAAGGAATTCCCCCTTAAGTTAGCCAACTCATGCTTCCCGTGTTCATCGGTTTTAACATGGGAAGCACGAGTCGGCTGACTTAAGGGGGAATTCCTTGATAAAGCCCTTATGGGCGAAACATAGGTCTATGTCGGAGTGCCTACCCTCACCCGCGTAGATAAAAATGAGTATCAACTATTTAAAGGATTAAGTATAAAATAACTAAAATATTTAAAGTACACTTCTCCCTCCGTATTCGCGGTGGATGCGGGCAGCCAATTGGCACGAATATGGAAAATCCATAAATAACTTTTCAAATGTTATTTGCGGTTTTGGGAAAGCGCCATCATTTTTACTATTGAAACTGTGAATAACTTTTCAGGGGCAAGCAAGCAAGCAGCGATTTCAGGGCAGCCAACCAGTGATTTAAGGGCAGCCAACCATTGATTTCATACAGCTGGGAAGAAGCCTTTCTCTCTAGGGATGCTGGGAAGCTGCATTTTTCTCAGTGAACATTGGGATGAATGGAAGCAGCGATTTTCAGAGTTACAGTACTGTAATGGTAAGCGATAAACTTTAGTGATGACGTTTTTTGGGGGGTGGAGTCAGCAGATGAAAAATCGCAAATAAGCGAAACCGCAGATACGGAAACCGCGAATATGGAGGGAGAAGTGTATTGAGACCAATGACAATTTTTGGTGCCTGAATTCTGTATGTCTAAAAGTTTATATACATACAGGTGGTACCGCTGAGGTCTATAAGATTCAATTTATAAGACTCTTGCTTTAATACTTCTGGCATTAGCCACGCCCACAGTGGCATTTGGCAGCCTAAAGAACCTAAGAAGGTGTGATTCCAGCACCGTTTTTTTAAGCACCAGTAGGCACCTTGAAACTCAGTTTAAAATGATGTTTTTTATACTGAGCTTGGGCACCTATAAAACAGCACCAGTTAGAGAATCCGGGCCATATTGTGGTACCCTATAGAAGAAGAAATATTCATTCTGTATTGCTGATATAGCCAATATATTTTTGCACTGATTGTGACTGCCATGGTAGCAAGTCATAGGATTATTTACTGCCTCTGATTTTACTTTTACAGATATTTATTTATATATTGAAGACCCCTGTACAAAACCCTCCAGGCAATGTACATGATTAAAATACAATGAGACCCTTTTATTAAAGCCTAGTATATGTTAACAGAATTAGTGTGCGCTTAAGATTGGCACTCACACTGCTTCCATCGCACACTTAATATATTAATCAACCACTCCTACCAAATAACCACTCGATAATTTTAAATGTGGATTAAACTATTTTGGCCGCAGCTTTATTAAACAACAATCATATAACCTTACAACCTTTTGTAGTAGCAATGTTACTTTGCACCTTCTTCCAGAGCAGTCTCTTAAACCCCATACTAGCTGTCTGTCCCAAAATTCGTACTGTGCTTTACACTCAAAATTAAACCACCCCCACCTACCCCTACTGTGAGACCTGCGATGTCACCCAGCCTCACCAATACCTGTGGCAGTAACACACATAGGTATCTCCCATCCATAAATTACTATAGTAATACCACAAACATATTATTAACCATCTCGAAGAATCCCCATCTCTGCTCATAGCAGCAACCCAATCCCCCTGCCCCGAAAACACAGCCCCTCCCCCCAAAAAAAACACCACCCCAAAACACACTGGTATAGACTAGCAAGGAATACCCAAACCCACCAAATCCACAACCCCAAACTATGGGTGGGACTGTGAGGGCAAAATTTCCTGTCCTTGACAACCCAATCTTTTGTCCCTTTCACCCCAACACACAACTCCCGCCACACAACACCCTTTTTAAATTTCCTCCTTAATGCACCATTAGCACGAGGGACCAGGCTACCACCTGACTGCATTAAACTAAATGTTATTGAATTTTATTTTCAGGGGAACATGGAAGAATTACCCAGATAGTGCATTATACTTACCATGCACTAAGCACCGGATTTTATAAATGGCGCCTAGCAACACCTACATTGTAGGTGCCACTCAATTGCTAGGCGCCACTTATAGAATTCCACCTAGCTGTGCCTAGGCATGCTTAGTCATCATTAGGTGTCCTAGAGGCAGGCACCAGTATATTAGGCCAGGTTTTACAAAGCCTAATTTACCAGTGCCTAAATCAACCATGCCCATTCTCCACCCCTAACCATACCTACTTTTCAGCAAGCAGCGTTAGGCGGCAGAAGGCATCTTGACTTAGGCATTGCTAGGCATCTAAAGAGTTTGGTTCCAAACTCTTAATTGTTAATTACATTTTTTGGGGATTGGCTGAAAACTGGTATTGTCAATTACTATGCCAATTAAGCCAATTTTTTTTAAAAAGTGTGTGGATTCTGAAGTTAGGAATCACTAGTCATCCTTGATTAGGACACCTAGCAGCACTTAATGTGGACATCCTACAGAGAATCAGGCCCTAATTGGTAACACACAGTTAATGTGGAAGCACTTATTGCCTTCTACATCAGTGGTTCCCAACCCTGTCCTGGAGGAACACCAGGCCAATTGGGTTTTCAGGCTAGCCCTAATGAATATGCATGAAGCAAATTTGCATGCCTATCACTTCCATCATATGCAAATCTCTCTCATGCATATTCATTAGGGCTAGCCTGAAAACCCGATTGGCCTGGTGTTCCTCCAGGACAGGGTTGGGAATCACTGTTCTACGTAAATGCTAAGGGGCTCATGATAAAAAAAAAACGTCTAAAAAGTGGCCTAAATGGGTACTTGGATGATCAAAGCCCCGCCCACAGGAGAAGCCTAAGGCTCCTGGGCCTATTCTGGTTGGCACCTCAGGCCCCACCTGTGGGCAGGGTTTGAGCCACCTGGGCCAATCCGGCCCCATTCCTGGATTGGCTGGCCTGCTGGACGGGCGGGCTTGGCACCCGTCCATCCGGCCAATGATTGCAAGGTAAGGGGGGGGGATTGGGGGTGGGTGGGTCAGCGGGGGGGGGTTGCGGGTCAGCGGGGGGGGCCGATCAGGGGTTGGAGGGGCGGTCATGGGGGGGAGTGCGTCGAGGGCAGGAGGACCTGGGATCCCTCCTGCCCATATTTTAGTGGAGGGTGGGGGTTAGAGGGTGTCCCCAGGCCAGGAGGGGGGGGGGGTTGAGGGTTGTGGCGCAAGAGGGCTTGGGCTCCCTCTTGCCCTGAATGTAATCGGGGGTTCAGGGGTGCCGTGGGGCAGGAGGGCTTGGGCTTCCTCCTGCCCCAATGTCATCGGGGGGGGGGGGGGTTGGGGATCGCGGGGCAAGAGGGCTTGGGCTCCCTCTTGCCCCAATGTCGTGGGGGGGGGGGGAGGTGTGTGGATTCTGTAGCCAGTGTTGTTTTAGGCGAAGGACTGGCTTCTCCTTCGCCTAAAAGCCCTTATTTTGGACGTTTGGGGCTTAGGCTTTTTTTAGGTTGATTATATGGTATAAGTTAAGACGTAGTGGTGGTCTGGGCGTTTAAACAGCTGAACGTAGAGGCAGGCCATTATCAAAAATAACCTCCTTTTGGATGTTTTTTTTTTTATAATGGACATTTTCCCTGCTTCTACTTTCAATGTTTAAGGCCTTAGGCCAAAAGGGGACTTAGATGTTTTTATTGATTATGCCCCTCCACGTGTCTCCTCATTAGCCCTTGTCAGATTCTGTGCTCTAATTGCCACATTAATGTGGGACCAGTATTTATAAATGCTAGTTACACTCCCCACTGGTTTCTGTGTAAAATCCAAAGCTACTTTAGAGTATATTCCTTCGTTAAGTTACAGTAAGTACAAATATTATGATGGTTTAGTAAAAGGGCCCACCACATTCCTTGTCCTTCTTTGAAACACTTGTACTTTGCAAGGACTCAGTTGTCACAATAACAGCATTCACAGGTCCAAGTAAATAACTGATTTGCATTTGACGACTAAAGTACCCATTTGGATTTTTTTTTTAAGAATTCTGAATAGCATGTTCTTTTTAATTAATCTTGAAACAGTTAAGTTGAGCTTACCATATGTTGACTGTTTCTTTCAGATAAAAATTACTCACAAGAATCAAGCTCCAATGCTAATGGGACCCCCTCCAAAAAGCAGTTTGTTGTGTTCGATCATCCAAAGAACGCACCATAGCAGAGAGTGAATGGAATACTGCATGTTGTCGGTGCTGATGAGAAGCAGAGGCACAATTGGCTTGGGACTAATGCTGCTAAAAATATTACAAGAGTTTTGGTATCCTGTACTTACACAATCATGGAATGGGTTTTCTGTGATTAAAGTCTGAAATGAAATCATACCGCTAGAATTTTCACTGTAACGGTTTTCTAGGCCTCCTGCATGACAGAAGCCAGCGTTCTTAGACATGACTGCATCCTTTCCTGCATGCTTTCAATTGTATTTTCATCTGCTCATCTGCAAGTGTATGAGAACATGCTGTTGTGGAACATGGACAAAGGCAGCTGTTATTTCTTCCTGTTTTATTTCCAGTCTATAATCACTGCGCTCATGATCACTGGATGCTGCAATTGTTTCTGAATTACGATGATCTCCAATTGATTTGACCTGTAACCTGCAGGGGCTTGAAAGGTGAAAGGTTCCATTAACATGTTTTCTTTAACCTTGTTGTTTGTTGTTGGTTTTTTTTGTTGTTGGGTTTTTTTTGGGGGGGAGATCCTAAGTAGGAGTATGTTTAACAAAATAGCATTGCAAAACACCAAAACAGTGTCGTTTAAGCATTAACTATCAAGTTAAAACATTAATCAGTCTCATCCATATCCAACCTGCTCATAAACAAACTATGAACTCTGTTGACTAGTGTGTATTAGTACACAAAAATTGCAGTAAAGCACAAAGGGGCTGTTTTATTAAAGTGCACTGTTTTTGCAATTACTGTGCTTTAACATTAAATATTAGCATGCAATAGTGCAAAGGCATTGCAACAAATGTTAGGGGGCACCCATCATATCCTCTGCAGATACCAAATTGAAATATTCTTTTAAGTGCTTTAAGACTATTTGCAATTTGTGCAGATGCACTTAATATCTCCTGTTGAGGAGGCACTAAAGGGGAAAGTATACAAATGGGTACCACAGTGACAAAAAAGAACAGTTGACAAAATCATAAAAAAACGGAGAAAAAATAAACCTCAATTGTGGGCTGCCAGGACTACACAAGTGCCCTAAGCCCCCCACATCATCACGGGTTTATAAAAAAACTCCGTACAAATATAAATCACTTTCATACTTTAAAGTATAATCTCAAAGGATTTTCAAAAGGTAAATATCAAAAGTTTCAAAATCTTTAGTGATTTAAATGACAACATCCAAAAATGTCTTATAAACAAGTGATTAAGTCCCAAACTCGCTATACTGTGGCAATCAGCTCAGCTGTAAGCAATTCAAAATGGTTAAGTAGCGTAGCTGTAAAACCCGAATATCAAAATCTATAGGAAAATCTATCACTCATCTGAAGGTGAAATCATTCTTCGTCCCGACAGAAAAGACTTTCTTTTTCGCTTGAAAACAGGCTACTTCAGGGGATCCATATTAAATAGGTTACTTCCACGCTTCTCAGCAACATATCGGAAGGCTGGCTTCTCTCAAAATGGACCATTTTGAGAGAAGCCAGCCTTCCGATATGTTGCTGAGAAGCTTGGAAGTAACCTATTTAATATGGATCCCCTGAAGTAGCCTGTTTTCAAGCGAAAAAGAAAGTCTTTTCTGTCGGGACGAAGAATGATTTCACCTTCAGATGAGTGATAGATTTTCCTATAGATTTTGATATTCGGGTTTTACAGCTATGCTACTTAACCATTTTGAATTGCTTACAGCTGAGCTGATTGCCACAGTATAGCGAGTTTGGGACTTAATCACTTGTTTATAAGACATTTTTGGACGTTGTCATTTAAATCACTAAAGATTTTGAAACTTTTGATATTTACCTTTTGAAAATCCTTTGAGATTATACTTTAAAGCATGAAAGTGATTTATATTTGTACAGAGTTTTTTATAAACCTGTGATGATGTGGGGGGCTTAGGGCACTTGTGTAGTCCCGGCAGCCCACAATTGAGGTTTATTTTTTCTCCATTTTTTTATGATTTTGTCAACTGTTCTTTTTGTCACTGTGGTGTGAATGAATCCCTGCTGCTATTATTATTTACAATACGTTTACAAATATATTTTTTTCTTTATTGAATACGATTGTACCTCTATTATACAAATGGGTACCACCAGAATGCAAGGTAGGAGCTTATTCTATAATGAACATGGCTACCCAGATTC
Source organism: Geotrypetes seraphini (assembly GCF_902459505.1). Taxonomy (NCBI): domain Eukaryota; kingdom Metazoa; phylum Chordata; class Amphibia; order Gymnophiona; family Dermophiidae; genus Geotrypetes; species Geotrypetes seraphini. The sequence goes on from NC_047085.1 coordinate 406,432,692, forward strand.
CATTATATAGTTGTAGGCTAATCCAGTATCGGCATACCTAACGTAGAAACATGATGGCAGATAAAGGCCAAATGGTCCATCCAGTCAACCCATCTGCAGTAACCATTATCTCTTCCTCTCTTTATCCCAGGTTTTCTTGAAATCAGACACAGTCTCTGTCTCCACCACCTCTACCGGGAAACTGTTCCACACATCTACCACCCTTTCTGTAAAAAAAAGTATTTCCTTAGATTACGTCTGAACCTATCACCTCTTAACTTCATCCTATGCCCTCTCATTACACAGCTTCCTTTCAATTGAAAGAGAATTGACTCATGCGCATTTACACCACGTAGGTATTTATACGTCTCATTCATATCTCCCCTCTCCCGTCTTTCATCCAAAGTATACAGATTGAGATCTTCAAGTCTGTCCCCATACGCCTTATGACGAAGACCACTCACCATTTTAGTAGCCTTCCTCTGGACTAAGTCCATCCTTTTTATATCTTTGCATCCGTTGTTACAGCAGCCATAGACCAGGCCTCTAAATGCAGTAGGGATGTGCATAACTTATACTTTTCTGTTAGGTGCATTACTGGAAGCCCTGCCCCCCTGCTCCACCCATGTGTATACCCCTTATGCATATATGCAGTATGCAAGTAAAACAGGTATTTGCAGGATAGCACTTAGGTGCCTTGCAGGCACTTTAACAGTTAAGTATACACACGTGAATGTAAGTGCTAGTATTCTGGATATTTACATGCACAAGGGTGCATAAATGCGGGACCTATATTACAGAATTTTCCTTCATGTGCTTCCATGTTAACTACACAAGTGACAGTGTGCTTCATTAACTTTAGGGGGTAGTGTATGGGAATTCTTCAGCCATAACCCACCCAGTTTCTGCCCCATGACACAGCATGCTGTTACTATACAACTTAGTGTGCCTTGTCATGCTGCTGCAGTAAGTTATCACACTTCTACAGTAATCACACATCCTAATTTGCACATTAACCTCCAAATTCTCTATATGGCACCTAAAAAACGGTGCTGATCAGAATGGTGCTTAGCATGAAATATGAAAGGCGCTTGCCATATATAGCATTGCACTTAGCACCCATGCATGTGACTAACATTTAGGCCAATGAAAACTAGGTATAAATACACCTAAGTTGTGCACAGATCGGGCATATTCTATTGCGGCATACCTAACAATCAGGAATACCAACTATCAGCCAATGCTCCTCCCCTGGCCACACCCTCTTTGTAATTCATGCACTAGAATTTAAGCTCACCACTTTATAGAATGTGCTTAGAAAATTATGCACACAACTTCTAATTAGTGCCAATTAGCTTCAGTTATTAGGTGCTAATTGCCAATTATCAGTGTTATTAGCTTGTTAAACAATTAAATTGCATTATTCAGGGAAGGGGTACAACGCGGACCTCACGGACCTGACGGACCTCGCGGATCTAAAACCGCACGTCCTTAAAAATCTGAGGTCCGTGTCCATGCCACTTGTAGCTTCTGCCTCTGACAGACCTCTATGTGATTTTAGCGCTGACGGATCCGTCTCAGCATAGGGAGGGAAAAGTATTAGGATCTGTCAGCGCTAAAATCTCATAGAGGTCTGTCAGAGCCAGAGACTAGTGCTGGAGCGGCAGAGCAGAAGCCTTCTTATGTATAGGTTTTCAGAAAAGAAGTCTCCAAATGTTGCTGGGTGCTGCCGGGGTTCAGTCTGAGGATCGTAGGCATGAGGCAGAGTCTCGGCTGCTTTCCTTCCTCTGAATTGCTCGATGTACCTCTCTGCTCTGCCTTTCTTGTAGAAGGGGTAAAACGCGGGCCTCAGTCTATGACAGACCTCTATGAGATTTTAGCGCTGACGGATCCGTCTCAGAATAGGGAGGGAAAAGTACAAATAAGCAAAGCTTGATCCAGAAGGAAAGCCTGGCAACAAAATCCAAAGGGATCCTTCTCAGTCAGCCTGGGAGCATCAAACCTCATCTTTGCAGCCGATTCTGCTGGGTAGTGAAGAAACTCCAGTAAGTGAAAAAGTAGGAGTTATTTTACTATCATTTTTTGGGGGGGGCCTTAATGCAACTTGCAGTGCATCACCACAAGTAACAGTAGGCTATTTCTGTGGGGTGGGAGCCATACTTGCATTTCTCCAGTAGTCATCTGGTCAGTTAGGGTACCTTTTTGGCTCTTATTCACTTTTAAAATAGGTCTAACTCCAACATCTAAATGACACCATGGATGTCTTGAAAAAGCTTTCTGCAAGATGTTCAAGTGATAAGCCCACTCAAATCACACATTTTACATGCCCCCTTAACATTTAGACGTCCTGGAGGGCGAATGCCTTGCAATATGTCTAAAAACTTAGGGCTCCTTTTACGAAGGTGCGCTAGCGTTTTTAGTGCACACACCGGATTAGCGCACGCTATAGCGCACGCTAGCCAAAAAACTACCGCCTGCTCAAGAGGAGGCAGTAGTGACTAACGTGCGTGGCATTTTAGCGCACGCTATTCCGTGCGTTAAGGCCCTAACGCACCTTCGTAAAAGGAGCCCTTAGTTTTGAAAATCAGCACTTGGATGTTTTGGTAATTAAAATGTTCAAGTGTCAGTTTATGCCATTTTGGGGATTTTTTTTCCTTTTGAAAATGAGCCCCATAGTCTAGAAAAAAAACCACATAAATATTGTACATAATAAATAACATAAATAATAAAAATAATTATCTTAAAATATGAACATAATAAAATTATCTTAAAGTGTAAATCAATAATTAAATAAATACAATAAACAAATTTAAATCAATAAAGTATATTTGGAAGAATCTTTCATCACGGATACTTGATTGTAAGGCTACATCCCCGGTTGTTGTATACTGTTCCATTCCTACTTTTCTTTTTACTTTGCTTGTTCTTTGTGGGGTTTGTTTCCTTGTTTTTGTATAAACTCTTGTTCTCCAGGATCAGATCAACATACACCCAGCATGAATCCTGGGATCAGCAAATTCTTAAATTTAGGCTTTATATTTTATTGGACCTCGATGGTACCACTCAGGGCTCAGACAACTCACTGCTCACAAGCTTCATGTACCCACGTCATCATAGGTCCATTATGCCATACTAGCGTTACTACTTCAGCTTATTCAAGATTTCTTCTCTCAAAAAGTGAAAAAATAGAAATGCTTATCTTAAGCTTAATTGCATCATCCACAGCTAGGTCATTGCTTAGCCAATATGTTTGCCCACTGGCTTTGTCAAGGTTCATCCCCTGCAAAGAATACAAATGTTACTACGTTGTACTCATTTCTAAATAATATAAAAATCAACTCTGTAGTTTTTATTCATTGCCTAATAGTGCCAAATATGCCATCAAGCCCCAAGCCTTCTTCAGAGTAAGATTGTGGTGGCTTCAAACTCCCCCTATTTAAATCAACTCCTCTCTATCAGCTGACTTCTTTATTCCAATCTCAGAAACTACCTAGATTAAACCAATTACTTCCATTTAATCTCCAAATTGAGACCTAAGGAAGTACCTGTCTTTAATGTATAAATCCAGTGTTGTTATTTTAGATTTAACAACCTCTCATAAGATTTAATTCTAAAAAAGGAAGGGTCATGCACTTGAGCTTCAAAAATCCAGAATGGTATAGTTTAGGAGGCAAATAACTTCTGTGCATGGTAGAAGAGTAGAACCTTGTGGGTGATTGTGGCTGATGATCTCAGTGTGGCAAAACAGGTAGAAAAGGCAACAGTCAAAGCCAGGAAGATGCTTGGGTCCAAAAGGAGAGGAATGGCCAGTAGGAAAAGGGAGGTAATAATGCTGTTGTATAAGAACATAAGAATTGCCGCTGCTGGGTCAGACCAGTGGTCCATCGTGCTCCCGCAGTGGCCCCCAGTGAGCCCCATTTGGAATACTGTATGCAATTTTGGGGACCACACCTTCAAAAAAATATAAATAGGATGGAGTCGGTCCAGAAGGCTGCTACAAAATTGGTTAGTGGTCTTTCTCATAAATCATATGGGGACAGTCTTTGAGAAAATAGGTACACACTGGAGGAAAGACGGGAGAGAGGGGATATGATAGAGACATTTCAATATCTCTGTGGCGTTAATGTACATGAGGTAAGTCATTTTCAAATGAAGGAAAACTCTGGAAGGAGAGGACATAAGATGAAGTTAAGAGGTGATAGGCTCAGGAGAAATGTAAGAAAATATTTCTTCACTGAAAGGGTGGTAGATACATGGAATAGTCTCCCAGTGGAGGTGATGATGAAGTCTGTATCTGAATTCAATATAGCATGGGACAGGCATGTGGGATCTCTTAGGGAGAAAAGGAGATAGTGGATGCTGTGGAGGGGCAGATTGGATGGGGCATTTGACCTCTATCTGCTGTCATGCTTCTATGTTTCTTTAATCCCCACCCTTTATGAACTTGATTTATTGCTCTCATTCTAATATCTTCTACAGCATGATTATAATCCCTCCAATGTTGGACTAAGGGGGCCTGTAAATTCTCAGTAATTATTCAAGACTTCTGTTCATTAAGACAGATTTTTAGCGGTCTACTATTCCTACCTGCATGCACTAACTTACAAATGATGTACATGTACATGTAGTGTTTGATCTTACACCTATCCTATAATTAGGTTGGGGATCCATCCATTCCGGTCCCATCAATGTTTGTCAATGCCTTATTTCTAAAAATTTCTATTTATATGGTTATTTTTGGTCTTTTGTAGACATTGCCTTGTTAGTGTTTTGTTTTTATTTATAAAAATAACATATCTACTGGTAAGTCCTCTTTCCCACTAGGGGTAATTATATAAGCAACATAAACATATAGAACAGTGATTTACGTGCCCACTTAGTTGCTTTTAATATTTCCAAGAAGTGTTACGCATAAATGCAAGAACTAGGACAACATAAAAACTACTTTTGTGCAATATACTTGTAGCATTCTTTGAGGCAGAGAATGGGTGAGGCAAGGATAGGATTGGCATTATGCACGTAATTTATAACAAGTAGAGATATACATTAATTCCTACTGATATCTACATGTACAAAGTTTTCTTGCTTCAGAGCTGGTGTAACTTTATGCAAAAGCTTTCTTATAATTTACGATATAAATACAAATAGGCATACATTGTATTGCCAATTTAAAGTAGGTGCAACAAATGCACATATGTGCTTCGACAAGCTAATCTATTTTTTATAGATTTTCTCTGAGTGGTACCATTGAGGTCCAATAGAATATAAAAGCTAAATTTAAGAGTCTGTTGATCCCAGGTGATTCATGCTGTGCGTATGTTGATATGTTCCTGGAGAATAAGAGTTTATGCCATTTTGAAGTTAATTTTATATATATATATATATATATATAAAATAGGAGCATTATTTCATTTTTTTTGCCTAGACATTCTGTTATATAATTATCCCCTGCATGTTTCTCCTATGATATTCTGTAAGTTTTGCAAAGCAACTCACTGAATTGTGAATTAACAAAAATTGGATGTACTTTCTTTTACTATAGGAAGATTTGATATACTAAGGCCAAAGTTGTACATGTACATCTATGAATTGTTGATCTGTGCATGCAACTTAATTGTTTAACGAGCCAATCAGTGTCAATAATTGCCAGTTAACACACAATTATTAGCACCAATTCAATTTTATGTGCACAACTTTATACGTATATTCTATAAAGTGGTGAACATAAATTCTAGTGCATGGATTTCAAAAAATGGTGTGGCCAGGGGAGAAGCACGGGTGGATCATAGGCATTCCTAAAAAGCTCGCTGATCGACCCTCCACAGATCCCGATGCATACTACATCTATTAACCATATATTCTCCCTGGGAATGCTCAGGCCAACTCTTGTTGTAAACCTCCTAGAACTGAAAGGTATTGGCAGGATAGAAGACACCAATGTAATGTAATTAAATATGCCCAATCCATGCACAACTTAGGCACATTTAGGCCTGGTTTTCAATGGCATAAATGCCTGTGCATAAATGTTAGTTACATGGTTTGGTGCTGCACATGATTCTATAAACTGTACCTAACTCCAGAGGTGGTTTATAGAATCAGACTACATGCCAACCTTTTTGGTGCTAATTTTTAAGGTGTAGAATTTACTTCATAGGAAATAATATAGTACCTACACTGATTTAGGCTCCTCTGGGGTTTGCACCAATCATCATGCAAAACTACACAGGCAGATTTGTTTTAACACCTATGAAAAGTACCTGCAAGAAATTTGTGACTGCCTTTCCTGGTCAAAATAGTATGTGCTGCTACCTCCCCACACCTGTCCCTGCCCCCCTGACCCTGGGAATGCCTCTGCTGAATGTTCATGCATTGTGTTACAGGGCACACACGTTTACCAGAGGAACAGCTTTCAAATACCCTCTTTCCATAGGCAACAAAATGATTTGGAAAATTGTTTTCCCCACAAATAACATGAAAAACATCTATTTGCACTATAGTATCAGATACTCACTGCAAATTTTTTTTTTTAATTCTTTATTGATTTTTAATCAAAAACAGTGTCGTACAAATGAAAGAACAAAATTGATCAATAGTATTTGACACCATCAAAAATGTTTTTTGTACATTCCCAGAGACTGTTCAAAAACGATGAAAGGGGTATAGAGGAGAAGACAGTTTGTGGTTTGTACACATTAATACTGCCAACTTTTATGATCTCTTCTTTCTTCTATTGGGCCTGCTGAAAATATAATATACTGTAGCTGTCAATTACTCTGGAAATCCATGCTTGGGAAAAAAATCATTTAAAGTCCCCAAAACATTCTCTCTCTACTTAGCAAAAGACATTCGAAAATAGTACTCAAAACTCCAAAGAAGTTCCAAGGCACCAGGGATGCACCTGGTTTAGGTCTCAAAAAGACCCTAGGAAAACACAGCTTGAAATCTTTGGAACGTACCTGGTCTAGGTTTCAGTGACTCCATGCTTCTGTGCATCAGCAAATCCCCCGAACAATCCACAATGCCAGCCATTCATAGTTTGGACTCCTCTCAGTTACTTTCTCCTGGCTATATCTAGTTGGCCTGGGAGATTCCCTTCATTTGTTCCAGGTCTAGCCAGCTCCAGAAAGAAGCTTCTTACGCAGCAAAATCCAAGTGTCCCCACACAAAGGACCTTTTATAATTCCCTCCTAAACATTACATTACAGATGTCACTATTTGCACACTCTCCTATGACATCCCTTCATTTCTCCGAACGCTTAGGAGCTGGGGCTTCAGAATTACTCATCCCTCAGCACAGAAAATTTTAGCACACTGGCACACATATTTTCTATACCTAGATTTAGCTAAGATAGCCATACAAGTCAGACTTTTGAAAATGTGATCTAGCTTTCTTTTTTAAAAAAATTCTTTATTTATCATTTTAAATTTTAACAAAATCAAACATTTTGTACAGAAAGATTGTCTGATCATACATAAAATAAGAAGAAAAATAATTTCCATAATACTAAAAATCTCTAATCATACAATCTCAAGTCCTCAAAGAGATGATCCAAGAATTTATGAGTGAACTTTAAGGAAATCAATTAATAAATTCTATACAAGAAAAAAAGTATCTAATGACTGGATTAAGGAGCTTATATTCTATTTAATCAAGTCCATTTGTTGTTACTATTATGTTGTTCCTTTCTTTTCCAAACATTTCAGCGTCAAGAAAGCTGTAAGTTGAGCCGGTTCAAAAAACACATATTTATTATCTCGATACCTTATTATACATTTACATGGGAAACGTAAAAAGAAAATACCACCCAGCTGTGTAACTCCTGCTTTCATCAGAAGAAATTGACGTCTACGGTTCTGAGTTTCTCTATTAACATCTGGAAACATTTGAATTTTCAAACCCAGAAATTCCTTATTCTTGTTCTTAAAAAACATTTTTAATATCCAATCCATCTGGCAACAAACGCCACAGATAATAAGGATAATAGGATGTGATCTAGCTTTCTATGGATAAATCTATCATTTAGTACTGCTCTTTCTAAATTCAGATATCTGAAGAGCAGTTGAATATCACCACTATCTGACTCTCTAAATCCACCCCACTTTATCTTGAGAATTTGTAGCTATATATCAACTACTATATGGTTAAAAGCTCTCTGTACAAGGGGGCAAGACTTAGAAAGCAAAGGATATAGATGTGTAACTCTGGAATCTACATGGATAAGTCCCTTAAATTTGACCCTTGTGTGTCCTTAATCCAATGCAAAATGAGGCTGAAGGAAACTCCTACACTAGTCTAGGCAAAGCTTGAATAAGCAAAAAACGTGTACACCAAATCTTGTGCTAGTCTGGCAAAATCAGAAGACATGTGGGTCCTTTTACTAAGGCGTGTTAGCCGTTTTAGTGTGCGCTAAATGCTGACGTGCATCCATTATATTCTATGGACATGTTAGCGTTTAGCACGCGCTAATATTTAGCGCACGCTAAAATGGCTAACGCGCCTTAGTAAAAGAGGGGGATAATTAGGCACTTCCAACTCATATAGAAAGGTGAAGCTTGAAATATCTGGACCAGAACATTTGCTTTATTATTTTAATTTATTTATCTTTAATGGTGGTTTTTCAGTGTTGATCATCCCCCCACCCCCTATAACTAGGATATAAGTAGAGGGAGAGGAAGGGAACAGACAGACTGGACAGGCCATATGGTCTTTCTGCCTTCATTTTTCTATGTTTCTATTCTAACAAGAAACATTGTCAAAAAGTTTAACCAGCTATTTTCTGTATTTGGCCAGTCAAATCTGTGATTTTTAGATATTCTGAACAGAATCACACCTACATTCACAAAATGGACAAATGTAGCAGTGCAAAATAGGAATGGTTTCTGGAGCATTCCAGGATAAGTTTAGTACTTCAGTTTGCACAAAAAGCTATTCTAAAATCTAGCTGGGCAAATTTTGGAGGTCCTTCTACTAAGATGCACTGATGGATTTAGTGTGCACTAACGCCACTTGCTAAATACTAAGAAGCCCATAGGTGTATAAAATGGGCTTCTTAGCATCCCCCCTCCCCTTTTTACTAAGCCGGAGGAAAGGTTTCTACCATGGTCCAGAGCGCTAAATGCTCCAACGCTGACACTCATAGAATTCCTAAGAGCAGCATTGGAACATTTAGCGCCCTGGGCCACGGGAGCAGCCTCAACCACGGCTTAGTAAAAGAGGGCCTTCTCTGAGGTTCATTGTTCTTTCCCTTCCTATTATTTTTTTAACCATAATTGTCTTCTCTTCTATCAATCAATTTGTATTTATTTTCCCATCCTTTCCTTGTGTTTATTATGTTTGTAAAGTTAGTCTTCAATATGTTTTGTAAGGTTTAGTTCTCTGTTTTGTTGCCCCCTTAATTTTGTAATTTTACTGATATGTTAATCGCTTAGAATTTTGAATAAGCGATCAATCAAATTTATAATAAACTTGAAACTTGTGCTAATTGTTAGCACATCTTAGTAAAAAGACCTCTATGCCTGTTTTTGATTGATATAGAAACACAGACACATGGCGTCAGTTAAAGACCAAATGGCCCATTCAGTCTACCCATCCACAGCATCGACTACGGTATTTCCATCTCTCCCTAAGAAATCCCACGTGCCTGTCCCAGCTTTCTTGAACTCAGACACAGTCCTAGTCTCTATAATCTCTACTGGGAGACTATTCCACACATCTACCACCCTTTCGGTAACAAAAAAACTATTTCCTTAGATTACTCCTGCGTCTATCACTTCTTAACTTCATGTCTTAAATCTATTTGGCTAAAAGTTAACCACTTTATCCTTAGCCACTGAGCAGATCTTTGAAAATTTACCCTAAACTACATAGCGCTAAATAGTTCTGTAACTTCTGGCTCCCTAGGCCAGGGACTTGGTATTGCAATTTTTGTAAATAATAGGAAAAGTATAAAATGGTAGGTCTAGCCATGTGCAAAAAGGAAAACTAAAATTGTTTGGTCCTCTTAGAAAAATGAAGAAAAAAAGTGCAGACCTGCAAATCCTTTTCGCTCTCACTGCAATATGGAAGTATTAAATTATCATTCGAGCTGACTCATGGAGGTATATAGATAACCAGACAGATTTTGAAAGCCCCCATGCTTAATAAACTAGGTTTCCCATCAAAAATTCACTGAGTAATGGATTAATATGTAATTAATCAAGAACATGAAATCATATGCACTGCCAAATATTAACAGTTAATCTGATTTCTTTGGCAATACTAAGTAACATGTAGGGCGAGGGTATTAATCCATTAATCAAAATAGAAATCCTCACCGTGTTCGCACTGTAGACACATGCTGCAATGTAATTACTGTTGCTGCTCACCTTTGACCTATTTGAATATTTAGAACTGTACAGAATTTTCTTCCTTCTGTTGAAAGCCCTTTGGTTACTGCTACTTGGTTTTGTCCTGTGGGTTACTATTTGGAAGCAGGGCTATCCCTGCTGTAATCATTATTTTGGTGATGCATTCATTGTCTGCTTTACTCAAAATATTTCCAGCCTTAATAAGATTTAATTTTTCAGATGAGTATATGCAAGCATGATACATTGTCTTTAAGTTGCATGGTACTGCCTGATTGTGTAACAGTAAAAAAAAAAATTATGAATGGCATCCTTTTCAATGCTATATATATAGACTTATAAAACAGAACTACAATATAATTCATATTTGTGCAGACTGATATTTTTCTTTGTTCTGTATGAACTGCATGCCTTCAAATCTTTTCTGGGGTCTGATGAGCATCAGCATCAGGTGCCTTAACCCGGCATTTGGTTCATTCCACAGTGCCAGTTCTGCTTACCAAAAATGGCCCTCCGGGCGCTTGCATTCTGCGCTCGGCTCCAAGCCAGCGAGTTGGGCTTCTTACCCATTTAAAGTTTAAGAACAGATTGACATTGTTTTGGTCCCAAGACCTCTAATCATCCGCTTTTCCAGACTGAGCGCCAGCTATCTTGAGGGAAACTGTGGCGGGAACCAGCTCCTAGACGGTTCGATTAGTCTTTCGCCCCTATACCCAGGTCAGATGACTGATTTGCATGGACCTCTGCCAGAGTTTCCTCTGGCTTCGCCCTGCCCAGGCATGTTATGTACTCATACATTCCATCTAAAACAATGCTTGAAATGCAAGGTTTATCGTTGTTCCCCTCTCCCTCAAACTTAAAGTGCCAGTTCCTCATGTTTTATATTAACTGATTAATCATGTATACATTTTCAGTTTTGTGCATGAAACTAAATTTGCCACATTGAAATCTCTCAAATATAAATGCTGTACCTTACTCCCAAGTACAGCTGCTTTATGTTACACACATATTTTCAGCTTCCCATTGAGCAAAAATGTTTGCGGGAGCAAATAGATCCATTCATTTAAAAAAACAAATACAGCGTTTTATTGTATGAAGCTGGACATGATTAAGATTGCCAAAGTGCATCCTAGTCACAGACTATCTTATAACATGGAAAGGAACATTACAGACTGTTATGCTACGGATGTGCAAGTTACACTTCTCCCTCCATATTCGCTGTGATAGGGGATTAACAGAACCACAAATACAGAAAAACCGCAAATAACTTTTTCATATGTTATTCACTGTTTTCTATTAAAAATCATCGTGAATATAGTGAAACCGCGAGTAACATGGTAGAAGACCTGGTCTGTTCCTGAAGGAGAGGCAAAACATGGTGAAGAAAGTGCTGGGAATCAGCAATTTTTTCTGTAAACACTTGGAATCAGCAATTTCTCTATGCAAGCTGATATAATTTGGGGGGAGGAGCCAGCAAGCTAAAAACCATGAATAATCGAAACCGCAAATGCTGAAACCGCAAATACGGAGGGAGAAGTGTATTTTTCTTCCTCACTAGTATCTCTCCTCTGCCAGTTTATTAAAAAAATGAAAATGATTGCACCCTCAGACCTCAAGAATCAAAATCTAACCCCTTGTTCTACGAAACCTTCTATGAGCGTCGGGCGCAGTGCGGGCCATTCAGCACGGCTTGCCGCACTAGAAACTGCTAGCGCGGTTTCGTAGAAGAGGAGGTGAGTCACACTAATATTTTCACTAAAGGTTTTTATTTATATTTCACATTGATTACCTAAATTCATGCCTTATATCTATCTAAATAAAAGTATCAACATCATTCTTCGTCATTAAATACTGTTCTTTTTTTTATTACTGCATGGAGGGGCATAATCGAAAGGAACGTCTAAGTCCATTTTCATCTAAGTCGCAAGTCGTCCAAAGTAAAAAATAGAGTAGGACATATTTTTGAAAAATACGTCCAAAAAATAATTGTTTTTGAAAATCGTCAATCTATACGTCCTGATCGTCCAGATCTTTATACCACATTTTCGTCCAACTTTTTGTCCAAGACCAAAATGCCTAGAAACAGACTTTTTGGATGTGAGAGGGGTCTGCAAAGTGATGGACAGGACACCTACACAGGGCACCTAAACAGTGGGCTACCTTACAGGGCACTGCTGTGAACTTCACAAAAATGATGCCACATAATCATCTAACTACAGCTCCCTTATAGGTAATGGTGAACCTCCCAAACCACCTCCAGAATCTCCTAGACCCACTTATCTACCACCCCAATAGCCCTTATGGCTGTAGGAGCCACTTATAGGGCAGTACAAAAGGGTTTGGGGGGGTTTTAGGGGAGTGCACACGTTTCACCATCAATGCAGTCATTACAGTGGCTTATGGGCATGGGTCCTCCTCTTCTTGGGTCCCTAATCCACCCCCAAGACCACTTAAGATGCCTCTGTTCAGCATGACTAGGCTTTCCTATGCCAGGCTGCCAGGTGCTGATGTTTTGAAGGCAGAATTTAAAAGTTGTGATTACGATTTTTAGGGGGGTCGATGATCACTGGGGTAGTGTGTGGGAGTCTGTACTATGTGTGTTTGCAGTGCTTATCTGGTCACTTTAGGTTGGCTTTTGTGACTTAGACCATGTTTTAAATGGTCTAAGTCACAACGTCCAAGTTTTGTGTATGCTGTGTTGTAAAACGTTCGGTTATACATGCAGTACGACTAAGTCTAAGCCGGCCCACATCCTGCCCAATTCCCGCCCTCGACACTCCTCCTGAAACGCCCCGTTTAGCTCTGGTCATTCAGTGGCACTGTGAAGGCCTAGGTCATTTATAAATACATCCAAAACCCGGTTTTATTATCGGCACGGACATATTTTGACAATGTTCGTCCAAATGCCAACTTAAGCAGTTTTTTGGATGTTTTTCACTTTCGATTATGAGCCCCATAGTCTCTATAGCAGGTAATATTAATCAACTTCATTAGCATTCCAATGACAAATGTAACATGTTTTGTCATTAAAATTCTGGTTTTATTTCAAAATCAATTTAACTCATTCATTTGTCCGTGTAAGAGACGGTTTTGTTTAGCAGAGCAAAGTGCAGCTTGCAGCCATATGTCACAAATATCTTCAAATTTCTCAATGTCAATTGCTTTTGTATTAAAAGGATAGATATTGAAAGGCATTTATTTGGTTAATGTGCTAAATATTTATCTCAGGTGAGGGGTACTGAGAGAAATATTTAGCACACTAACCAAATTATGCTGCTGAACACTGCCTCTGACCACCTTGGCACTATCTGGACATGGCAAGGGTGATAAATGGGCAGACCTTGAATGGAGCCAGAGGACATCCAATTAGGACTACACTCAGTGGCATAGTGAGGGTAGGAGGCACTCAGGGAGGTGGCGCCCCCAAACACCCTCCTCTCCACCTCCCACTCTTTCTGTGCCAATCCCCCTGCTCCTTCCGCACCATGCTCACGCCTTCCCACCCCCGTACCTCTTAAAAATCTTCACCAGTGCAAGCAGCTTCTCCAGCCTGGCCTTGCCCCTGACCTCACTTCCTGACCCCATGATCCAGAAGTGATTTCAGAGGAAGCCATGCCAGCACAAGCAGCAGGCTAGAGTAGTTGCTTGCTCTGGTGAAGATTTTAAAGAGGTATGGGGGCAGGGAAGGGAGGGCACGAGTGTGGCATGGGGGGGGGGTGAAGAGATGCTGGTGCCCCCACCAAGATGGCCCCCCTTATTACACCACTGACTACATTTTATAAATGGTGGCCAAATTTGGACGCAGATAAAAAATTAGCACTAAGTGCTGTAGTGTTCAGAGTTGGATATTGTTTATAGAATAGCGTTTGGTGCTAGGATCCGTGCCCAAAATTTACACAAACTGAAACCTGGTGTAAATTCTCACACCTAAATCAGGCACAGATCTTCCTCATTCTGTAACATACATGCAAATTCCAGGAACACCCTTAATCTGCCCATTTTTATCCCATGACTTTGCTCTAAAATTTATGTGCAAATTCCAGCATCTAAAGATGCATGTATAAATTTAAATTAATGCCAATTAGAACCAATAATTAATTGTTGGCGCCCAAATATCAGCACTAATTAGCTCACATCTCAAATTGTATGCACAAATTTGCATGCACACCCAAATTTGTGCGCATAATTTTGAGCACCTTATATAGAACTAGTGTTTAAGTCCATTACATTAATGGGTGCTAGAATAGATGTGTAAACTTTTAACACAATGGGGCACTGGGCCTTTCTTCTTTGCTTCCTGCTCCCCCTGTCCAGCAGTAGCCCTTCTCCCTTCCCTTTACCTCCCTCCTGTCCAGCAGCACCCCTTCCCTGCTTCCCCTGTCCAGCAGTAGACCTTCTCCCTTCCTTTTACCTCCCCCCTGTCCAGCAGCACCCCTTCCATGCTCCCCCTGTCCAGTAGTACCCCTTCTCCCTTCCCTGCTCCCCCTGTCCAGCATCTGCTAGCCCAGGCAGCCTTGAGGCTTTTGCTAGGCCGGCCCACCTCACATTATCCAAGTTGGCCGGCCTATCAGAGGCCCCACGGCTGCTTGATGAAACCGCGGCTGCTGCCGCTGCTGGTCTGAGGGTGAGAAGAAGAGGCATACCGGCAGCATAGGCAGAAGGCAGGAAGTCAGCCGGCGTCAGAGATCATGGCAGAAGGCAGGAAATCAGCTGAGGCAGGCACAGGTGATCGGCGGCAGGCAAATTATTGTACTATCCAGGCGGAGGCACAGAGGCACAAAGCACGGATGTATGGACTTTGAGGTGCGCATGTGTGCTAAGGGTTTTATTATAGTGAATTAGGGTGTTAACCACTAGCTGGATAATGTTAGGAAAGTAAAAAGGCTGTCTTAACTTTCTCCAGTCAACTATCATGTTAGTGCTTTGAATCTCCAGTTGGTATCTGGGTACTAATGCTGAATATCCCATTTATTTTTAACCATGGCATCTGGCACTTTCCTAAATGCCGACTATAGTGGTTAAATATTGGGCAGAATAATTTTTTATTATGATAATCACTGAAAATTCCAACCTTACTTAACTAGTGATATTGCAATGGTTAAACCTCCACAAGTTGCCTCATGCCAAACATCCAACACACCTGGCCTTTCCTTTCCCTTCCCCCTCTCCACACATTTCAAGTTTTCAGAAAATTCAGTCTTTTAAATGCTGCTCAGTGAAATCAAATGAAGCTGCGACCACATTCTTAAGTATGAGTTGTTCTTAAATCAGGCATCTATAACTCAATGACTGCCTGTACTCGTAACTTCCTGTTTCCGCATAGGTGGGATTACACCAGAGGGAAGGCAGTGAGGCCAGTGGAAGGAGTGTGTATTAATTGCTATTAAGATCTGCTATTTAACAGGTACACAGGGAGCAGATGGGGATGGGGAAGCAGTGGCATAGCCTTGGGTAAGCCAGGGTGGGCACAAGCTTACCCACTTTGAATGCAGGCAAACCCATCAGTGACACCCTATTATGCCCCAGCTTTGCCTTGTTCTGGCTCCAGCCCCTAGAAAGTCTCATCTTTCTTCTTTGACCTCCAGGCTGTGTCTGGAGGGCCTCTGAGCATGAGTGGATGTGTGTAACATCATCCATTCATGCTCAGAGGCCTTAGAGATATGGCCAAAATTTGGGGCTTTCCAAAAACCAGGCAAATTACCGGGTTTTGGAAAATCCATCTAAGCACCCATACAGTCCTCTAAAAAGAGGACATGTCTGAGTTTTCCCAGACGTCTGGTAACCCTACACAGGGCCACCCAATTTTAGTGGCCATGTGCTGTGGTAAATCCTCCCTTACTCCTCACTTCTACATCTCCAGCATTCCTTAATCTATGTCCCCACTCTGCATGGAACTGGAGTTTTTACAACCCCCCCTACCCCAGGCAGAACCAATATTTATTTAATCCCTCTTTTTACACACACCCTCTGCAGCTCTCCTGAAAATGTGCAACGTGTTACCGGCAGAGGCCTCTGCCATAACACTCCACCAGAACTGCTGCCATACCCCCCCTTAGCAATTAGTAGCAGTATAGAAGCTCACAATAAACAGTTTTGTATATCATATGACAAGGTGCATATGTATGAAGAGCAATCCCATCTCAATTAACCCTATGCCCTAAATTTTATGTAACTCTGCATGAAAAGATAATGTAGTGGCTGTTCAGAAGTGCATACTCCATAAAAGTGAAATAACATGCCCAAGTTCATATGGAAGATAAGTTAAAGAAGTAGGATTTGAACCTTGACTTCCTTGGTTATCATCCCATTTCTTTCTTTCTTTCTTTAAATATTTTAATCCCACCTATTTCTAGGTGGGTTGCAATGAAAAACAAACATTCTTAAAATAATATACAAAAATCAGCAACAAAAGCTCAACTCGGCATTAGCTCTTTATTTTACTCATTGCAATTTCTAATAGAACATTTAACATAAAAAGATAAAAATAGCCACACTGGGTCAGACTGATGGTCCATCTAGCCCAGGGGTGTCCAATGTCGGTCCTCGAGGGCCGCAATCCAGTCGGGTTTTCAGGATTTCCCCAATGAATATGCATGAGATCTATTTGCATGCACTGCTTTCAATGCATATTCATTGGGGAAATCCTGAAAACCCGACTGGATTGCGGCCATCGAGGACCGACATTGGACACCCCTGATCTAGCCCATCTAGTATTCTGTTTCCAGCAGTGGCCAATCCAGGTCACAAGTACCTGGCAGAAACACAAATACAGTCAAACCTCGGTTTATGAGTGCACTGGTTTGCGAGTGTTTTGCAAGACAAGCAAAACATTTGCAAAATCGGCACCTCGGAAAGGGAGTTTGACTCGATTTACGAGTGTCACCCCCTGTGATCTGGCATCCCCCCCACCCCCGTGATCTTACATGCTCCCCCAAGCACCAAAATGATATCCCTTACCCCGATTGGGCACCTGCACCAGCACCAACGCACAGGACATGCCGGTGCCAGTGCCCGAAGATCCTCCCTCTTCTGTGCTGGGCTGGGCGGTGCATCGGCGATCCTTCCTCTTGCTTGTGCTGGGCTGGACTGGGCCTTGAGCATTTGCGCATGCTCAAGGCCTTCTGGTCTCACTCTCTCCAGGATTCTCAGATTCGGATCGCCGATGCACCGCCCAGCTCTTAGACTGTGAGACAAGTCGTCCAAGTGCCGATAATCAAACTGGGTTTTAGACATATCTAAAAATGACTTAGGCCTTCACAGTGCTGCAGTATGCCCAGAGCTAAAAGAGGCATTTTAGGAGGTGTGGTGAGGGTGGGATTTGGGCAGGACGTGGGCTGTCCTAGACTTAGTCATACTGCATATATAACCAAAAGTTTTACAACACTGCCTAGATGGACGTTGTAACTTAGGCCATCTGAAACCAGGTCTAAGTCACAAGAAGGTATCCAAAGTGACCAGATAACCACTGTAGGGACAAAGTACAGACCCACACACACCCCTATAAAAATCATAATAACAACTTTACATATCTGCCTTCAGAACATCAGCACCTGGCAGCCTTGCATAGGAAAGCCTAGTAGAGCTGCACAGAGGTGGCTTAAGTGGTCTTGGGAGTGGGTTAGTGAGCCATGGAGAGGAGGACCCAGGCCCATAAGCCACTCGAATCACTGCATTCATGGTAATACATGTACACCCCCCAAAACCCTTTTGTACTGCCATACAAGTGGCACCTGCAGCCATAAGGGCTATTGTGGTGGTAGACAGATGGGTCTAGTCAGTTCTGGGGGGGGTGTTTGGGGGGCTCAGCATGACCTATAAGCTTGTTGTGGTGAGATGTGTATGTGGCATCCTTTTTGTGAAGTTCACAGCAGTGCCCTCTAAGGTACCCCACTACTCTGGTGCAATGTTTAGGTGTCCAGTCCATCACTTTGCTGACCCCGCCCACATCCAAAAGATCTTTTTCTAGGCGTTTTTGACTTGGATAAATTTTTGGATGAAAATGGGGTATAAAGATGGATGACTTAGCAGTCTGGATGATCAGACGGCTGGACGTACAGTTAGATGATTTTCAAAAAACAAATTATGTTGGACTTATTTTTCAAAAATGGACCTTTTTGCCATGTCTGACTTTGGGCAACTAGCGACTTAGGCCCAAAACGGACATAGATGTATCTTTTGATCACGCCCCTCCACATCTTTGGTATAGATTAGGATGTGAAAAATCTTAAAAAGGCTCTTGGAAGAGTTCCTATAATGGACTATCAAGTTATTGTAATGTGTTATTTTTGCTACAGTTGTGGCCAGCTGGTATTGTTTAAATGTCCTGTCTCTAGGCGATATAGTGCACTTGTGTTGGTTGCTTCTTCCAGAGTCTTTCTAGTCTTCTTGTCTTAGTTCTTAAGGTCAATAGCAATTCTGAAAACCAAGGATTATTTTTCTGTTTTGATTTTACACTTCTGGCTGAAGCGATCTCATCTAGGACTGATGTTGCAAGGTTTTGCCAGGTGGTTAATGCTCTATCAACATCTTCCCTTTTGGATTCTATGTGGTCAGTAATTGCGCTCCAAAATTCGTTTGCTGGGATTTTACCACACTTTACCGTAGACCAGTCTACTGGTCATACATGTTACTGCTAGTTTCAGAAAGAAGTTTAAGAGATAGTGGTCTGACCAGATAACTGGTTCCCATGTGACATGGTCTATCAGGGGGAAATTTAAGTTTCTAGATATACTGGCAATGAAGTCTATACAATGACCCCCGTTGTGAGTAGGATCACACAGAAAAGTAGTAAAGTTGAGCTGTCCTAGTAGCTTTATGAATGCCTGGGTTTTAGGATCATCATGTATTTCTAGATGTACATTTAAGTCTCCTAGGACTATCAGGTGATTGAATGTTGTGAAATAGTGAGAGATCAATTTGGACAGTTTATCCTCTACCTTGTTCCAGTTACCAGGAGGTCTGTACATTAGTTGTAAACCCTATTCATTATTGCTATCTATTAATGCTAATGACAGAAATGATTTGTATAATATGCGTAGACCCTTATCTCTCCTTATCTTTCTGGGGCAATGAATCACTTTGTATCCTGGCGGGCGGAAGTTGATTAAAACTGGTGAATCATCATCAGGGATCCATATTTCTGTAATGCATGCTATGCCATCTTGGCTTTTGGCTATTTGGTTGTGTAAATCAAGGTCTTATTACAGACTGATCATGCATTCACATATGTACATTCTATAGTTGTGTATTGCTTCTCTGAGTGTATATGTGTGCTATATGTGACCCATTATAGATTTTCCTAGTTCCTTCTTTTTCGGTTGTAATGTGGGGAGGATTTCAAATTTCTATTACCCATAATCACTTTTGGGACTCTTGGTGGTTTGATATCTTGTCTTAAGTAGTGTTCATTGCTAGGCCTGTGATCTTCTCATGACCTGATTCTGCACAGTGTATTGATATATTGCGGACTAATGATAGGGGCCAAATTTCTGTAGATAAAGTTATTGTTGTATGCCCCTTCCATTAGGCCTGCCTTATATAATAGCAGCCCTGTTAAGGTCAGGAGAGGATATGTAGCCAGTTAATTCTTCTGGCTTATCATGTGGTCTGCTTCCGAGGAACGGCACAGTTATTTCTTATGATTTTGACTGGGAGTCTACAGTATATTCTAGCCTTTTAGCAGGACTGAATAGGGTCCAGTGTGCTGAAAATTTGACATGAAAGTAGCCCCTAGTGTTATGACAAAAATCACTGACCATTTTAGTAGCCACTCTCGCTCCATACATATTTTATTGCAAGTACTATTGTAATATCTGCCCCTTTCAGCACTGAATTTTCAAAAGGCAAAAGCATTACCAAATCTGAAAATTGATGGAATACACACAGAAGATCCATAATTATGAAGAAGTGAAGTGACAATGGAAAAGTACTAGATAAGCTTACATTCTTTATATGCCATTATATTCTACACTGCTGTTATTTAAGGATGGCAGGAAGAATGTGCATCAGAAGAAGTGTGTTGGCTCCAAGACTGCTGGCAGATTCAGTTTGAAACTTTGTCACTTTCAGGGCTTAACATTAGCATTCACACCTTGTCTACTGCAACTGAAAGTTAAACACCATAAATCAATAATCACATAACTCAGTTTTATTGGAATAAATATTTGGCCTCAGCTATATGAACTATCTTAATATTATCTCCACTTACAATACAATCCATGTCCAAAACCAACAAACCCCCAAAGCATATTTCACTCCCCCACCCCCAGGGAGTTATTCGGTGTCAAAACTAGCTCCCATTAAGTCTTTAAACTTATAACATCCCCCCCCCAAACATGACCCACAGTGATGCCAGGCCATGCTTCCCCTCACAGCAGTGTTGCCTACAACTGTTACATTTATTTATTTATTAACTGCTCATCTCCTAACTCCAACTGGGCCAAACCCCATTTTTCGCCCCGCCCAAAGCTGTGAACGCCTCCCCAACCCCAAAAGCCACCCAAGCCAACATAAATCCTGTAACACCCCACCCCCAACACTGACACAAAACATACCACCAGCCCACATGGGAGAGAGGGAGGGATAATATTTTTCTGAAGAGACTACTCTACTCTTCCCCTTTCCTCACAAAACTCCTTCCAATCTGCCCCAACATCCAACCAATCCCATGACTGTTCCACCCCATCACCTTAGAAACCTCCCCAATCCTTTTGCTTTCTTACAAGCTCTTCTATTTACCCTTTCTTATCTCCTCTTATAAACTTGTCAATCCTTATTCTACAAACCCTTGACATCACTTCATATATTCTCCTCACCATCTTCCCCCCCCATTTTACCCACACCACCATCCAATAAATATTACCAGCAGGTGACATCAGCTCAGCTAATATTAAATCACACCAGATGAATCTGGTGTTCTTCTTTATATGACAAGAATTCAATATACGTACAGTATCTCTTATATATCTCTTATAATACAGTATATGTTCATTAAGCATAAAGATTAGCCAGGGAGACTAGCTGAAATTCAGAAGAAGGCTTTTTTTTCTGCTGCCCATCTATTGTGTCATCTACATGTAGAAGCCCAACCTGAGAACTAGAGAAGGCTAGCAAGAGCACTACTCAGCTTTTCCAAATCTGAACTCAAATCAATTTCCATTTGGGGACCCAAATGCTGAGAAGGGTTTACATTCTGAATTGTACTTCAGACAATGGAGGATAAAGTGACTTGCCCAGACTCACGTAGCATGTGTTTAGGCTAAGTGGTATTTGAACCGTGGCTTTTCTGGTTCTCAGCTTACTGCTCTAACCACTAAGCTACTCCCTAAAGGCTTTGAACATTGACTTTGGTTTCACAGGTATTTTAGGATAATTAAAGCTGAATTCTCTCTATTATTTTTAAATATGCATAATTGTATAGAATTCTGAAATATTTTGCTTTATGTTATTGATAATTATATGGTATTGTTGATAATTAGAGGCTATGCACATGCAAATGTTTTTGCCGGTATTTGCTTTTATTACTGCTGTATTTATTCTGAATCTTTATTGTAAGTATTGGTATTTTATTATTCTTTTGCTATTTATTATCTTATTATGTTATATTTCTCGATCATTTATTTAGAAAAGTAATCTCTACAACCACATAAAGACATGAGTAAAACGGAGAATGAATTTTTTTAGACAAGTATGGTAGCTTCATTCTAATGATACCGCTGCTTCTTGCTGCTGTGATGCTTTCCCTTAGTATCCACTTCTGATGGGATGAGGGAAAGAGGAATTCTAGGGTTTATGGGCAAGAGGGTCGTGATTTTTGAGCTGGAAAAGTTGAGGTGATAAGTGAATAAAGGCAACAAGTAAAGGGGGGATTGGGTCATAATTTCTCAGAGAAAAGAGTTGGGAGTAGAGTAGAAGATAAAGCGAGCCATGAACTTGGGAACTGGAAAGTCAGAGTGATATGGCAACGCAAGTTGATAGCATTGCAATTTTGCTTATATGCAGAGACTGTTCTAGCATTGCTTCCAGAATCAAAAATGTTGGAGCAGTGTGGAATATCAGGTTTTTCATACTTTGATGACAAATAGCTCATAGCCTTTGTATTCAAATCTGCTTACCCAGTGTGGTAGACTAGAATATAGTTTGCCTTTTCAACAGATATTTTTGAGAAACATCATTTTCATTGATTTGCCCTTGGCCAAGATCCCTCCCTAACAGCAACTTGTGATCTATTTTGAGTTGTACCTCACACCTACAGAAATAATCCTAGAATTTCTTGGATTCTGATGTTCCTACTGGTTATAATACTGCAGCTACTCAACATTACTATAGTGTGAGGGTTTACAGAACCATGCGAATATACACATAACAGACTGTGCCTGCTCTATGGAACTTACAATCTAACCAAGAAACAGTGATAGAACAAATAAATTTCTAATAAGAGTGTTTATACTAACCCCCTTTTCTATGAAACTGCGATAGCAGTTTCTAGCGCAGAGTCGCGCTGAATGGCTTGCACTACTCTGGACGCTCATAGGAACTCTATGAGTGTCAGGAGCAGCGTGGGCCATTCAGCATGGCTCCCCACGCTAGAAACTTCTAGCACAGTTTAATAGAGGGGGTTAGTGGTTAGGGAGGCAGTCAGTCACTGAGGTGATAACTGAGTTACTTTTTTTTTTTTAACTAGAATATAATTTGTTTTACCACAATGTGTGGAAAATGCTGTTTAATCATGAAAATCTCCGATACAATTGTTTTGTTAATTTACTTAAAATGTCAATAAAAAGAATGTGAGAAAAAATTCATTTCTATTTTTTTTTTCATAGTTTACTAGTATTCCTTTGGATAATGGTGTTTGCTTAACTATGCATAGGATATTTTGTGATAGTTCATTCCCTCATATGGTACTTCATTGCCTTTAAAGTGGCAAAGAGAATCTTGTCAATTGTGTCATTCAAGAGATCGCAATAGAAGAGAGGAGTCTAAGGAAAACTGACAACTCCTGCTTGGAACAAGGAGCATTATGGATGGCTAGAGTCCTCTCATCAATTGCTATCAGTCCTAGTTTGTCAACGCAATAATAAAAGGACTCGGCACAGCAGCCTAAAGCTTCTAATAAATCTTGATTAAAAGCTCTTCTGATCTGACAACAATAAAGATGTTGTCAAAATTCAGAAGGATTCCTTTTAATCTAGCTATAAACATGTTCATAAATCATTTAGATATTCCTGGTGCAGATGCCATGGCAAACTGTAAACATCAAGTTCCAGCCTTTGCACGACTATAAGATTGTGTTCTGTCAGCACTCTAATCAGTGTTGGTATTTAGTATAGCTCTAGCAAGCATGTTGCGCCTTGCTAGATCCCCAATTCTTCTAGAAAAATTTCAGCAAATTTATTATCTCCTTCTTAACACTCCCCCTCCTTTTTATAAAACCATAGTGCAGTTTCTAGCGCCGGCTGCAGCAGTAATAGTTCTGACGCTCATAGGAATTCTATGAGAGTTGGAGCTGTTACCACCACGGCCTGGGCTAAAAACTGCAATACGGTTTTGTGAAAGTGTGTGGGGGGGAGGGGTTTAATTAGATCTTATTGAATTCTAAATGCTTTGAGCAATTATTTCTAAGTGCATCTGCCAATTATTACCAATAGTGGAGACTGGTCTTTCTATGTGCTTTATTGTACATTTACAGCACAAGATCCAGCAATACCATTGCTATTTGTTCTGGTGGTCCCATAAGAAAATGGCTGGTAGTTGTAACATATCTTCTTGTCTCTTGTGGGTTAACAGTAAAAGCAGCTTCTTGCATTTCAACATGAGAACCAATGTGACTCATTGATGTTCATGCACTGATCCCATGATTGAACTAATTTGGGTAGAAAAGGTTTGCAGATGCTCATTTGAATCTTCATTCTTCCTTGAAATTTTAGACTATGTGAATATGGTTGTTGGTTTTTTTTTAAATAATTATTGATTTTCCAAACTTCAATAGTGCAATACACAAATATATCACATATAATAAGTCAATATAAGCACAATTAACTTACAAATATACATAACCAACCATTTTCTCCCACCCACCCCTTCACCCACCCAATGATTATTTAATAGAAGCATAGATTTCCCCAATAACCTTACCCTATTCAAATTAGTCATATCCTTCCATCCTCTCACCCATCCCAAGTATAAATATTCAGAGATCAAATTATGACAGAAATAACACCCCCCCCTTCCCTGGATGTGTACGAAAATAAACAAAAACTGGCTCACAATTAAGGACCTACTATAGTGTCAACGGGCCCCAAACCAATTTAAATATATTACCATGCCCCAAACTATCGCTGTTCATCCTTTCATATCTATAGCTAAAGCAAAGATTTGCCCACCAGAAAGGAAAATTTAAACGGTTGTAATTCTTCCAATTTGGGGTAATCATCTGCATGGCTATCCCGGTCATTATAAAGAAAAGTCGGCATTTATATTGATCCATAGGGGGCTTAACATGTAATAATGTTCCACAAATGACAACCTCATACATCAGTGGAATTGATGATTCCAATATGTTGTTAATATTACCCCATATTGACCTCCAAAAGTTAAGTATCAAAGGACAATAGAACAGCAGATGATCCAGCATCCCAATGTCTAGATGAATATGTTAGAGGTACTATAGCTGACAGCTTATAAAGACTGAAGTAGTCCATCTAGTCTACCCAGTAAGATTGGTTAGTATGATAACTTTTGCTCCATACAGGTTATTTCCCCCCTCCCCCAAGTGTGTCCACTTAAGAAGTGCAAAATCATTTCTCTGCTGTTGCAGCACTCAATGCTTGTTTTCCATCATCTTGCTATTTAGGAATCATCTTTTAGAGAATGACATGGGGACAGAATTTGTCCCTGTCCCCACGGTTAACCACAGGAAACCATCCCCATGTCATTTTTTAAGGAGAGAGGGAAGAATCAGAGTATGAATGGGCACAGCCACTGACCCTCAAGCCTTGCATTGATGAATGCTGGTGAAGGACTGAGGTTGAGATAGAAACTAAACGGAATGGTTTCCCATGGTTATCCGCAGGGACAGGGACAAATTCTGTCCCCATGTCATTCTACTACTACTACTATTAAATATTTCTATAGTGCTACCAGACTTACGCAGCGCTGTACAGTCACATAGAAGAAGAAAACAATCTCTAGCTGTATATCCCTCTTTCTAACATTCATCACTATTTTTGACTATCTTCTCCAAGAGGACATTCCAGGCAGCATCCTCCACCCTTTCCATGAAAACTATTTCCTGATATTGCACCTGAACCTGCACCCTGAAGAATCATATCTAGTCCTCTAGCTCTACAGTTTATTTTCCTTTTGAAAAGATTTATTTCTTGGGCATTAAAATAGATCAAGTATCTAAATCAGAGCTGTCCAATTCCGGTCCTCGAGATCTACTGGAAGGCCAGATTTTCAGGATATCCACATGCATGAGAGAAATGTGAACACCAAGAAGGCAGTGCAGACAAATCTCTCTCATGCATGTTCATTGTGGATATCCTGAAAACTTGACCTGCCAGTAGATCTCGAGGACCAGAATTGGGCAATCCTGATCTAAATGACTGTATCATATTTCCTCTTGTCTATCCTCTATTCCAGGAGTGTCAAAGGTCAGTCCTCAAGGGCCGCAATCCAGTCAGGTTTTCAGGATTTCCACAATGAATATGCATGATATCTATTTGCATGCATTGCTTTCATTGTATGCTAATGTATGGGGAAATCCTGAAAACCTGACTGGATTACAGCCCTCGAGGACTGACATTTGACACCCCTGCTCTAGGATTATGAATCTGAATTGTGATTTCTACTGTAATGGAATAACTTGCAGTTTTTCGTCTGGGTTTTGGGAGAATAACATGTTATTTGTTAGCTATTTCAAGCTTGGTTTTACTTTTAAAATTGTCCACTCTGGGACCAATGACAAGAGGAGGTGCATAAAAGACATGAAGGTGGTATTTGTGTAGGGGACCAAAAAGGATAGGCAGGTGTCCGTCTACTGACACCTAGCACAGTAGTTCTCAAACCTCTCTGGGGGACCAACAGCCAGTTGAGTTCTTGAGATATCCCTAATGAATATTTACATATAATGGAGGTGACAGATATGCATACATATTAGGGATATCTTGAAAACACGATTGGCTGGTGGTCCTTCAGGCCAGATTTAAGAAACACTCACCTAGAAAATCTCTATAATTAGAGCAGAGTAAGCAGGGACACCTGGCCAAACTTACTATTGCTACCTATGATTTTATTTGTTTATTTCGATTTCTATCCTATTCTCCCAGAAGCTCAGAATTGGTTACAAGAAGACATTCACAATCTTTGAAAAGAGACTACTGGATCTTTTTTTTTTTTTTTTTTAATTCTTTATTCATTTTCAAATTTACAATAAGTGTAACAATATATCCAAACAAATCTATATATATAAAATCGGAGGTATGTATGTGTGTATGTGTGTGTGTATGTGCCGCGATCACGCAAAAACGGCTTGACCGATTTGAACGAAACTTGTTATGCAGATTTCTCACTACCTGGGATGATATGTTCTGGGGGTCTCGCGGCCCACCTGCACACGTGGGCGGAGCTACAAACATAAAATCAGATTTCACCCATTCATGTCAATGGAAAAAAATGTAAAAAGCTGCCATTCTCACAGTAATTCAAAAACGGCTTGACCGATTTGAACGAAACTTGGTATGCAGATCCCTCACTACCTGGGGTGATATGTTCTGGGGGTCTCGCGGCCCACCTGCACACGTGGGCGGAGCTACAAACATAAAATCATATTTCACCCATTCATGTCAATGGAAAAAATGTAAAAAGCTGCCATTCTCACAGTAATTCAAAAACGGCTTGACCGATTTGAACGAAACTTGGTATGCAGATCCCTCACTACCTGGGGTGATATGTTCTGCGGGTCTCGCGGCCCACCTGCACACGTGTGCGGAGCTACAAACAGAAAATCTGATTTCACCCATTCATGTCAATGGAAAAAATGTAAAAAGCTGCCATTCTCACAGTAATTCAAAAACGGCTTGACCGATTTGAACAAAATTTGGGATGCAGATCTCTCACTACCTGGGGTGATATGTTCTGGGGGTCTCGCGGCCCACCTGCACACGTGTGCGGAGCTACAAACAGAAAATCAGATTTCACCCATTCATGTCAATGGAAAAAATGTAAAAAGCTGCCATTCTCACAGTAATTCAAAAACGGCTTGACCGATTTGAACGAAACTTGGTATGCAGATCCCTCACTACCTGGGGTGATATGTTCTGGGGGTCTCGCAGCCCACCTGCACACATGGGCGGAGCTACAAACAGAAAATCGGATTTCACCCATTCATGTCAATGGAAAAAATGTAAAAAGCTGTGGACCGATTTGAACGAAAATTGGTATGCAGATCCCTCACTACCGGGGGTGATATGTTCTGGGGGTCTCGTGACCCACCTGCACATGTGGGCGGAGCTACAAACAGAAAATCAGATTTTACCCATTCAAGTCAATGGAAAAAATGTAAGAAGCTGTGGGACCGATTTGAACGAAATTTGGTATGCAGATCCCTCACTACCTGGGGTGATATGTTCTGGGGGTCTCGCGGTCCACCTGCACATGTGGGCGGAGCTACAAACAGAAAATCATATTTCACCCATTCAAGTCAATGGAAAAAATGTAAAAAGCTGTGGGACCGCTTTGAACGTAAATTGGTATGCAGATCCCTCACTACCTGGGGTGATATGTTCTGGGGGTCTCGCGGCCCACCTGCACACATGGGCGGAGCTATAAACAGAAAATCAGATTTCACCCATTCAAGTCATTGGAAAAAATGTACAAAGCTGTGGGACCGATTTGAACGAAACTTGGTATGCAGATCCCTCACTACCTGGGGTGATATGTTCTGGGGGTCTTGCGGTCCACCTGCACACGTGGGTGGAGCTACAAACAGAAAATCAGATTTCACCCATTCAAGTCAATGGAAAAAATGTAAGAAGCTGTGGGACCGATTTGAACGAAACTTGGTATGCAGATCCCTCACTACCTGGGGTGATATGTTCTGGGGGTCTCGCGGCCCACAACTCTATGTTGCTTGCTCAAGGGTGGGTTCACCCAAGAATTTATATGTTCTTGCTCCAGGAGGTGAAACTAAAAATGTTGTTTATAATCACGTTTTGCGTTAGTTGTATTGTATTCATTTTGTCAAATATTTCACATTATAATTTGAATATTGTACTTTTTATTAAGCTGTAAAAAAATAATTTCATTCACCACTATAAAGTATCTTTATTTGAATCCATTTACAGTGTTATTGCTGTAATTAAATACCCATGCAACGCCGGGGCATCAGCTAGTTAACAATAAATATAACACTTAATAATCATCAATGGTACAAATAATATGCTCTTATCTCCCACCCTTTCTTATCATATAATCAATACTTTATACAATATGTAACAATAAATTTACCCTCCCCTACCTCCCTCACAATCAAACTTGTAAATTTAAGGGAAAAAAATAATAATAAAATGTCATCTAATCGATATAATACTTTGTACATGGCTCCCACACATCCTGAAATTTCCTGAAAAAAATGCGCTGTATTGCAATAAATCTTTCTATTTTATAAATATGACATAAGGAATTCCACCAGAAATTATAATTTAATATACTCCAATTTTTCCAATTGTATGTAATTTGTTGAATGGCAACCCCAGTCATTATAAGTAATAATTTCTTATTATTTGTAGAAATCTGACTTTTTGCTCTCATTGCCATACCAAACAGCACAGTATCATATGATAATGCCACTGGGTTATCTAATAAACAATTAATTTGGTCCCAAAATGATTTCCAGAAATTCATAATAAATGGACACTAGAATAATAAATGATCTAAAGTCCCTGCTTTGAGATGACAGTGCCAACATTTATTATACTTAGAGCTATCCAATTTTTGTAATCGAACAGGGGTCCATAATGCTTTATGTAACAGAAAAAAACAAGTTTGTCTCATAGATACCGACACTGCACATCTCATCCTCCAAGTCCAAATTCGTGGCCATTGAGGCGCAGTAATTTAGTGCTTAATCTAAATACTCCAAATGTCTCTCAGACCAGTGTTTAGTTTCTTTTTAATAAATCCAGTCAGTAATTTATACCACTGGGCGGCCTGGTGACCCAAGAAGTCCACCTGAAAGCATAAGAACTCTATACTAAAATTATTACTAAGGTTTTTCCATTCAGGGAACCCCGCCTGAATGGCCTGCTTCAGTTGCAACCATCTAAAACATTCTGATTTATTAAGATCATATTTATGTTGCAACTGTGAAAATTCAAGCATTTTACCATCTAATAAACGTATTCCTGCTATCATCCAATGCTTCCAGGCGAGCCTTTCTCCACCAATTTGAATCTTGGAGTTCAGCCATATAGATTGATTTGTAGATTTGTGAATTGGAATTGTTGTTAAATTACCTACATAAAGCAATGTTTTCCATGTATCAGCTAATATTCTGTTATCTTTACTGTAACTAGGCGTTTTGATACTGAGCACATGACAAAGGCGCAAAGGAGACATGAGTTGCCATTCAAGCCACAACCAACCTGGGAGTTTTTCCATGAGCTCTGGGAGGACCCAATACATACCCTGGCGCAAAATATAGGCTTGATGATACCTATAAAAATTGGGAAAATTTACCCCTCCCTCTGAAATTAGCCTTTGTAAAGATACCAAGGCTAATCTGGGAGTTTTACCCAGCCAAATAAATTTTATGAGAATACTATTTAATTTTTTATAAAAGGACCCTTGAAAATAAACCAGTAACATACCCATCTGATAACAAACCACAGGCAAGATCATCATCTTAATAGTTTGGACTCTCTCTCCCCCATGAAAGATGTAAAGGATTCCATTGCTCATACATTTCTGTGACCTTCTGTAATAATGATTTTTCATTTATTTTTATTGTTTCTTCCATTGTATTTTTAATCCAAATGCCTAAATATTTTATTCCATCTTCCCTCCATAGAAAGGGAAATGAATCAAACAAACCTTTTGTACGATGGACATTGAGTGGAAGAATTTCTGTTTTACTCCAATTTATCTTGTAACCTGAAAATTTTCCAAATTTCTCAATCATTTTAAATAAGCAAGGAATGGTTGTCTCAGGATTTCTCAAATAGAGCAATATATCAACTGCATAAGCCGAGACCTTATATTCCCGATCTCTACGAGGAATGCCCTGAATCTCATCTGCTTGCTGAATAGCTAGTAACAGGGGTTCCAATACAATATCAAAAAGCAGAGGAGATAAAGGACAGCCTTGTCTATCCCCCCTCTGCAACCTAAAGCCATCTGAGAAATTATTATTAATATACAATTTAGCAACAGGGGAGCTATACAATGTTTGAACCATTTGTATAAATCCTGAACCAATACCAAACCATTCCAACGCTAGATACATGAAGGTCCATTCAACACGATCAAAGGCCTACTCTGCATCAAGGGATATAGAAAAAGCCAGATCATTTAAGGCTTTTGATAAATTCAGCATATGCAAGGCAAGCCTAGTGTTATTAGAAGAATGTCTTTGAGCAACAAATCCAGTTTGGTGCATTCCAATAATAAAAGGCTTTCAGACTGCAACTTTGGTTTGAACTGACATCACAGTGGGATCATCATGCTTAGAAGCATATGCATGCAGTACAAAGCCAATTGTTGATGTCAGTACAAAAAAAAATCGACAAAACAAATATTCTATTTTGCACATTGTCACAAAGCTATGGGGTGGGGCATCTAAAAAGGCCATAAACGGGGTTCATGCTTATCTGAGGAACAAGCTTTTAAACATGAAATATTTCCATTTGCAAAAAGTATTTGTAATTAGTTCTACATCCTGATTCTGAATGAATGATGTCATATGGGGAACTTACTACTGCTGTCTGTGATTTCAACCAAACCGACTACTCAAAATAGGAGCAAGGTCTGTGATTATATAATCACAGATTACAATTTTGATAGTAAATCTCTACTCTGCGCAAATGTTGAGGGCAGTTTTGAAACCATGCCCAGGTATATTGAAAAGGCTTTCCTTTGTAAAAGCTGCTGAATGCAGGAAGGGAGCTCAGTCGTCAGCTTATACGAGTTACATTTGCACCACCTTTGACCACCATATGTTCTTGTGTGGATTTCAAAATGAAAAGCCAATGCTTACTTTTTTTTCCTTTGATCTCACTACTTCCCACTGCCATCTCTTTCTGTGGATGGCTGAAAGTATACAGTATACTGTAAATACTGTGAACAGCATGCATATATATATATCTGCTGAGGGGGAATAGTGATTAACCAATGGGTCAATATATAGCCAGCGAAAGTATTCTTTTAAGCACTGACCACCACTAGCTACATTAGACCCAGATATTGAATGTTGGATCATGTCTACATACTGGCAACAAATATCTAGCTCTTCCACAAGCCTGGAAGCTAAGCAAGTGCCAGACAATATCATACCTGACCAGGAAATGATAGGCCTGCTTTTTGTGTGGTCCTTCCTGCTAGTTAAGTATGCAACGAAAACCAAAAAAACGCTGTGGAGTGACGATGTTCCTAAATGGACTTTATTTGAAAGTGTCAAAGGTACACTGAAATCATCCACATAAAATAATTCCATCCACATAAAAATAAATCATCCACATAAGAGCCTTAAAGGACCTAGTCCGCTAGGGATACAGGACGCAACACGGTCCGCGTTTCGACAAAAAGTCTTCTTCAGGGGTCCCTGGGAGTCCTATAAAGGTGAGTACGTGGGAAACAATTGTGTGGTGAGCCGGAAGTGACCGTGTTGGGTCCTGTATCCCTAGCGGACTAGATCCTTTAAGGCTCTTATGTGGATGATTTATTTTTATGTGGATGGAATTATTTTATGTGAATGATTTCAGTGTACCTTTGGAACTTTGACACTTTCAAATAAAGTCCATTTAGAAACATCGTCACTCCACAGAGTTTTTTTAGTTTTCTCTGGATTTTCTTCTTTGTGGATATTTTGGGGTCAATTCCTTTTGTTTTTAGTTAAGTATGCTATCACATCACTAAACATCAGCAGTGTTTGCATAACTTCTGGAATGGATCCACCCTGATTCTGCCTCCAGACTGCTCCGACAACACCCGGTCTGCATCAAGGCGATCAAAGCTGATATTCAGCAGCGCTGCATAGTTTGTAGTTCTTTTCCTTTTCGTACATCCTATTGGGGGTTTTTATTTGTTACAAACTGCTTAGATTGTTTTTTTCCAAATGGGTGGTATGTAAAGTATATAAGAATCTTCAAACTGGAAACTTAAGTATCACTGAATATCGGTGCAAGGCCAGCTCAGGATGTTTAAGAAGGCAAAAATCCTCTTCTACTCGCTTAAGTCACACTGAACATCACAGGGGCAGAGCCAGCAGCCCATTTTGGGGGGAGAGCTCTGGGGTGGACTGGGGAGGCCACCTATTCCTCTACTTTCTTCTTTCTTCCCCCTTCCCCCATTAAAATTGCTGGCAGTGATGCTCAAGCTGAAGAGCTCCACATCCTAAAATCCTGAACCTCCCCTGGTGTGAGGAGGGTCCATTACTTCTATATTTAAAATTAATATGGTATAAGCAAACTGAGCATGCGTGAGGCGTGCCAGTGTCAGTGGCTGGAAAGCACACTGCTGACTTTCACTGGTGAGACGTGGGCATCCTCACCAGCCATTCATGATACTGCAATTTAGGAAGGTGGCTGAGCCCATCATGGGGGGGGGGGCAGCAAGGCCCCTCTCCTGTGGTTAGACCACTGGAATATTCACCCCCCAAGTTTTTATGTGGATAAAATGTTGCTTACTGGTGGAATCCCTTTGGTAACATTTTGGCATGCAAATTGAAGATATCTATGAGTTGTACAAAGATATACCTAAAAAGTATGTAGCCCAATGATTCTCAAACTAGTGTATGCAATTCTATTTCATAAACATTCACTGTGGATATCCTGAAAATCTGACTGGTTGGGGATTCCCTGGACAGGTTGGGAATCACTGATAAAGAATATTTGAGAATCGCATACTACTTTATAATTTGTTTATGCCATATTAATTAAAAAAAATAGAAATAATGGGCCCAATATTTAGAAAATGGTGAGCTCCTACATTTATACTCATTAATTTGTGCCCTATTTTCAGCCACATTTATAAGTATAACTTTTCAGCTGAAAATCCATTTTAATAGGAGTTCAAAAGTTATGCTTATAAGTTTATCCGTCCATCTATTTACCTAGATTTACAATTCTAATTTATGAGCCTAGTATTGAAAATCGGTGCTATGATATTATCTTCCCCCCCAATAAATCTGCCCCAGTGGCCATCCATTTTGTTATGCTCGAAATGGTGGAGCTTCCCCTTCGCGGTGCATCAGGGTCTTAGGTCCTCTTTGTGCAACCCAGGATGTACTGGGAAGGGGAAGGCCCACCATTTTGGAATGGCAAGCCTGAAAGCAGGAAAGACTGAGCATCCCTTCTGCTGTTTTTGTCACTAGAGGTACGGGGTAGAGAATAACACGGTGACAAAATTAATCTCCATTCCCGTCCCCGCAGATAACCGTGGGAAATAAACCCATATCATTTTCTAGTGTCTATTTCATCCTCTGTCCTTCTACACCAGCATTATTCAAAGCAAAGCTTGCGGGTCAGTGGTTGTGACCATTCATACTCTGATTCTTCCCTCTTTCCTTAAAGAATAACATGAAGATGGTTTCCCGCGGTTATCCGCGGGGACGGGAACGGTGAATAATTTTGTCACCGTGTCATTCTCTAGTATGGGGTGGTTTGGGGGGTATGGGAGTGGTTCAGGGTGTGTGTGCTGCAGGGCATCCTGTGGCAGAAGAAAGTGGGCATCCCTCCTACTGATTTTTTGTAAAGTATGGGGAGTGAGGGAGGAGAGGTCGGTTTGAGGGGGGAGATCATGGCGGCAGGACAGAGTGGGCATCCCTACTGCCAATTTTTATTAAAGTACAGGGAGGGGGGCCATGGCGGGAGGAAGGGTGGTTCAATTTGTCATGGGGGGCATCAAAATGGAAGGAGGGAGTGGGCATACCTCCAGCCCCTATTTTTGTTCCGAGGGTCATCGGGTGGGGGCCATCATTGGGTGGGGGCAGCCTCAAATTTTATTTTTATGGGCCAGATATTGTGCATGTGTTACACAAACATACACACACCATCTGTGCCCATGTTAAAAAAAAAAAAAAAAATTAACATACGTCTAGACTTGTTGGTTTTTTCAATTCAGTATTAGCGATCTGACTTTGGGCTAGATTCACTAACTCTCCTATCCTTGTGCGATCCATGTGCAATTGGAGGCAGGCTAACCGATTCATTAACCATCTGCATGCAAATGGGGGCGATCGGAGGCATGCCCCCAACCGACTGCATGGATCGTTATAAGCCCTGTCACTACTGTCAGGGCTTCTGCCGGCTTAAAAAAAATTTTTTTTAATCGGTCAGATATTTTGTGTGTATTACACAAGCAAAATAACTGATCAGTTAAAATATAAATTTTTTTTTAACCCCGAAGTGCTTCCTCCCTCCCCAAACCCCTAAAAAATGCCCCGTGTGACGATGTCCCGCCGAACACAAGGCAGGAGGGATGTGATCTCCCTTCTGCCATCACAAACATCACCTGACTGAGCCCAGCCCGGCCCACCTCCTTTCTGTAGTAGGCCGTCCAGCTGGCTGGGCCCGGCCCACCCCCTCCCCATATCTTTAGAAACGTTGGGAGCAAGAAGGGTGCCCAGTCCCTCCTGCTCCTCAGGCCTCCCAAGTCCCATGATCTTCAGGAGCAGGAGGAAGGGCAAAGTCCTCCTGCTTCTGCTGCTCCACCGCGATATCGGCCTTAGGCTATGCCCCGTGCATCAGATGATGCCTAAGGCCCTGATTGGCTGAGGTGCCTCGGGCTTCTCCCTTGGGAAAGGCCTGGGGCACCTCAGCCAATCAGGGACTTCCTTAGGGAGGAGTCTAAGGAAGTTCCTGATTGGCCATAAACACGATCAGTTTGCTTTGTGAATCTAGCCCTATGGCATTGCAATGTTAGGTCGTCGATCAGATGGATTGTTTTAATATCAATGACCTCATTTTAATAGTAATGAGGTTGTTTGCATGCCAAAGTCGGAGAATGTCGAAACTCATGAAAAACCATGTGGTGAGCCATTTTGAACATCGGGTTGGCAAATTCGGTCAGTCGCTACCCAATCAAACACGACCTGTACACGATCTAGACCTCAATTCCTATAAATGTCAGAGCATTTACCTCACTGGCCCATGGTAAGAAGCTCTTCTGTGATTTAGTAAAACCCAGCGAAAACCAGGACAGATAGTTATACTGTCTCATTTATGCAGTAAACCTGGCCACATAAGGGCTGACTCTTCCCCATAGGCTGGCTTTGTGTTTGACATGAACAGCAATATTCATCAGCACCTAGCCAGTTAAATTGCTTTTAATATCAGATCCTTAGTGAAATTTAATTTAAAAATATATGCACTCAGCTGTAGTAAATTTTAAGAGGCCAGTTTGTGAGCATAACTTTCAAAAGTTGGGAATCATAAATCCTTTTAATATCAGGCCCAATCTTTTTAACAATTTTATTTATTTAATAACAGTAATTTTAGACTGCAAATCTCACATACATAACAAAACTAACAAATCAATCCAGAAACTAATCTAATCTAATGCTTAGTTTTGTATACCGAGTCTTCAATCCAAGAAAGCTTTACTCGGTTTACAGTAGCAAATCGTGCACTCAGCACTTGTTGCTCTACATGAAGGTAGGACCAGGTACAAAACGACACTCAGACAATTTCAACTCAAAGTGGTATTTATTAGGCCGCAGCCATAAGTGCAATATAACATTACTTATCTGTAACAGATGAACATAACATAAATCATAACATAACAACATAACATAACAACAGCCGCACAGCATATGCCTATCTCCCGGCGCGATTTAGGGGGCCGTACAAGCTTCCCCGGCTCGCCGGACCCTTCCCGTTCAAGGAGGTGTCCTCTCATCAGCGTTAGGTTGCAGTGAAGCTCATGGCCTGGCCTCCCTGCCGTCCAAGCAAGGTGACATGCCCTATTTCTTAACACTGCCCAGATGTATGCCTTTTAGACATATGCTGTGCTTACCTTCCAGGCGAATGGCTGCGACGATAGTCGAGGGTGGGTGGGAGGGATGCTGCCTCCTTCTCTAATCTCTTGCGTCGCTGAAAAGGGGTGCGTCCTCCCTCCCACTCCTCTTTTATCTACCCTTCCTCCCCCCGCCCCCCCCCCCCCCCCCCCCCGGCGACTATTGGCAACGGCTTCCGGCCGATTTGCCATCGCTCCTCCCTATGGGTATCGGAGCTGATTCTCAAATCGTGCACTCAGCACTTGTTGCTCTACATGAAGGTAGGACCAGGTACAAAACGACACTCAGACAATTTCAACTCAAAGTGGTATTTATTAGGCCGCAGCCATAAGTGCAATATAACATTACTTATCTGTAACAGATGAACATAACATAAATCATAACATAACAACATAACATAACAACAGCCGCACAGCATATGCCTATCTCCCGGCGCGATTTAGGGGGCCGTACAAGCTTCCCCGGCTCGCCGGACCCTTCCCGTTCAAGGAGGTGTCCTCTCATCAGCGTTAGGTTGCAGTGAAGCTCATGGCCTGGCCTCCCTGCCGTCCAAGCAAGGTGACATGCCCTATTTCTTAACACTGCCCAGATGTATGCCTTTTAGACATATGCTGTGCTTACCTTCCACTACCCGTGCCTAGCGAAACCTCGCTTAGCGCGGGTTCCCCCCAAGTGTCATGGCTGCGGCCCGGGACGTATCAGTAGCGCTTCTATGACATCCTGTAGGGTACTAAGGAATATGTCTAGCCCGATATCGGATAGATGTACCCCATCCGGTCGGTACAAGCCCGGACTGCCGTCCTCTAGTAGGTCATGTATTATGTAAAGACCTCTGATGGTAGGCATGAATTTGCACATCCATTTATTTAGTTTTTTTCTTGTTCTCTCTACTGCTGCATGGGATCTAGCCCCTTTCCACACTAACCGTGGTATTATTTGCGACCACATTAACGTGGTATGGGGCAGCATTGCGGCTAAAGACAAACAGTCGTGCTGCATTCTCTTCACTAGCAGGACGCTGTTCGTGGATGTGATATCGTTCCCTCCAAGGTGTAGAATGAGTGTGTGAGGACTGCAGTGGGACCGTAGCGCCCATTGAATGGATGGCATGAGCTGATCCCATAGCATTCCCCTTGTACCCATCCAAGTGACCACTGCTTCGGACATCGGGAAGCCGAGATTATTACCCCCAGGTCTCACCTGAGTTCTTCTCTTGGCCCAATGAACGAAGGAGTGGCCGCAGATCCAGATGTGTTTCAGAGAACCTGCAACCGGGAAGGGAGATGTGAGAAGAGTTAATTAGTGAGCCATGGGTAGACGGATGTATTTTTTGAAAGCCGCAGACTTCCATCTCCCCAAGACTTTTATTTGATTGTCAGAGAGACCCTGGTCTGCGGCGGTGGTAGCTGCTCCTATGCGAAAGGAGTGCGTACGGAAATGTTTGTCTTGTAAACCTAGATGAATCATGGAGAGTTGCAAAATTCTAGCAAATTGAAAACGGGACAGCGGCGAACCGTCGTAATGTAACAAGAGAAGGCCGGGTGCTATGGGCCTGAGGGCCATATAACGTAGAAAATTGTGTATCGGGCAAGTCCGCAGATCGGTGGAGGGATGTAATGATAGCCAGGCGCCTCTGGCTAGTTGGTCGGTTTTAGATCTCGGTATCTTGATAGATAAGGAGGTCTCTGTGAAATGGACGTTGGCTAGTAATATGCCTCCTAACGCACCCGGACGTTTGGAGTTTGGGACCAGTTCGCTAACGCGTAGGGCGCCATGGAATGCCAGGCAGTAGGCACACCGGAACAGCGTCACCTCGTAAGAGTCGCGGCATACTTTTGGCAGCACCTGTAGAATCAGAACTAAGTAATCGAGGGAAATAGGGAGGCGGCGGTCAGGGAGGGAAGCCTGTTCGCGCTCCCATCCTCTCATCATGCGGCGTACTACCGCCGCCCTCGTGGGGTTTGGTGCGCCCATCGCATCGGTGAAGAAACTTAAGCTGGAGAGTGTGGCTGCTATCTTAGTTCTTCGTATGCCCGACTGTTTGGAGTGTAATATAAAGTGGACGAGGGAGGGCAGTGTGCAGTCTATCTCTGCCGATGTGTATTCAGTGAACAGTTGAATATATCTTCGCCGTGTAGATGGGGATAGCGAGTTGAGCATCAACTTCCAAACCTCGGGGGTCCAAAGCGCCATACCTCGTCTGGAATCGCTGTTGGGTGCTGTTCTGCTGCCGGGGCCAGCGCCCGGAATGTTGACATCTTAAAGCGAGATAAAGCATCAGCAATGGCATTTTGAGAACCGGGTATATGCTGGGACTTGACAGTAATGTTGTAGCGTAAGCATAGCAGTACAATGTGTCTTAACAAGTTAATAATGGGTAAGGATTTGGAGGTTAACCTATTAATGGCTTCGACTACGGCCGAGTTGTCAGACCGAAAAACTATGGACCTATGAGTTAACAATCTACCCCATATGTGTAGGGAGACCATGATAGGGAACAGTTCCAGAAATGTGATGTTCTTGAGGATGCCTGAGCTAACCCAGCAACTGGGCCACTTTGCCGAAGACCATGCCCCCTGAAAGTATATACCGAATCCCTGGCTGCCTGCTGCATCGGTATAGAGCTGTAGGGCGTCGGCATTTTCGGTAGACGATTGCCAGAACACACGTCCATTAAAATTGGTCAGGAATGAGTCCCATAGTCTGAGGTCGTCCCTGATAGTTCCGGTGATTCTAATGTGGTGGTGGGGCTTATCTGCTCCCACTGTAGCTCTAGCTAGTCGTCTAGCGAAAATTCTGCCTATGGGAATTACCCTGGTGGCAAACCCCAGTAAGCCCAGAAGTTCTTGGAATTGGCGTAATGTAGCCTTTTTCCTTGTACACATGTGCTGTATTGCCGAATGAAGTTTTTCGAGTTTGTCTGCTGGAAGGCGTGAAACTTGATTAATCACATCCAGCTCAATACCTAGGAAGGTGAGTACGCTTGACGGGCCTACTGTTTTGTCTTGGGCTAGTGGGATGCCAAAATGTTTTGCCAATCTGTGGAATGACGACATTAAATGTTCACAGTCATTCAGACTCTGAGCGATGAACAGAAAGTCATCTAAATAGTGGACGGCTAAACCCCGTGATGTTGTCTGACCAAATACCCAGTTGACAAATGTACTGAACTGCTCGAAACAAGCACAAGAAACTGAACAGCCCATGGGCATACATTTATCAAAATAGAAATGCCCGTTCCAGTGAAAACCCAGTAAGGGAAAAGATTGGGGGTGTACCGGCAAAAGTCTAAAAGCTGATTCTATGTCCACTTTTGCTAACATAGTGTTAGGGCCAGATGCTTTTATGAATGAAATAGCTTGGTCTAGTGAGGTGTACTGTACGGAGCATAACGCTGGGTCGATGAAGTCATTAACTGCTGCCCCAGCAGGGTGGGAAAGATTATGGATGAGGCGGAACTTTCCAGGCTCTTTTTTTGGAATTACTCCAATGGGAGAAACAAGAAATGCTGGAAAAGGTGGCGAGGTGAAGGGGCCCGCTATCCGACCGAGTTGTAATTCCTTGTCGATCTTATCTTGGACTATGAGTTTGTGGGCCTGGCATGATCTGGAGTTTTTTGGGAGTATATGCTGTTGATTGAGTGGGCCAGTGTAAGGTATGGAGAAGCCATCTAAGAAGCCTCTCGTGATGGCTTGTGTGTCCTCCCTCATCGGGTATAAGCGCAACCATGGGAGCAAAGCGCTAGCCTTGATGGGGGAGGGGGCCAGGTGCATCGGTGTGTGTTGGGGCAGGTTGATTAAACGTTCTGCGGTCTTTTGCATTCCTGCACTGGCTGGCAGGGTGCGTACCTCCGCAGGAGTGGCAGGCATGTCTGTATTTACAGTTGGTCCACGTGCAATGGCCTCTGTTGAATAGCCTGCAGATCTGCTTTCCTGACATGTGGCCTCCTTGTCGATTAAATTGGGGAAGCGGCAATGTTCTGCCTCCGAACCCTTGGGGCCCCCACCCTTGGGGCCCGCTAGTGGATCTGTCTGGGAACCTATCGGGCAGAAATGGCCGCAAAGCGCACATTTCGTCCATCCACAGGTCAAATACTCTGTGCTTCCATGTTATTGTTTTGTTTTCAGCCATACTTTTCCGGAATTTGATATCGTAGTTGAGCCAGGCCCATCCCCCGTATTTTTTATGCGCCCGGATAATTGTGTCCGCATATCTGATTAGATAGGGGGATATCTCTGGCTCTCTTTCTACTACTACACTCATGTATATGTGGAAGGCGGATGTCCAGTTAGCTAAGGATTTATAGATCTTTGGTTTTCTCTCCCTGTCTAACTGGATGTGTATCTTATCTGTCTCTATGTAGTTGTCTTCCTCCGTTTCTCTCTGTAATAAGGAAAACATGTCTACATAGTCTCTCTTCCATATTTTTTCTTTCACTGCTCTAGGGACTCCCGAAGCCAGAGTGGTTACACCACATGTGATGTCGTCCCCTCCTCTGTTAACTATGGGGTCTGTTAGAACTAACGGCCCTGCGTTAATAGTCTCAGAAAGGGGGATAGCCCTAGACTGCTCGAAGATCAACAGTGCCTCACGTATAGTACGTGCTATAGTAAGCTGATCCTCTGCCTGTCCACTAGCCAACCTGAGAGATGAGGGCGTAATGTGTGAAGAGAGCACGTCCCGTGTAGCGGACGCAATATCAGGTGCTAGTGGTGGGTATGTTGGTGGTGGTGTCTCACCTGGGACCAACAGCGGCTGTGCTGGTAACATCGGCTGTGTTGGAGGTGGGTAGGTCGGTGTTGGTGCAGCTTGTGGTGGCTCTATGGGGACCCGTGTTGACTGGCCAGCAAGAAGTCGTTGGCGCACATTTTGAACCCCTTGCTGTAGTATCTGCCTCTGGAACTCAGCCATTAAGTCAATCAGATCTTGATGAGATTGCGCAGCCGTAGAAGCTGCCGCTGCCGTCTGCGCAAGTGCCGCCGTAGAAGCTGCCGCTGCAGTTGAGGCCGTGGAAGCCTCGGTTATTAGAGCAGCTGACCCTGCAGTTGAGGCCGTGGAAGCCTCTGCTGCTCGAGCCGCTGCTTTTGTGGCCCGCGTAGTCTTGGTAGTTGTGGCACGCGTAGTCCTAGTCCTTTGACTAGTAGCCGAGGGCTTTTTCTGCACTGCTGGTTTTGTTCGTGGCTTGCGTTGAGCCGGCATGGCTATACAAAGTACTAAAAGAATAGAGACAGTGAGACAGGCCCTATAAGCAGCATAAGATGCAAAAGGACTAAAGCCGTCATGTCCTCCGAGAAGTCCAGCTGGAGACAAGCGCCTTTGTAAGCAAGCAATAGCATATAATGGCCAATCGCATATAATAGCAGAAAAGCATGTAAAGAGCATGGCCAATCGCATATAATAGCAGAAAATTGCATGTAAAGAGCATACCCTAGCCAGCCATAGCATATAATGGCCAATCGCATATAATAGCGTAAAATAGCATG
Source organism: Geotrypetes seraphini (assembly GCF_902459505.1). Lineage (NCBI taxonomy): Eukaryota > Metazoa > Chordata > Amphibia > Gymnophiona > Dermophiidae > Geotrypetes > Geotrypetes seraphini. The sequence continues at coordinate 406,474,728 of NC_047085.1, forward strand.
TAAAGAGCATACAATAGCAAGCAATAGCATAACATAGCATGTAAAGAGCATCCGATAGCCCGCAATAGCATATAATGGCCAATCGCATATAATAGCATAAAATAGCATGTAAAGAGCATCCAATAGCCAGCAATAGCATCGCATATAATAGCATAAAATAGCATGTAAAGAGCATCCAATAGCCAGCAATAGCATATAATGGCCAATCGCATATAATAGCATAAAATAGCATGTAAAGAGCATGGCCAATCGCATATAATAGCATAAAATAGCATGTAAAGAGCATGGCCAATCGCATATAATAGCATAAAATAGCATGTAAAGAGAATCCAATAGCCAGCAATAGCATATCCTAGCATGTAATAGACTTTATGCCAAGCATACCAGGCCTCAGAGTAGCATAGAATGGCCTTTCAGCATATAGTATTACATCGCATTCAATAGCATGGGATACTAGCACAGCAGGTAATAAAATCTTACCTTAGTCGGGCCACGGCACAGCCTAGAGAGGGGCCGCGTGGGTGGTCAACCTTCTCTCCCTCGGGCTCCAAAGGGCTGTGGAAGCTCCGGTACAGCCCAGAGAGGGGCCACGTGTGTGGTCTATAGAATCACCCTCGGGCTCCTGAAGCCGGGATCGCTGGGACTGTTCCCTGCCCTAGTGGCTACAGTCCCGCTGGGTGAGGGGGGGGGGGCGACACGTGATAGTAATGCAGCGCGCTGCAGAACGCCGGCTTAAGGTTTTTTTTTTTTTTTTTTTTTTTTGTTTTATTTTAGCCGGCAGGAAGCGGAGCAGATGCTCACAGCCAGCATGAACGCGACCTCCTCGGGCTCGCCGGCAGGAAGCGGAGCAGATGCTCCCCAGCATGCATGCGCCCTCTCCGGCTCCCCCCCCCCCCTAACCCTCTTCTGGGCAGTGGCTTGCCGGCGGGAAGCGGATCAGATGCTCCCGGGCAGGCCGAAACCGCCGAAAGCGCCCTCCGCGTCCTCCCACCCCCCTCCCCCTTTGGGGCAGCGGCTCGCCATCCGCGTGCGAGGCAGCGAACGAAAAGCAACGTCGGACATCGCGTGCGAGGGAGGGGATGAATGACAAACGTGAGGCGGATCGCAGGGCTGCAGAAGATCGAGCCTGCGTTGGCACACGTGTGCCCGCAGCGTTGAGGGCCGGGAGGCAAATTGAGGGCCGCTGCCACGTGGCCGCTGCAGGCAGAAGATTCTTACCTGAAAATAGGACGGTTAGTTATTTGAAATATTTCTGTTGTTGTCGGTTGTTAAATTGTTTTATTGCAAAACAAGCAGAAGGGTGGCGATGGAGATATAAGGAGGTGGAAATGCTGCCTCCTTCTCTAATCTCTTGCGTCGCTGAAAAGGGGTGCGTCCTCCCTCCCACTCCTCTTTTATCTACCCTTCCTCCCCCCGCCCCCCCCCCCCGGCGACTATTGGCAACGGCTTCCGGCCGATTTGCCATCGCTCCTCCCTATGGGTATCGGAGCTGATTCTTTAGATAAGGTAATGAAAATATAAAACAGTAATTAAATTAAGCAAATAGTAACATAGCAGAAGTGAGAGAGGAATTAATTACCAAAGTGTTTGGTGAACAGAATGGTTTTCAAAGATTTGCGAAAGATTGAAAGAGAACTAAAACTTCGCAAAAAAAGTGGAAGATCATTCCAATGTTGGGTGAACTTGAAGAACAGAGATTGACCAAAAGCTTTGGTTCTTTTGATACCTTTACTAGAAGGACAAGATAGCTTAAATTGTTGATCGTTCCTTGCAAAAGAGAATCCATAAAGATTCCAAGATAGAGGGACTAACGGAGAGAAGATACCAAAGAGACTTTTGAAAATGTCACAGGCACATTTAAACTGGACTCTAAAATACACAGAAAGCCAATGTAGATTATAAAGTAATGGTGTCACATGATCAAACTTACATTTCCTGAAAATCACTCTGGCAGCATTGTTCTGGATCAAATGTAATCTAGAAAGACAATTTTTTTTTAATACCGAAATAGAAGGTGTTGAAAACCATACATTACTATGAAATTAAACTTTAAATTTTGTCTTTACCAATCAAAATATTAAGCTATTGTTTGGCAGAATTGTAGCCACCAATTTAGCAATAATGCTTTCAAAAGTATGTTATGGCTTGAGATATACAGACTCTCACCAAGATATATGTCAAGCTCAATATATGTCTCAAACTCCTCACCTCTAATGTATAATCCCAGGTGGTACTTCTGAGGTGAGGAGTTTGAGACATATATTGAGTTTGATATATATCTTGGTGAGAGTTCGATTAGTAATCTTCTCAAGAAAGTTTATATATAAAAATTGAGTGCTGTTTGAATAAATTGAGATATACAGAAGCTTTTGTTGTACAGTAATCAGTGAATAAAATACATGGTTGGGCCTTTAATGCAAACGTGCTTTTGTTGATATGCCCTACTAAGGGCTCCTTTTACTACGCTGCGTTAGCGTTTTTATCACACGCAGCATTATAGTGCGCACTATACCCGCGCTGCACGGCTAGAACTAATGCCAGCTCAATGCTGGCGTTAGGGTCTAGCGCGTGTGGCAATTTAGCACGCACTATTCCGCAGGTTAATGCCCTAACGCGGCTTAGTAAAAGGAGCCCTAAATGTCTCCAGATTCTTCAGATTGGTAGTCATAGGTACAAAGAAAAATCCCTTGAACTCTTGCTGGTGGCAGAAAAGTTTTTACAAAAAAATTCTGCTGCCAATAGGCAAACAATCTTTCAGTATAGATTCTAGTGTGAAATTTGCCTTGCCAATTAAACACTTCCACTGCCCCAAGCATAGAGAAGTCTGACTGAAGCTCAGATTCTTCTCCTGTGCACCCTTGCTCATTTTCTGCCATGTAGATAAGGCATTGGATTTCACAGCACAGCAAGTTTAATCAGGACATGTCATCTTTAATTTGTACTGAGATGTACTGATGAATAGGACTTTCCAGAAGCATGACTAGCTGTTTATCAAACTATCATCAATTGTCAGTGAAGCCTGCTCCCATCCGCCTGTTGTTTTGTGGCATCTGCTTTACGAGGCCATTGCTTTTTTTCTAGTTTCCTGTGGATTTTCCACCTGTTACTAACAGACATCTTCATCTCCCTCGTTTCTAACTCCTTTGAGTGAAAAATGCACATAATGTCTCGTCTGATCCTGCTTTCCACATCCTAGGGATGAGCGATGGATAAAAAATGAACGCCAACACAAGATCAAATAATGCAATCTGTATTTGGAGGACAATTTTGTAAAATGTCTTCCAGGCCTATTTTGCAGCTGTATATAGAGACACGCACCAGCTAATATTCAGCGCCAGATAACCGTCTGGGAACAGCCATCGACCAGTTAACTCATGTTTCAGCTATTTGTGCTATGCACAAACAGGCAGAAAATATGTATCCCTGATAGAAATACCAACCAGCTAACTGGTCATTTTCTGTGGCATTTAACAAGTTATAGCTGCTGAAAAATGCCTGGTCAGCACAAAAGAAAATATCTGGTGATCTTGTGGGCAATACGAGGGCATGACTGCTTAAGTCCCAATAGTCGGAATTTAAGCAGCCAAGCCTTAGCCGTCAAATAAGACCGCATAAACCCCCTGCTTTACAAAGCCGCACTAGCATTTTTAGCACTGGCCGTGGCGGTAACAGCTCGGAAGAATTCCTATGAGCGTCCAAGCTGGCATGGCCGGCGCTAAAAATGCTAGTGTGGCTTTGTAAAGGAGGGGGGATAAAGCAGGCCTATCTTTGCCCAATAAGCCATGGCTGGTTAAGTCTGAATATCACCTTAACTAGATCAGTTGGAAAAATCCTTTAAACAGATATTTATTGAGGAACTACACTTAAAAACAACAGTAGCCCAACAAGGCCATGTTTCACCCCCTCCACGGCTGCATCAGGGGCTATATGAACTGTTATTATATACGGAAAATACAATGTTAGTATAAAATCATAAGATCTCAAAAAATGCAAATTAAAAAAAAAACATTAATTGCATAAATAAATATTACCACAGTCCAATCATACAAAGTTAAGAGCACCAAAAGTCAAATATAAACAATAGAGACAACCAAACAACTACATAGCTACTACTACTATTTATTATTTCTATAGCGCTGAAAGGTGTACGCAGCGATGTACATTTTAACATACAATAGAAGAGCTTGCAATCTAATTTAGACAGGACATTTCAGGGTTAGGGAGGTTATAGTGGGTATCTGACATAAAAGCAGATAAGTCAATAAAAGAAGGTGGAATAATCAATACATTTATTTATTTGCCCCCTCCTTTAAAAGCCACGCTAGACAACAATTGCAATGGGATCTCCAGCCCTGAAGGCTGGCATCTGTCACTACCACGATCCAGGAGGAATGTGTAGCGGTACGCCCCTGCGGAGCGATTGCGAGAGAAGCCACCAGTCCATGCTTGCTCAGGCTTCCAGAGTCCAAGATAGACAGGCCTGTAAGGCATTCCTGTGCGGAGCCCAGCCGCGTTCTGACCATAGGCATTTGACATATACTCACATAACAGACACAGATGCAGCTACCAGCAGCTCCAGACTTCTCAGAAGGTTTGACGCAATAAGAGGTGGGCCTTACCCGCTCCCGTTCGTGCATCACAAGGACAGCTCCTTGCAATGCATTTGCACAGGGTTCTCAGTGGTTGCCCCTGAGAACCCATTTGAACATCAGAGGCTGAGCTGCCTTGCAAGTAAGACTGGTTACAACTAGTCTTACTTGCATAGCAAAACTTTTGAACCTCAAGGGGGAAGGGGAGCAATAGAACCGACAATCATTACATATCTAAGGTGATAGCAGATATGTGAAATATGGGGGGGAGGGGAGAGAGAGCAATTGCTTCAACAAAAAGTCACAGAGTCCTCCAAAACAGCTGCACCATCAAGGAGTAGATACCAAGTATTGCCAATCCATACAATGGGGCGGGGGGTGGGGAGGAGCCTTACTGGATGTGATATATGCCCATTTGGCAAGACTTTAATATTTCAATTAAGCTGTTGGCAGCCCGCAAGCTCACTTCTTACTCTGCCTATCAGCCTTTTTTTTTTCAAGATTCTTCACTTGCATTTTTTTGTTTCTCAGCTGGTTATGCTTATCATCTGAGCCTATTACGGCTCTAAATGATCGATAAACATTCTACAATGGTTTTAGTTATAACTAACATGTAGCCTACACTTTTAAATCCTTCACCTCTGTAATAAAAACAATGATTTATATATATATATATATATATATACATATACATATACATATACATATATATCTTGGTTGTGGAATATGTTATGGACCCATGCAACTGAAGCTTCTATTTCCCTGTGTATGAAATACAACTAAATAATTTACTGGAAATATTTAAAAGGAATAATTACCTAATTACAACCATAGCATAATATAATCTCCAGCTATTAGAAACAATACTTTCTGAGTAACTCTGTGTATTTTCTTTAAAACTGGCTCATTTGTGAAACAGTTTCTTAGGTTTGCATTCTAGAATAAAGAATTTCACAGGTGTTCCAATTATAACAATGACAAATCTACAGACATCATCAGAATCAGGAACTCTGTGTTAAATACTGCAGAGATCACATCCCTAGCTTTCTAATAAGAAACAAAAAGTAAAATGTAATAGAAAGACAACTTTGCATTGCTGTATAGTTGGCCCGTTTTACAAAGCCATGGTAGCGAGTCCTCTGCAGCAAATGCACCAAAGCCCAATAGGAATTGAATAGGGCTTTGGTGCATTTGCCAAGGGAGAATTGCTACAGCGGAGCCCCAAAGGACAATGTGGCTTCTTTACTAAAGACTTTCTTCTCTTTTTTTTTATCTATGTGAAAAATGTTTAGTAAACAGAGCCCAAAATCCTCAAATAATTGTTAAGAATTTTTTTTTACATAAATTAATGCTGATTAAAATGTTAAACTAAGAATGAAAACTAGGGTTTTTTCAACTTTTTTTTCTTATTGAGGAGCCCTTTTACTAAAATGTGTTAAATCTGGGCTTGGGGCGGATCCAAGATGGCTGCACGCTAAGTCTGGCGTCTCTTACCTCTCCCGAGGGGCCGGTTAACTCCTTGATATTCTTCATATATTTGAAACCTCTACGGAGCCTTTGTGTCCTGATGCCGCATACTAAAAGGAAGGGGGTTCTGAGAACGGCTTCCTCCCAGCTCAGAACCTCTGTGCCGGTACAGCAACAAACCCTGGAGAGGTTTCTGAGCCAGCTTACAACCTCGGAACCGAGAGAAGAGGGCCCTGCTGCAAGCTTGGACGATGGAGCGTCCAGCTTCTTAGGGCATGAAATTTCACTGTCCCCTCCGGTATCCAGCGCACCGCCGTGTCCAACGTCAACGCGGGTTGCCCCGACAGAGAGTCCAGGGGCGGAAGTCGCGGATCTGGACTTGAGTTTGGAGGAAGGAGCGCCCGTGGGAAGGACAGTTGAGCAACTGACTCTGGGAGCCTCAGCGAGTTCATCGCTGCCTCAGACTCCCCCAGTGGTAACACTAGAGACCATTTGGCAGGCCTTGCAGAGCCTCGACAGCAAGCTTTCAGGATCAACATTAGAGGTACATAATCTCTCAGAGAAAGTGGATAATTTATCTAAAATAATTCAACAAACTAAACATGACTCTGCTGAACAAATAACCTGTGTTAAATCTGAAGTTAAAGACTTAAAGGCAATAACATCAACGCTGGTTAAAGATAAGACATATGTGCATACTAAATTGGAACAATTTGAGAATTTTAATAGGAGACTAAATTTACGAATACTAAATTTTCCAAAATCACCGACATTAAATCCTCTTGACTACTTTAAAAAATATATGATTGAAATTCTTAAAATTCCTCAACAATCTATTCCTCCTATAAATAAAATTTATTATATTCCTACTGCTATGACTAAGGCTGATGAAGGAGGAAATTTGGTGGTGGAAAAAAATTTGACTGCAATGTTGGAGGAATCTCTTTCAGATGTTAAGGAAAGGGGAACGCTTTTAGTCTCCTTGGTGTTTGAACAAGACCTAAACCTTATAATGAAACTTTACTTTCGGAACTTAAATCAAGAATTTTCAGGACAAAGAATTTGGATTTATCCTGATGTATCTAAGATAACACAGGACCGCAGAAAAGAATTCCTTTCTATGCGTGATGAGACTAAAAGTTTGGGGGCTTCCTTTCTTTTGGCATACCCTTGTAAATGTTTGATTCAATATTTGGGGATTAAGTACACTTTCTTTTTACCATCACAATTGAGAGACTTTCTAGACCTTAAAAAGATCTCTAAAGATAAGTAATGTATATGATCTGTTGGATTTATGATAAGTGGGGTTGTTTAACGTAGTCAGCTTTCTGATAAAAGTTTTTTTTTAATTTTATTTCCCTCCATGGAATGTATTGGATCCCTCCTCTTTTTCTTGATTTTGAGGTCTAAGAAGGATGATAATTTAAATGCTGCATTTATACTTTTGTTTATGTTGTTATTACCTATCTGTATTTCTTTAACAAGTGTTAATTTGTGATAATTTTCAAATTAATTTAAAAAAAATAAAAAAATCTGGGCTTAATACATAAGGTTGGGGAGGCCTCACTGGAGGGGCCCCTGTCTACCCTCCCCTCCCCCCATGTCAGAGTCAGACCATGGTTAAATTTACGCTAAGGAAGTTTTTATTTATGGCCGCAGCATGGTTACAATTGCAATAATAACATATTGAAATAACTTGTCAACTTCAACTCATCCTAACTTCTACTAACCTCATCCTCGGGGGAGAGGTCTACCACCCTACCAAGCGGGGTCTAAGCTGGGGGTGCCAGGCGCGCCGCAAAAGAATGGCTACGCTGGGAGAGTCTGCTTTTCAAACCTCCCGCTGCCCCTCTCCTCCACCTATCCCTGCCTAGCCTCTTTTTCTCCCATCCTGCCCTAGTCCCCCGGAGCCCCCCCCACCTTGTGCTCGCCCCCTGCTATTCGCTCCTGGGCTTCTCTTTTTAACTTAGGAGAATCTCACATGATAAGCCCAGATGTAATGTATCAGTTCTTAGGGGGGTTTGCTTTTTTCTGCAGTCCTGCACTCACTCATTTTTCCCATTGTTACAAGGGCATCCAATTTGGAATCTGGGTATGGGGCCAGGTAAGGGCTTCCACATTACTACTACTACTACTATGTATTATTTCTAAAGCGCTACCAGACGCAAGCAGAGCTGTATATTAAACATGAAAGAGACAGTTCCTGCTCAAAAGAGCTTACAATCTATTTATGACATCAGAGGACACAGGTGAATGTATATACAAGATACTTAGGGAATTACAAGGGACTTAAGGGGGGGTAGGGGTAGAAAGAGGGAATGACAACAGATATGGGTGTTTTACAAGTTGGCAGGATAGAACTTAAATGCAGTATCAAAAAAGTGGGCTTCCAGCCTGGACTTCAAGATTACCAGAGACAGGGCTCAACATATTGAGTCAGGCATTAAGGTCCACATTCTTTTTTATTCATTTTTTAATCTTACAACAAGTGTACAAATAATAAAACATTTAAAATGAAATACATCACTTGAATTTCTTTCTAGTATAACATCAAATAAATAAATTTATTCCCTTCCCACCCACCCTTTCCTTTAACATTTAATCAAAAATATACAAAAAGAAATATTCTTTTCTATTGATTAAACCTACAGTAAAATTTTAATTCACCCTCCTCCCCCCATTTGCAAATATACTTTCAATAGAAAATGGTATCTACTCATTACAGTAAGTTGTCAATGGCCCCCAGATCTTTTTAAATTATTATAATATCCTTTTTGAATAGCAATTATGCTTTCCATTTTATAAATGTGAAATAATGAATTCCACCAGAAGGTATAATTTAATCTACTGAAGTTTTTCCAATTATTTGTGATATTTTGAATGGTGACCCCCGTCATAATCAATAAAAGTTTATTGTTGTTTATTGTTTATTCTGTAACCGGTGCCTAATGTTGCGCACCAATTTTGGAGGCGCCGAACTAGATAAGCGCCTATCTAAATGGAATAACAAGCCAAATTAAGCTTTTTAATCAGCAATAATTGAAACTTAGGCGCCTATCAAGAAAGAGCGATTCTGTAACAAGGCATCTCTAAAAATTTAGGCGGCCTTCAAAAAAAAAAAAAGTCAATATGCATGACAGGTGTGGACGTGGCTTCGTGTTAGGCGCCTTGTTACAGAATCACTGCTCTTACGCGTGCTTAAGCACTCGCATGACTACCTAAATTTTAGTTGTGCCTAGAGCTGGCCTATTTATTGGGTGCCTCCAAAATAGGTGCCGCTCAGCGTTATTCACTAAACAGCACCCAATTTTACTTGAATCGCGTTGAACAGTACCTATAGCGGCGCCTACCTTTTGGGCGTTTCTTATAGAATTTGCTCCTAAGATAGGGTTACCAGACATCCAGATTTCCCTGGACATGTCCTCCTTTTGGAAAATCTGGCAACCCTAAGTAAGGGCCTCTTTTACAATGTCATGGTAGCGAAGCTGCCGTGGTAAATGCACCAGATACCATTCAGTTCCTATAGGCTCTGGTGCATTTACCGCAGCAGCATTGCTACATGGTTCTGCATAAGAGGCACTTAGGGCCTCTTCTATCAAACTGCGCTAGCAATTTTTACTGCAGAGAGCCATGCTGAATGGTCCATGCTGCTCCCAACGTTCATAGGAACTCTATGAGCATCGGGAGCACTGCGAGCCATTCGGTGCGGTTCACCGCACTACAAACTGCTAGTGCAGTATGATAGAAGATGCCCTAAGTCTGAGTTATCCAATTGACATAGGATAATGTGAATGCGATAGCTGAATAACACTTCCACACCCTCTCCCAAAAATATTTCACAAACTGGCAAATTACTGCAAAGTGTTTTAACATGTTTTGCAATAAGCCTTTTTTCACATGTAAAATGAGCTTTTGAGCTTAATACCCTTTAGTAAAAGGCCCTCTAAATTTTCATAGAATAACAAAATCATAATAAGAATTTTTTTCTGATCCACTAGGTTCACCGATCAAGTATAAAAGCACATCAGAAGGAAAATATAAATCTAGGTTAAAAAAAAACCAACCCAAAACAAAATAGCAAACTACAGATAACATGGCTCTCAATAAAGGAAACAAGGAATGGGGAGGAATGGAAAATCAAAAGAAAAATATATAGGCAATTTCAGAGAAACAATGCACTTATTATACAACTTGATAATGAATTTGCATTAACTCTTTACACACTGATTACCAAGAGAATTTGGAGTCACATCCTTTGGTGAAGATTTTTGAGACTGAACTACCTCATCTCATGCACATCTTCCCGCCCCCTCCCCCCCCAAAAAAAAAAAATAAAATAAAATTTCAGCCAGCAGCAGTCAGCATTTTTTTAAATTCCAATCATTGCCTGCTAAATTATGCCCTGATAGTCAGTGCCAGACCATATCCAGGCACTGGTAATGAATATTGGGGCATAATTCTGGAAGGCCAGCGATGCATAAGAGTTATGCGATTCCCTGGCCAAATATCAGGTTGGAGCCCACATAAGTATTTTTTTCTTTTTTTAAAAAACACCCTCCTTCCTCCCCCAACAGTGTCTCTTCCTTCCTCCCTCCTTTCCTATGGCAAAGACCCACTCCTGCCTGCCCATGCTCTTCCAATGTGTAGCTAGGCCCCCTCCTAAATTCACCTGCCTATCTTATGCAGGATCTGGCTGAATATCACCAGCACCTGCATAAGTCCCAGCTCCTCCCCTTGTCCCACCCCTGACTGGCCCTTTTTTTTGGAGGGGCGGGGGGCTGGTCAGAGCTGATATTCAGTGGTACTGTCTGACTTAGTGCCCTGAATATCATTGGTTAGTCACTGATCGGTGATTTAACTAGACCACAGCCCACTGGCCATACACACTGGCTACAAGTAGATGTCAAGTAGAATTGGTGGCAAAATCAAACCCAGGTAAGAACACTTTTGGTCTAGTACCCCTTTTAGTTTTGTATTGGATAGAAAAGTGTAGAGGAATAGCTTAATTGTTAAAGCAATAGTCTGGGAATTGGAAGACCCAAATTCAAATCCCACAATGGCCTTGGCTAGTCACTTAACCCTCCATGCTTCAGGAGAAAGCAATAGCAAGCCATTCCTGTATCATGCCAAGAAAATTACAGTAGGGGGAGGGGGATTGCTCCTTGTATGGTCATCAGGAATTAACTGACTCAATGGCACATCTGTATCTGGATGGGACAAAAAAGAGGAAAACCACATAAAATCTCTCCTTCTGAGGCTCAACTCTTACAAACTCTGAAGTATTTATTTATTTGGTTTTATATCCTGTCCTCTCAGGGGAGCTCAGAACGGGTTACAAGTTTACATACATATTAAAGTGTTTTTATACAAGCTGTTGGCAAACATTGCATGGCAGGATATCGTGTGACAGGGATGGCAAAACAGTCAATAAAGCATGGCAAAACTTGATGATTTACTATGCTGATGATAATCAAGTAAAATAAGACTGACAATATCACCCTCATCTCTTCCATGAAGAATCGGATTAGATATTATCATCATCAATGTTATTGTACTCATACAAGGACAAAAACCTGACTGGAATACATCCAAGTAATTCAGATCAACCAAGAAGTTATTCAGCTGGTTTCAAAAGGTCCTTTGAACAATTTTCCTAAAAAAGAAATATTCAGCACTGAACAAAAATGTGCCAAGTCACCCACATCAAGAGCAGTTGTCTCTGTGATCCCTGAGGAGCTATGTTCAGTTCCTCCTGCAGCCCCTTGTGATTCTAGGCAAGTCAAGTAACCCTCCATTACCCCAGGTATAAAATAAGTATCTGCACATATGTAAACTGCTTTCATTGTTTCAAGTTTCAAGTTTAATCTTTATTTGATGAATCGCTTATAACAACATCTAAGCGATGTACAGTATAAAAACCATCAGATTGTGGTAATACATTTAGTTTACAAAAGTCAATTAAATGACATACAATATTGGACTAACAAGAAGGGGTGGGAAGGAAGGGGAAAAGTTACAATTTTGTTTTATGTTAGAAATTAACATCAAAAGGGAAGCACATTGGGTAGTAATGGGTTAAGATGATATAAGAAGAATGTGAAAACTTAAAATGTTATGTTTTATGAATCGAATGCGTCTTGAAATAGATATGTTTTTAAAATTTTCTTAAATGTGACAAGGTCTGTTTCGTTTTTAATATAATTAGGAAGGGAGTTCCACAATGTAGGGGCTTTCACAGAAAACATATCATTTCGTCTTGTAACCACAGAAAGGTAATATATCATATTCCACCCTCCTCCATCCAAATGTTTCTTCAGAATAGGTATAAATTACCCAAGCTTAAGTCCATCAGGCCGAAGAAATAGTGACTACTGTTAGAGAATATAAACAACTGGGTAAATTCAAAAAACAAAATTGTTCCTAAATGTCCATGACAAAAAACAAACTGATAAAGGAACAATGCTACTTCAAAAAACCTTTGAACCTTGGGTGGTGCTCAGATTCCTAGATGGAAAGCAAGAGACCTCAATATGGGGACTTAACCCCTATAGAGACTCTGTGGTATCTATCATTGCACCGTATGAAAGATTTGTATGAAGTATTTGTTAGTGATAACTCGATGATTGTATAGTCTCTATCATTAAACACTTCAAAGTGGAATAAACTTTAAATTGAGCACCACCCAAGGTTCAAAGGTTTTTTGAAGTAGCATTGTTCCTTTATCAGTTTGTTTTTTTTACTGTTAGAGAATGCCATTTGCATAAGTCTCGAACACAATGTATAGATGAGGGCAGAGATTGCAGGGATGGAGCAGAGGCAGGGACAGAACTTGCGGGGACGAGACAGGCATGGAGTTAAATCCTGCGGGGACAGAGACAAATTTGTTCCCGTGTCATTCTCTCTGTGATTGCACTCTTGGCACTGTATTTGAACCAGGAGACCTCAAATACGTGGGTCCAAAATCATACACAGTAGTCCACACCTTAGACACAAGAGGTCTAGTGGCTATAATAAAGAAGAAAACCTGTTCAAAGCCCAAGGTACCTCCATCACCTCAGTTTCAGAAAACCTGAACCCAGTGGCCTACCAAGGGGGGGGGGTATAGCTGTCTCAGGTGCAGACCATAAGGGGGTGCTCCTGGAGTCGGCATCGTGGTCCGGGAACTTCAATGCTCTGCCGGCATTGAGCCTTCATCTCTGCCGGGTCCTGCCTTCATGGAAGCAGGAGGAAAGCTCAGCACCAGCAGAGCAGTGTATTAAAGCTGCCGACAATGAGAGAATGCTCTGAACAGGCTTCTTATGTCCCGCCGGAGCCTTCCCTCTGCTGTGTCACTGATGACATCATTAATGATGTGTCAAAGAGAAGCGGGGAAAGCTGCAAAAAAAATCTCACATGGGGCTCGTTTGGGTCCGGAGGTGCTGCACAGGGATTGGGAGGGAGGGATGGAAAACTGCTACAGAGAAGGATAGGAGGGAGGGCTAGAAAGCTGTTGCACATGTGGGAAGAGAGGAGAGAGGAAGAATTATTGGACATGGGCTGGAGAAGAGGAAAGGAGATGCAACAAAGAGGTAGAAAGGGAGAGACTGGTGGGACTTGCAGTGCTACGCCTAGCATTCACTTAATCCACAAGTCCTCCCTGTAAGCTGTGCTTTTCATTTAAGGACAGCCTGACCAGTTGTGTTCATAACCTATCATGCTTTAATTTCCTAATATGGACTTGGTGTTGTTTCATAAAATCGATAGGACTCGAGCACGAGTCAATGACACCTAACAACAACAGCATGGACTTGGTAATTTGTGGTGAGTCGAGCACCCCCAATCGTTTTGAAAACCTGGCTCTTATGATGGGAACATATCTGATCCATCAGGATAGAGATCATTAAATAAGAAGAAACCATCCTGTTCCCTGCTAATTCAATGAATACACCAATAATTTTTTTGCTCAAAATTTTTTTGTGAAAAGCATTGCATCACAAAATTGAGCAGTCTTGGCGAGTTCCTGAAAATGTAGAGGTTGCTTACTATTTGACAATCAGAACCTGCTATCATGAACTATTACTTGAATGTTGAATAGACATCACATAAAACATCTTTCGCTATCTGCTGATCTTTTTAAAAAAAATGTATTATGAGCCTATGATCTTTACATGCCTTTATATGCAAAACATCACAACACTTTCTCAATTTTCTTTAAATATTCCCACCTTCTCTTTTTAAAAGGCACAGATCAGCAATATCCCAAACTGATGATCTCTTGATTACTTACGACAGATCCTCATTCTATCCCCTAACCAATTCAGATACCTCCAGCTGTTCACTCTTGGCAGGTGCTGTATGAAGACTAAATAACAAATCCTTAATTTGTTATTGTCTTTCTTTAACTGTACTACCCCCTTAAGAACATAAACATTCAGTAAGAGAAATCCTATTAAATAACAGTTATATATAAAAAAGGAGTAAGCTTCATTTTAATAAACTTCAAGTCAGCACTTTCACAGAACAAATAAAGCATGTAAGTAAATGATGTGACATCCCACAAAAGTGATTCTACCAGTTGTGAAAAAAAACTAATGCTGACATATTTCCTAAACCCCTCCTTCAAATCACCTAGAGGGACTTCAAAAGGAATGTTGAAGTCTCCCACCATTATGAGATTTGTGATAGTTAGAGAAAATGTAGTTATTCTTTCTAAGTGCATCAGAAAACCAAAATATCCACGTGGGGCTCATTTGGGTCCAGAGGTGCTGCACAGGCGGATGGGAGGGAGGGAGTGGAGATAGAGCAGTGAAACAAACTTGATGGGACTCAGCTAAGTTGAAATTTTCTTAGCATTTTTTGTTCAAGTTTAAGTTTTGATTTTTTCATTATTGATTACTTTGGAAGTTTGTTGTTCTGGGGGTTTGAAGCACTTCTTGGTCTTTTTTCTCCTAGCTTGGAATTATTCTCAGGGCTCCTTTTACAAAGCTGTGATAGTGTTTTTAGCGCACACAAAATTGTCGTGTGCGCTAAACCCGCGCTACACAGCTAGAACTAATGCCAGCTCAATGCTGGCATTAGCGTCTAGCGCACGTGGCAATTTAGCGTGTACTAAGCGTGCGCTAAAACCGCTATCGCAGCTTTGTAAAAGGAGCCCAAAGTGTTTCTGGGCTCATTGGTATGAGTATTTATTTCCAAAATATAATTTTATAAGGACGTTATGATGTACAGGGTGGAGTTTATTTAGATTTCGATCTGGTGCTAGTAACCAATGAACATCCACCCGGGGTTAAATTTGAACCACACGGTTGACTGAGCCCGTACTGAAAGTCCTTTTAAAACTTTAATAACATAATTACTATTACTCAGACGTTGGGGTAATTTCAAAGGGATTTTAAAGCTTTCACCAATTTGTTTTTAGTATAGTTATTCTTTCTAATCATTAATTGACATAGAACCCAAATTAAGGGCATGCTAGATAGCTAAAATGTCAACTGGGTAATTAGCTTTTATTTTCAGGTGTAAAAATTCAATACCCACACATCTCTGATCTGACAGATTATGTAAAACTAAGGTGTCCTGAAGATACACACTACACCCCCTCTCACACACTCCACTTTAGTAAAGCCTAAAAGACAAAGCTCAGGTAATGATACAGAGTCAGTCAGTTAACTATGACTTTATAATAGCCATTAAGTTGTCTATACTGTCTGAAAAATACTCATGGATCAGTGATAATTTGTTATTTTCTGACCATTCATTGAATAGTACTACAGAAATATCCTGCACTACTGTACTAGAAACACAGTCATTAAGGATTTTGGTGTCATCATAACATTTTACATGGTTTTTATAACCACTATGATATGCACCCCACTTACTCAACACCAAGATTGGATTATGGCGTGGTTTCAGAAATTACTCGCCGTACACGAGGAATCTTTCTGTTTTCTTTTCCAACTTTGAAAGGTTATATTTATAAAAGATTCTTTGATAGGATCACATAACCCCATACTATAGAAAACTTCATTGGTTACCGTTCAAGGCCAGAATCATCTTTATATTTGGTTGCCTTTGCTACAAGACACTATCTGACACCTCGACCACCTACCTCCTGAATCACTTTGTCCTACAGGACAAACCCCGCCCCTCCTGCAAAACATTGATATTCTCATTCACAACTCCCAAGAGATGCCACTACAAAAGATTCCTCAATAGAACACTATCCTTCCAAGCAGGCATCTGGAACAACACCTTAAGTGACCTCCTCTTGAATTCCTCAACATACCATGCTCTCAGAGGAGCACTGAAAACCCATTTATTCGACAAGTTCGTCTGATCCTCCAAGCCCCTGACCCATTATAAAAACCTCTCTGTCCCTCTCTTCCTGCCTCTTTTCCCTTCCCCCCTCTACATCCACTTCTTCATCTCTTTCCCTCTACTCCCTACCGCCCCTTACTTATATTGACACCTGTTCCCACAATCCCACTTTGTAACTATCTACTACTGTATACCGTCTAGAACTGAAAAGGTTCATTATCCACTTTGTATTTTTCCACTACTGTATACTGTCTTGAACTGAAAAGGTATGACGGGAAATAAATAAAGCTTATTATTATTATCTTTTCAAGTAGGTAAATGGAATAAAAGTCTAAATGATTTGATTCTAAATTCTTTCTCATATCAAGCCTTTAGAAGATCAGTGAAAACTTACTTATTTGATAAATTTGTTTAACTATATTGCTCAATGGTGTATTATATCCAGGAAACACACATCCACTACGGAATCTAAGAAGTTAGAAGGTGGATGGGTAAGTATTGTTTTTTTGCTCCAGCAGTGGGTAATAAGGCTGGGGTGGCTATCTTGATCCATAGGAAATGTTCAGCTGCATTTAATCTGATCTCTGCTGATCACTTGGGCAGGTGGGTTCATGTGGATATGAGCTTGGGGAAAGATATGCTGGCGCTCTTCAACATCTATGCTCCTAATTTAAATCAGGCTGAATTTTTCAAAACTATTCAGCAGTTGATTTACCACTGGCTACTTCTAATTTAGTTGTGGCGGGGGACTTTAATGCTGTTATGGATCCATTGTTGGACAAAAAACCTAGTAAAATACTAAAATTGTTAGGGCTAGATAACTTGGTACAATCCTATAGATTGAAAGATATATGGTGGATCCTTCATTTTGATGCTTGGGAATTTTTTTTTTTGCTCCCATGTTCATAAATCATTGTCACAAATAGATTATGTTTTTGTTTCAGATCAGCAGGTAACAAAGGCCACCATAGATCCAATTATTTTGTCAGACCATGGTGGAGCTTGGATTGAATTCAAGTTTGCTGAGCAAGATTGTAATAGACCTGTGTGGAGATTTAATAATACATTGCTTGCGGACTCAAACTTTCTTGAAGAATTTCAATTAAAAATGAATGAATATTTCCAAATCAATGCTTCAGAGGAAATCTCCTTAGAAACATTGTGGGATGCTTTCAAAGTTACAATGAGGGGGCAAATCATATCAAATTCGGCACATATTAGGAAACAACTTAAAATGGCATTTTCTAATTTGGAACAAAATATTAAGGATTTGGAGTCAAAATTGGCAGCAAAATAGGAACAAATTACTTTACAGGCCCTCTTAAAAGCAAAATATAAATACAATGAGATCTCTTCACAATTGGCAAGGAAAGATTTGTCTTCTCAACAGGCTCTGTATTATGGAAACTCGAATAAAGCGGGAAGATTATTAGCTAATTACCTTAAAGCTAAAAAAAGAAAAGTAAAGACTGTCGATTAAAGATGAGAAGGGTGAAACTCATTCTCAAATTGGAAATATTTTTTAAACAATTTTTGAAATTTTATAAAGTTTTATATTCTTCTGAGCCTTATTCAAATAAAGAACTAGAGGGTTTAGAGTTTTTAAAGTTGATCA
The DNA here is from genome assembly GCF_902459505.1 of Geotrypetes seraphini. Taxonomy (NCBI): domain Eukaryota; kingdom Metazoa; phylum Chordata; class Amphibia; order Gymnophiona; family Dermophiidae; genus Geotrypetes; species Geotrypetes seraphini. Next base: position 406,492,695 of record NC_047085.1, read on the forward strand.
AGGGACCAAAAATTCCCGAGCATATAAAAGGAAATCTTGAGACGCCTATATCACTGAAAGAATTATAAGCAGCGTTGAAGTCCCTTAGAGTTGGATCCACTTCAGATGGTGATAGTTTTAATGTAGAATTTTATAAATCATTCCAAATTACCCTATTACCTCAACTTTTAAATTCATATCGGGCTCAACTAACTAAAGGTTGCATTTCAGGTACTATGGCAGAATCTCTAACTATTGTTTTACCAAAGCCAAATAAAGATCCCATGTTGGTTTCAAATTACAGGCCTATTTCTTTGATTAATGTAGATGGAAAACTGTTGGCTAAGTTATTGGCTTTGCGCTTGGCTAAGGCTCTCCCTTATATTATCGGTATGCACCAAACGGGTTTCATGGCTCAAAGACATTCTTCAAATAACACCAGATTGACTTTTCACATGCTAAATTTAACAAAAGCCATGGAAGATCCAGCCTTCTCTGTGTCCCTGGATGCAGAGAAGGCCTTTGATTGTGTGGAATGGACCTTTATGTATCAAGCAATGGATTGGTTTGATATAGGATCCGATTTTATTCAAATGATCTAAACCTTGTATAATTCCTCTTCTGCCAGATTAAACTAAACTAAACCTTAAGTTTGTATATCGCATCATCTCCATAAAGATAGAGCTCAGCACAGTTTACAGGTAATTCAATAAATGAGGGAAGGACATAATAAGAAATTAGAGGTTATGAAGAGGATAGCTAGCTTTACATTTTAAATAGATAGCTTGAATATTAGGCAGGTACATTTAAAGTGAATCCTAGAAATCACTGGAAGCCAGTGAAGTTTTGACAGAAGCAGGGAAACATGATCGAATTTGCTTTTAGCCAAGATCAACCTAGCTGCAGTGTTCTGAATCTGCTGAAGTCGTTGAAGATTTTTCTTGGTTAGACTTAGATAGATGGAATTACAATAGTCCAGTCTGGAAAGAATGATTGATTGTACAAGGACAGCAAAATGTTGTTGGCGGAAGCAGGATCTCACTTTCCTCAACATGTGAAGACTAAAAAAACATTTTTTTACCAGAGAGTTGAGATGATCATTAAAGGAATGTGTAGAGTCAATAATGATGCCCAAAACTTTGCTTCAGAATTCGAACTGCAGTGTGGGACCATAAAGTAGTGGAATGAGCGTGGGTAACTGATCTAATTTTGGGCCAAGCCAGAGTAGTTTTGTTTTGGACTCATTCAGCTTCATTTGTACAGTGAGGGCCCAGGATTGGAGTTTCGTTATGCAAGCTGACATTACCGATCTCCCCCCTCCCCGACAATATCGATCGCTGGCAGGAGGGTGCCCAATCCCTCCTGCCCGAAGACGCTCCCCCTCCGGCGCTAACAACCCCCAAACCTCCACTCCACCAAACCTGTTCTTACGGCAAGATGGGTCTTACATGTCCAGCCGGCAGGCAAGCCTCATCGAAATGAGGCGGGCCCGCCCCTTCCCGGCCCATCCCGCTGAAGCCTAAGGCCTGATTGGCCCAGGCTCTAGAAGCCTGGACCAATCAGGCCTTAGGCATAGCGGGTCCGCCCATCCCCACTTAATCTAAGGCCTGATTGGCCAATCTGACCTTAGACTTCGGGCAGGAGGGATTGAGCACCCTCCTGCCAGCGATCGATATTGTTGGGGGGGGGAGATCGGTAATGTCGGGGGGGGGGTCGGTAGTGTTGGGGGGGGTCGGTAGTGTCAGGAGGGTGCGTCTTCGGGCAGGAGGGATTGGGCACCCTCCTGCCAGCGATCGGACAGGCCGCGGCCCGCTATACTTATAGCGGCAGAGATCCCTTGCCGCGATAAGTATAGCGGCCGCGTCTACTTACAATGTAGACCAGCATTTTGCTGGCCTACATTTTAAGCTTCTCCTCTACTAGGGAGACGCGTAGGGCCGCCTAGGTTCAGCCTAAGGCCCGCCTAAGGCCCTTAGACGAGCTTAGGCATCTTGCGGGTCTCCCTAGGCTCCCGGAGGCGCCTTCAGGCCTGCCTGGGGAGCATTTTTTTAAAAAAACATGCATCCCGATTGGCTGATTAGACAGCTGTAGAACGCCTACAGCTGCCTAAAATCGGGACGCACTTTTGGATAATCAGGGCCTCTGTGTATGCAGATGATATTTTGCTTCATTTGAGGAATCCTGAAACTACCATTCCACATTTACTGGATTTGATTGACAGATTTGGGAAATTTTCTGAGTATACAATAGTATTTTATCTGACACCTGGAAAACCTTGAAATTTATTAATAAATTAACAGATATTCCAATAGAGAAATGCACTTATCATTCCTCATGGCTAAACTCCAAGATTCAAATTGGCCAGTCCGGGACCTTCTGGAAGCAATGGATGCAGGCCGGTGTACGAACACTAGATGATGTTTTATCATATGGGAAAATGCTTGATTTTTCACGACTGCAACAATCATTCGGTATTTCAAAGTCTCAGAATTATAAGTGGTTGCAGTTGAAGCAAGCCATTCAGAAGGGGTTCCCTGATTGGTGAAATCTAAAAAATCATTATAGCTTGCAGGTCCTATGCTTCCAAACAGATTTCATAGGACATCAAGCCACCCGGTGGTATAAATTAATATCTGAATTCTTGAATAAAAAAAAACAAAATCTAGTCTTAGAGACATTTGGAGCATTGAGATAAAGCAGTATATTTCTGCGTCTCAATGGCCACGAATTTGGACTTGGAGGATGAGATGTACAGCGTCAGCATCTATGAGACAAACATGGTGTTTCTTGTTACATAGATCTTTTTGGACCCCTGTTAGGTTACAAAAGTTAGACAGTTCTAAATCTAATAGATGTTGGCACTGTCATCTAGACATTGGGACACTAGATCATCTGTTGTTCTATTGTCCTTTGATACTCAACTTTTGGAAATCAATATGGGGACAGATTAATACTGTACTGGAATCATCAATTCCATTGACATATGAGGTAGTCATATGTGGAACATTGTTGCATATTAAGCCCCCCATGGACCGCTATAAATTCAGGCTTTTCCTAATTATGACTTCGTTAGCTATGCAGATGGTAACTCGTAATTGGAAAAATTATGATCGCCTCAATTTTCCTTTTTGGTGGGTGAATTTATGATCCAGCTATAGGTACGAAAATATGAATGCTGACATGTTGGGACATAGTAATTAATTTAAACTGGTTTGGGGCCCGTTGATGTCTTTTTATTACTTAATTATAGTCTTTTGTCTTTAATTTTTGTTTATTTCCACAAACATCCAGGGAAGGGTAAGGAGGGGGGATATTTCTATCTTAATCTTAGCCCTTTGAGTATATATATCCAGGGTGAGTGGGAGGAGGATGGGTTTACATTACTATTTTAAACAGGGAAAGGTTATTGAAAGAATCTATGTATTTGTATTTTTATTGATTAGTCATTGGGTGGGTGGGTGGGATAATATGGTTGCTCATGTATGTCTGTAAAATGAATGTGTTTTTCTTGATTTATTATATGTTTATATATTTGTGTATTGTACTGTTAATATTTGGAAAATCAATAAAGAATTTTTTTTTAAAAAAGAACGTTTTCATATATTCTCGCAGTGTTTTCGCAGCTTCTCTTGTTGTGAATTGCTCTGAACTGTAAGGTATTGGGGTATACAAAAATAAAGTTATTATGATTATTATTATTATTTTCAATCCAGTATTTGAGACTTACCTAGCCAATCAAGTTTTCAGAATACCCACAATGATTATGCATGAGATAGATTTGTATACCCTACCTCCATGGAAGATCACAGACAAGGGGAAATCATCACTAAAAATACAAATAAAGAACCAGAACTTCTTGCCATGGAACACCAAGCTCAATAAATTCAGAAATAGAAATACATAAAGTATATAATATGTAATTTGTAATATAATAGATATTTTTTTTAAAAAAAAACCTATAAAATCACTAATATCAATCACACAAAAATTTGAAGTACATAGTATAGACGAGACAAAAAGTGCCCTTGTTCTCACTGCAAGATGAAGCAGTCAAAGAATTCAGTAAAAAACATGTTGGCGGTGATAGATAAGCTGTCAAAGCTTTAGACATCAATAGATAAGATCAAGGCAGTTTGGAGTGGCAGGGCCACTACATATAGCATTCAGAGCAGTGCAACTCGCAGCAAGAAGATATATTTGGAGCCATGAAGGTAAAACACTCAAAGTGTGCCTAAAGGATCAGGAAAAGAGAAGGCGGAGAAAGAATCTGCCTATTATAGGCCTACCAGAGACTATTAAGGATGCAGACATAATGGTTAATAGTAGAGACATGAATTCCAGAATTAATAAGCTTTGGCCCAGCAGGCATATGCATCAAAGTGAAGAGAGTACACCATGTGGGCCCCAGACTGGTTCTCACCCAAATGCTGAATTATACTGAGAAGGACAAGATAATGGCATTTTATCGATAAACGAAGCAAAGGTTTTATTGTTCAAGTTTATTCGACAAATATGAATACTAGTTGTCAGGTCCTGGCCCCTCACCACTTTTTTTTTAAGAAGCGTTAGCGAAGTTTGTCAATATTCCCAACTATTTGATGATAGTGGTAGGGTATTTTTACTTTACATTACATTAGTGATTTCTATTCCACCATTACCTTGTGGTTCAAGGCAGATTACATAAGAATTGTTGTGACATTAAGTAGAACTTAAGGAATAGTCTGAACATTTTCTAATTTGCTAAGGAGTAGATAGTGTTTCAGGTGAAGCTTGGGACATGTCTGGTTGTGTTATATTTTTTGAAGAGTAGGGTTTTTTTGTTTCTTTTTTGAAGGTTTTATAGTCTGTGGTCAAGATCAGCAGGTTGGTGATTTGTCTGTCCAGATTCGCTGCTCTGGTGGCCAGTAGGTTGTCATACATTTTTATTTGTTTGATATTTTTGGTTGGCGGGTGTGTGAATAGTGTGTGGGTTCTCCTGTGTCTGGTTGAGGTGGATTGAGTTCGTCGGTTATTCCAGTAGGTTGGGCTATCTCTGTTTATAGCTTTAAATAGTAGGCAGTGGAATTTGAAGTGAACTTTGGCTTGTATTGGGAGCCAGTGTGAGTCGTAGTATACCTCTGTGATGTGGTTGTATTTTTTCAGTGAATAGATAAGTCTTAGGGCTGTGTTTTGTATTGTTTGTAGTTGCTTTATCATGGTTGCTGGGCAGGGGAGATATAGTATGTTGCAGTAATCTATTAGGCCTAGGATTAGTGATTGTACCATGAGTTGGAATTGTTTTTTGTCAAAGAATTTTCATAATAGCGAATTAAGTTTTTGTTATTTTGTTGATTTGTGGTTGCATGGTACAGCCTCTATCTATCAGCACTATTTTAATATCACAAGTGTCCCTGAATTAGATTGTAAGCCCCCTAAACCATCTAGAGAGGAAGTAAAAGAACAGGAATGAACTTCCTCATGAAAGAACTTGACTTAATAGATGAGTGAAGGACATATCCAAGGGAGGCTGATTTCACTTTCCATTCCAAGGTCCATGATAGCTATTCACAAATGGATTACTTGTTAGTACCAGAAAGGTCAATTGGATGTATTGGACTGAATTCTATATATGGAGCCAAAAAGAAACTGGCGCTGAAAAAATCTCACTGAACGATATTCTATAAAGTTTTAGAATAGTGCTTATGCCCAGACATATCCATTTGCACCAACAGAAATGTGTTGTAAAACCTTGCACCTAAAGATAAGCACAAATGGTCCTTATTCTATAGGTATGCATGTAACTTTGAGGAATGCCCCTGATCAATCCATGACTCTCCCATTTCCACACCCCTTTTACACACATAAATTTTGCTAAATTAATGCTAATATTTGCTTGCTAAGAAGCCAATTATTCAATTAAATTGCATGCACATATTGAACATACACCCAAATTTGCATGTGGAGCTCAAAGTGCCATTTATAGAATTTTGGGGATTATACATACTAATATTCTGGATGTGGTATTAATGGACCATTCAGCAGTGAGTCTATATGAGATGGCAAATTGAACAAAAGACAAAGAACAGTATTACTGTAGCATGATAGGATTAAATTTGCTGGATTATAAAATGTATTTCTTAAAACATCACTCTGATTTAATCTAGTCCTTCTGCCTTCAGACCATTGAAAGCCTGAAACAAAAGCAGTTAAATGACCACTCTGTGGATAACAGGCTGGGTTGGTGCAGAATTGTTAACAACCTCTATATGATATTCACAACAATCAAAGAGACTGGAGTGGGACAAAAGAGACATCAGCCACTGGACTCTCCGACACAACGCTCTTAGGGCCAGATTCACTAAAGTTAGCGACTCAATCGCTGTTAGCAGATTTTCTGGCCGATTTTTAAACAGCGATTGATTCACTATCAAGTTTGCATGCAAATGATTTGCACGGATTAGCATGCAAACCCACCGACTCAATCGCTCACAGAGCAATTGAGACACGCACAGAGCCCTAACAGTAGTGATAGGAGAAGCAGCCTCCTGTCACTGCAGTCAGGGCTTCTGCTTTTTTTTATAATGGGACAGATGTTCTGCGCAACTTAAACGCACACCATCTATCCCATTAAAAAAGCTCTCCCCCCACGCTAGCACCCCTGAACTACAGTTCCCCCCTCCCCCAAACCCCCCCAAAATGACAGGAGGGATGCCCACTCCCTCCTATCATGAAGGCTGCTGCCCGCCTGCCCACTCTCCCCCCCAAAAATGGCAGGAAGGTTGACCACTCCATCCTGTCACGAAGGCTAAAAAAAAATTAAACTCTGGAATTTGTTGCCAGAGAATGTGGTAAAAACAGTTAGCTTAGCAAGGTTTGAAAATGGTTTGGATAATTTCCTAAAAGTCCATTTTAGAATAAGCAGCATAAACTCTGTTTTACTTGGGAATTGGGATCTTGCTAGGTACTTGCACCCAGATTGGTAACTGCTGGAAAAAGGATATTGGGCTTGATAGACCTTTGGTTTGCCACAATTAGGACTATCATATGGCTCCAGAAAAAAAGAGGACAGATTGAAACATCTGGGTTTTACTTCCACTGAAAGCAATAGAAGTAAGGAGGACAGACTGAGACATCTTGGTTTTATTTCCACTGAAAGCAATGGAAGTAAAACCTGAATGTCTCAGTCCAGCCTCCTTTTTTTGGAGCCACATAGCAATCCTGAGGGGAGATATATGAGATTAAGAGAGGCCAAGGAAGCAGGCCAGAAGGAACAGCTATGAAGTCTGGTAAGTGAAAGTGGGGACCCTAGAATTGAGTTGGAGGATTCATACACTGGATCCTCAGAGACTGGGGTGAAATATTATTCATAAATGTATATAACATTGAGAACAACAGTTTTAAAAAAATCAAACAATTCATAGATGTCATTAAAGTAGTCAAAGAATAAAACACCTAACATCCAATTGACATACCCTATTCTCACTAGTATCTAAGACCTCAGACTTGCATCAGCTCTACATCTGCTGCAACGTTTTCAGTTTGCAAGGTTTAAATATAACACACTGGGAGTAATTAAAACGTGTAAAGTGTAAAAGTGCTTTTAGAACCTTGTGTGGCTTTATACTCCCATGAAAGTCTGCATGCCAAAAAAGACTGTACATTGGCATTTCCAGGAATGAAGTTGGGATGGCGTGGAGGTAGGTACGCAGTTATTTTATAAACTACACAAATACATACACTATGACCAGTGTATAAGAATTTACACGTAGTTAGATCTGGTTCCGCGTGTTTATTTGATAAAAAGCAGTTAGGCACCTGTGTTGTCTTGATACAGTATAAATCAGGTGCCTTTTTTGTGTCCACTTATAAAACTACCCCTATTATAAGTGTTGGTCATGTTTAAAAGAGGTTGGCACATTAATTCATTTATTATACTATTGTGATAATATGCATGAATATTGGCTGAGTATGGGATACTATCTGTAATCTACTGAAATCAAGGAACTGCTAACATTAAACTCCTCTTCTACTAAACTGTGCTAGCAGTTTTAGTGCAGAGAGCCCACATTGAATGGCCTGCGCTGCTCCCAACACTCATAGGAACTCAGTGAGCAGCGGGAGCAGCATGGGCCATTCAGCGTGGCTCTCTGTGCTAAAACCGCCAGTACGATTTAGTAGAAGAGGGGGTAAATATCATCGTATTAGGTAATTTTGGGCTGCAGCAGCAAATATCTAATAACTATTCAATATTATTAAGAATTTTGATCAATTTGGCCATCAAAATTGTTTTAAGACACTGGAAGGATACATCAAAGGTGGAATATATGACTTGGTAAGGAAGTTCTTTTTCACCCAGAGAGTGGTGGAAAACTGGAACGCTCTGCCGGAGGCTGTCATAGGGGAAAACACCCTCCAGGGATTCAAGACAAAGTTAGACAAGTTCCTGCTAGACCAGAATGTAAGCAGATAAGGCTAGACTCAGTTAAGGCTCTGGTCCTTTACCTAAGGGCCACAGCGGGAGCGGACAGCTGGGCACGATGGACCACTGGTCTGACCCAGCAGCGGCAATGCTTATGTTTTCTTATGGTGGAATACTGTTTGTATTACTGCTAAATTTGAGTGTATTGCTGCAGAAAGATGTAATGCGTCAAACAAATTTAATAAAATATGGAAGCCATTGAAATCTTATAGTTATGCGCCTGTTAAACCCTGAGGATTTGTTGAATACGGTGTCCAATCATACTGTTTTTCTCTTTTATCTATGATAGCATTAATGATTAATTGTTCCTTGTTATTCATATTGTTTTGGTTTGGTTTTCTTCCTTACTTTTATATGACTTATGTTGTTTTACATATGTGTATGATTACTTTAAATGCCAATAAAAATTATTGAACTAAAAACAAAAAACTACCCCTATTATGCATAAGGCAAAAATCTGGCACCAGGCAAAGCTGTGCACCAAATGATTGTGCATATTGGAAGACAGCACTGCAGTAAGTCCTTGCAACGGATCCTATGCTGTTGTTCCCATTCCTCACATTCGGCTCAATTCACCCAAATTTGCTGGGGGAAAGAGTGCTTAAAATATTTGCGCTTTGCTGAACGGAAGCATTGCAAGAGCAGCAATTCATGAGACAAGCCACCTCAAAAAAGAAAATGTGTATTACAGCCTGAATAAAAGATATTCACAGGACAGAAGAGGAGAAACTATAATAACCATTTTATTTACAACTTCCACTGAGTCTACAGACTGCCCACAAACACCCATTTACCCAAAACACACATGCCTCAGCCACAAATATATTTACTGCTGTCTGAGGCTGGCCCTAGCCTTGGGTGGGACAGTGCTGCAACCACGCAGTTTCCATTAATTCCTGCAGAAGCTATTTTTAAACGCTAGCTAAAGTTTCCCATGTGAATGCTGCTTTTCCTGTTAGGAATGACAATTGCCTTTCTAAAAACACTTTGACCTTCCTTTTCACCTACATTAACTCGTATGCCCTGTAATCTGAATTTGAATCCCACAATGGGATTTCTGTCAGGTAGCCGACCTCTGGCCAACTCAACCGTGTATTCTCCTCTGGTCAGTACGTGAATATCTGGCCTTAGCTGGGGGAGGTAAAGATGACTGGAAAAGGCAAACTACTAATAGGAGCCCTTTTACCAAGCAGTGATTAAAAAGTGGCCTGCAGTAGCCCCAACACAGGTCTTTCCTGCATGCTGAGGCCGCCTTTAGCGCTGTCAGTAAAAAGCAGATTTTTTTCTACTTTTCCAATAATGTCTGTGCACTGTTTTCCCCATATTTTATAGGCAGTAAGTGAAAGGGAATGGTATACCACCTTTTTGTGGTTTTGGCATTTCAAGGCTGTGGGCACTGGAGGATTAAGTGACTCGCCTAGGGTCACAAGGTTCAGCACTGGGATTTGATCTCACAACCTCTGGGTGCAGAGACAGCAGCTCAACTAGCAGTAGTGAGCCACAGCTCTTCCCTTCTGTAAATGGCATCAAAAAAGATAGGTGTCTATCTCTTGTCAATCACACTTAGGCACCTATTACAGAATTGTGCCTATAATGTAGGTCAGGGTTTTAAAGGCCTAAGTTATAGGTGCCTAAGTATACTACTGCTACTACTATTATTATTATTTCTATAGCACTACCAGATACACGCAGAGACGGTTCCTGCTCGAAAGGGCTTACAATCTAATTATGACAGACACATCAATATCTGCTGCTCATGTAGGGAAATATGAAAGGAGAAGAGGTAGAAAGGGCCTTTTGAGAATCATGCCTAGTGTTTCTCTGTCCCTAAAGATTCTTACTTTGGGAGTGCTTTCGACTCCCAAATCCTCTCACCTTGGGTTCGGTATCTCCAACCCTATATGTCATGTCTGTCTGTCCAAGTTAAATTGTAAGCTCTTCCGAGCAGGGACCATCTATAAATGTCAAAATGTACAGCGCTGCATATGCCTCTCAGCACTATATAAATGATAAGTAGTAGTAGTTAGGCATCACTAGATGCTATGTGATAGGTGCCTTTCTTTTGTAGAATTGCGTGTAAGGAGATAGGCATCTATTATCCAATTGATTTTTACTTTTTTTTTTATTATGAGCTTGTTATAAGCTCACAGTTGAAGTCAATTTACTAATTAAGTTAGGCACTAACTCTAGGTACCCATTTATGTAGGCGCCTCTTATAGAATTTCCCCCGAGGGCTGACGTGCTAATTCTGCGTTAATCAGTTAGCACACAGCAGTGCCCACGTGCTTTCCAATTAGCATTGTCATGCTTACTCTCTACCCCCAAACATGCCTCCAGCAGTATATATCATCATATTCCATTTGAAATGCTTCCTACATGTGGGCAAACCCCTCTGTCTCAATATCTAGTATCTTTATCATATACACATAGGCATAGTACAAGGGAGAATACTTCAAGACTATATGGAAGTCATAAGCCACTTACAGTAGTGTCATATAGCAATGTGACATTAATGAGCATGAACGATTTGTTCCGATTACTTAGAACCATAGGCTGTATGATGTCCCTTCTATATTTGAACAATACAAGGATATTACAGAACTTTGGCACCATCATGCACCTCACAAAGTTTCCAGGGATTCTTCTAACAGAGGGAAAGGTTTGCTTCAAAGCATCTTGTGCTTTGGGGACCTGCTTGGGGATCCAGGAGCAAAGGCATATTTACTCTTATAGATGCTGTGCTGAATGCAAAATATTTTACTGAGGTATTTGGTAAAGTGTGATCAATTTGCAACAGGTATGTTTGTTGCAAAAATTTAGTCAATACAGAGAGGGAATCAAAGTACAAACAACAACAAAAAAAAAAACAGGGGAAAAAAACCCACCAAGGGCCTTCAAGGTAGGAATAATTGGAAGGGCATAATCAAAAGAAACGTCTAAGTCCATTTTGGGCCTAAGTCACAAATCACCCAAAGTCGGACACGGGAAAAGGTCCATTTTCGAAAAATATGTCCAACATTTTTTTTTTTAATTGTCCAACTGTACATCCAGTCGTCTGATTGCCCAGACTGCTAGGTCGTCCACCTTCATACCCCATTTTCGTCTAAAAATTTGTCCAAGTCACAAATGCCTAGAAAAAAACCTTTTGGGCGTGGGAGGGGCCAGAAAAGTGATGGACTGGCACCAGAGTAGTGGGGTACCTTACAAAGCACTGCTACGAACTTCACAAAAAAGGGTCCCACATAAACATCTCACTACAATTCCCTTATAGGTCATGGTGAGCCCCCCAAAACACCCCCAGAATCTACTAGACCAACCTATCTACTATCCCAATAGCCTATGGCTGCAGGAGCTACTTATATGGCAGTACAAAAGGGTTTTTGTTTTTTTTGAGGGGTGCACATTTTTCACCATGAGTGCAATGATTAGAGTGGTTCACTAACCCAACCCCAAGACCACTTAAGCCACCTCTGTGCAGCTCTACTAGGCTTTCCTATGCCAGGCGCTGGTATTATGGAGACAGATATGTAAAGTTGTTATTATGATTTTTATGGGGGGGTGGGAATCAGTGATCACTGGGGTAGTGTGCTGAAGCTGTGCTGCCTGGTCCTCATCAGATTGTGTCCGTCAAGGTGCTCAATGATGCGGGCCTTTATCAGTGCCTCTACCATCTTTCCCGGTACCGAGGTCAGACTCACCGGTCTGTAGTTTCCCAGATCACTCCTCGAACCTTTCTTGAAGATCGGCGTAACATTCGCCACCTTCTAGTCTTCCGGAATCCTTCCTGATTTGATCGACAGATTGGCTATTAGTTGAAGCAGTTCAGCTATAGCCCCTTTCAGTTCCTTGATTACCCTCGGATGGATGCCATCCAGTCCCGGGGATTTATCATTTTTTAAGTCTATCAGCCTGCCTACATACCTCTTCTAGACTGACCGTCAACCCTGCCAGTTCCGCGTCTTCGTTTCCCACGTATAGCCTGTCGGCTTTTGGTATGTTGCGTATATCCTCTTCGGTAAACACAGATGCAAAAAATGTGTTCAGTTTGTCAGCGATGGCTTTGTCCTCCTTTAGCACTCCCTTTATTCCATGGTCATCCAACAACTCCACCGCTTCCTTCGTGGGTCATTTCCCCTTAATATATTGAAAGAATGGCTTGAAGTTTTTCACCTCCTTGGCTATTTTTTCCTCGTAGTCTCTTTTGGCCCCTCTTACCGCCTTATGGCACCCACTTTGATGCTGTTTGTGCTTTTTCCAGTTTTTGTCCGTTTTCAACCTTTTCCATTCCTTAAACAAAGTCTTCTTGTCTCTGATCGCTTCCTTCACTGCTACAGGGAGCCACGCCAGTTACTTGTTCTTTTTCCTCTTGGATCCTTTGTCAATATGCGGTATATTTTGTGCCTCAGTGACTGTGTCCTTAAAATGAGACCATACTTGTTCTAGCGTCTTTACAGTGCTTATCCTCTTCTTAATCTTCTTCCCCAGCATGAGTCTCATCCCTTCATAATTCCTTTTTCGTAAGTTCAGCACCATGCCCGTCGTTCTGGATCGATGTTTCGCCCCGGTGTCCAGGTCAAAGCGGATCATATTTTGATCACTGCTTCCCAGTGTCCCCTCTACTTCTACACCTTGCGCCGGTCCTCATAGCCCATTAAGAATTAAGTCCAGAATTGCATTTCCTCTTGTATTTTCCTTGACAAGTTGTTCCATGAAGCAATCACCTACAGCATCCAGGAACTTGGTCTCCCTACTGCAGCCGGAGGTGCCTAGGTTGCAGTCTATGCCCGGATAATTGAAGTCATCCATGATAACTGTGTTGCCTCCCTTGCAGTTGTGTTTAATGTCCGTCATTTCTTCATCAATTTCTTCGGACTGCCTTGGGGGTCGGTAGTAGATGCCAATCTTCGTTTCCTTTCCATTTGTTGCCGGAATTTTGACCTATAGAGACTAACTTATTTTTCGTGTTCTCTCCGGTAGACTCAATTCCCTCTTTGACGTATAGGGCAATGCCCCCACCTTTTTGAGCCACTCTGTTTTTGTGGTATAGCTTGTATCCTCAGACATTTTCCTCATTCCACCATGTTTCCATGATGCCAGTGATGTCAAGGTTATCTTTTTGTGCCATAGCTTCTAATTCATCCATCTTATTCTTTAGGCTTCTTGCGTTCGTGTACATACACTTGAGTTTGCGGCCTGTTACTTTCTTGCATTTCCTTCCCTCTTGTGTCCCTTTCGATCTGTCAGGATTTCTGTCTTGCCTATGATCTGTTGAGTCTTCCCCACTGTCTTTCTGCTCAGTATCCTCTGGGTTCCCGAACCATCAACTCTCGGTCGACTGTCGGCTTTCCCCTTCTTCTTAGTTTAAAAACTTCTCAATTTCTCTCTTGATGTTGCCTGCAAGTAACCTCGTTCCATCTCCACTGAGGTGGAGTCCATCCTTCCTGAATAGCTTGCTCATCCCCCAGAACATGAAGTGCATGAAGTGGAATCCTTTCTTCCTCACACCGCCGCATCCACGCTTTGACTGCTTGCAGCTTCGTCTGCCTCTTCTTGTCGACCCTGGGTCTCCAAGAATGCTACCCTCTGCATTTTGGTCTTCAGCTTCCTTCCTAGCATCTGGAACTGGTCCTTTAGTACTTCCCTGTTGTAGTTCCTGTTGCTCACGTTGTTTGTCCCCACATGGATCACCACTACTGTATCTTCCTCTTCCACGCTATCGATGATCCTGTCGATGCGGCTCACTATGTCTTCTACCTTGGCTCCCGGTAGACAGGTCACCAGCCGATCCTGTCTTCCTCCTGCTATGTGGCTGTTGTCTGATGATGGAGTCCCCCATGACGATTGCTGTCCTATCTATCTTCTCTTGCTTCTTTAGCCGCAGGTCTGTGTTCCTGGTGTATGTCCATCTCTTCAGCCATAGGTTCATGTCCTCTGTGCACTTCCATCCTCCCTCATCCTGGCATTGGTTTGCACTGGACTCGTCTTCTTCTGGGTTCCCTCTGCTGTTTCCAGATCTTGCTGCTGTGTCACCCATTTCTTCCTTGTGGCTGTCCTCCAGATGGTCCTCATTCTCTGTAGGTGTATTTCGGCAGTTCCACTGTTGCTGGTGATTTTCCACGGCCTCCCTATATGCCTCCTCGATGAACTTCTCTAACTCCCGGACTTCTTCCTCAATGGTTTCCTCTGTCTTGAAGTTCTCTGCATCCCTGTCCTCCTCCTCCACTGCTCGATGTGCTTCCAGTTCCAGTATTCTGCCCTCCAGGAGTTTGACTTGTTTCTTCAGGCTCTCCAGTTCCCTGAATCGAGTGCATACATAAGACCACCTCCCAAAGGGGAGGTAGTCATACATATGGCAGACAGTGCAGAAAACTGGGTAGTTCGACTTCCTGCTTCTGTCTGCTGCTTTCATTGCTGCCCGCTTGCCAGTCTGCTGTGGTTGTCCTTTGCATCTGCTGTGGCTGTCCTCTGTGACTGCTGTGGTTGTTCTCTCTGTCTGCTGTGGCTGTCCTCTGTGTCTGCTGCAGTCACCGTCTGCTCTCCTTGCTTGTTTGTGTGTCCTCTGTGTCTGTTGCAGTCACCTTCTGCTCTCCTTGCTTGTTTGTGTGTTCTCTGTGTCTGCTGAGGACACTCTCTGCTCTCCTTTGCAGTGACTCGTCCCTTCTTATGGCCCTTCACAAAGGCGTTCTTGCTAAGGTGAGCGCCTTTAACGCTCGCCTTCAACGCGCGCCAACCGGCTGAGCGCCGTTGGCCCTTCCCCTTTTAAGGGTGATCTCTGGTGGATGATGTCAGGGGATGGGTGGAGCTAACTCTCGCCACTGCCACCTTGCTCTCTCCTGCCTTCTCTCCCGTGCTGTTTCTCTCCTCTGTCTCCTCCTTTCTCTCCTTTGTCTGAACTCAGTAGGTACCAAATGTGGTCTCTTATGAGTATCTAAAGATTCCTCCAAAACATTCAGAACTTCATCCTGGGGTATAGAGGTATATAGTGCTGTAATGTCCAATGTTACCATCAAAAATGTCTCCTCACACAAAGTAACATCTTGTAAAATAGACAAAAAAAATGAGTGGAATGCATTGCCTACTGATATTAAGGTATCTTGAAGTGTGTTGCAATTTAGGAAACATGTGAAGACAATTTTGTTTATACAAGCTTTCCCTTGAAGGTTATATTATTATTTTATCATTGTTTATACTGTTTATGTGATTATATGTCTTGATTTTATTGTGAATGTTTTTATTGTACCCCATGCAGAATTGTGGGATGCTGTTGGTAATAAATTTTAAAATTTGGGGGATATAGTAATGCATTTAAAATGGTGTGGAGCTCATTGACATCATTTATTGTGTCACATTTGCTATCATGTACCTTTTCTTTTTAGTTGATTTCCTTATGCATCCAGGGCGGGAGAGAGGGAAAGCATTATTGTTTATTGAAATTATATACGTGTTTCTACTTTTATTGGTGAAAGGGAGGGGGGAGAAAATGATTGCTTTCAAAATGTTTGTATATTTAAAGTAGAGAATGACACGGTGGCGGTTACCCGCGGCTAGCCGCATTTAGCCGCAGGTAACCCGCTGAAACGGGGAATAAAAAATTGTGGCCTCTGTGGGGACAGGAACAAGGCCATTCACCGCCCCGTGGAGCGGTGAATGGACTTGTCTCCGCAGTGAGGCAACCAAGAATTGCGCGGTCCCCACCCAGCCATCTCCCTCCCTCCACCTCAACTTTGATGAAGAGCACTGTTCCTCAATCACTGCCTGGCTGGCCCAGAACGTCCTCTCCGACTTCAGAATTGAGTCGGAAAGAAGACTTCCGGCTTTTTTGCAGCTGCAGCATGGCGGTAAGAGAAGGGGAAAAGGAGGGAGGCTTTTTTTTTTTTGAGTGGCAGGGAGGCAGCAGGCTGGCTTTGGCTAGGGAGGGAGAAAGGTAGACAGGCAGGCAGGCTTCGGGGCTGGGGGGTGGGACAAAGTCTGGAAGGCAGTGAGAGGGACATAGGAAGGAGGCACTAGGGGCACTAAATACATGGGAAGGAGGCACTGGGGGCACTAAAGACAGAAAGGGGCACTAAGGACATGGGAAGGAGGTACTGGGGCACTAAAGACATGGGAAGGAGGCACTGGGGGCATTAAAAACAGGAAGGGGCACTAAGGACATGGGAAGGAGGCACTGGGGGCACTAAAGACATGGGAAGGACATAGGAAGGAAAGAGGGAGGGAACAGAAAGGGACAATTCTTGGGCCTGAGTGCAGAAAGAAAGAAATGAAAGAAAGGATACACAGACAGAAGGAAACGCAACCAGAGACTCATGAAATCAATCACCAGACAGCAAAGGTAGGAAAAATGATTTTATTTTCAATTTAGTGATCAAAATGTGTCAGTTTTGAGAATTTATAACTGCTGTCTATATTTTGCACTATATTTGTCTATTTTTCTATAGTTACTGAGGTGACTGAGTTTGCGGAGATGGGGCGGAAACAGGGTTTTAAAATTTTAGTCCTAGTAGTTTGCCGGTCCACAAAATAATTCTTTTATTTCTGCCGGTCCACGGGTGTAAAAAGGTTGAAAAACACTGATGTAGAGTATGCTGGCTTTCTTTTTCGCTCAGCCGCACGTGCGGCTTGTCGAGTTGATCAATCTTCTCCTCTCTTGCAACTTCCTGTTTCCAGTTGCGTCAGAGGAGAATATTGAACAAATGAGCAGCCGCACGTGCAGCTGGGCAAAAAAGAAAGCCGACATACTCTACAATACATCTAAGGTGAGGTGGAGGGAGGGAGATGGCGGAACTCTGCAATCGGTCGGGTGTCTGCTGTTTTTGTATCACTGCCTGCCTGCGCTCACGTTCCAGATCCTCCTGCATTTTGTGACCAGGCGGACACGAAGCAGGCCAAGGTCCCAGTTAGTTCAGGAGTAAAAGTAAAAGGGAAAACCCGGAAGACAAATTCCAAGGTCTTTCCGGACCAGGTTTCTGACAATTTTTCCTTTGACCACCAGAGGGAGCCTGATATAGCTGGGAATGAGATAGGTGAACTGTACCCAAGCCACCACCGGGGGAACCCAAGAACCTCCAGGTACACTGCTGACTCAGCCAGAGTAGGGCAGGGCCCTAGGGTATATAAGCCAGCAGTGGAGATCAGACAGGCAGGCTGGCTGGGGAGGAAGTTCAAGTCTTACCTCCCTGAGGAGTTCCCTGGGCCAAGCAGGAGCAATGGACCCATGTCCATGGAGCTAACAGAGGCTGGACAAGTTAAGGATTTGCCTTTACTGGCTGTGGAGCCCATGGACTATCAAGAAAGTGGTGCAGTGTGTGAAACTGATTGTCCTGAGCCCATGCAGGTGGATCTCATCTCAAGCTACAAAGAGTGAGTGTTTTGAATTGTTTGCCTGTTTTGGACTATTTTGATATTTTTTTGAAAAGCTAAGAGTGTGGAATTGGGGTGAGGTTTTGTTAACATCCTGGGTGGGATTTTGAAGGCCATTACTGTGGCTTTATTTTTGGCAAAACCTGAATCACTCTCCTTTCCTGGCATTAGGATAAGACTGCCAGAGGCTTTACTTATTGGTTTTCTTTCCAATTACTGTGAAGGGTGGAAGCCAGTACCCTTAAAGCTAGCTGTGAAATTGAACAAGCTGCTTGGGAGCAGGCTTGTAGTAGCTCCACTGAGAGTTGAAGACTTTTGTGGCCAAGGTGAACTTTACTTTTGGAGTTATTTGAACTGCTGTTTCTTTTTGGTATTTTTGTTGCTTAATTACTGTTTTGAATGCTGGCCATTTTGCAGCTGTACAATTCAAGGCTTTACTTACCTGAATGCAAAGCATAAGTAAAACAGAACTATTTTGACTACAAACTTTAGTGATGGTGACTTTGTTTGTTTAATTTTCAAGTTCCTATTTAATTCCAGTTCAATCCTGCAGGGTGACTCCATTTCGGGTCACATGCTTATGCTGTTTTCTTAGTAACCACTGGGGGAGCTGTGGAGTCCCGCTCGGTCCACAGTTCCGGTTACAATTTTTAGTGTGCACAATTGACCTGATTCGAACTATATGGGGACACATCATTGCAAGGGAGGACAAGTCAATTGATTTATTTTATGTTCTGTTTTTACTACAGGGCAGAGGCACTGAAACAGATTCTCAGTGCAGGAGTAGTAGTGGCAGGACTCTCTTCTGTCTTCATGGTGTTTCGCAGTACTGAGGCTTATATGGATGCTGCGGGGACGGTGACGGGATAGCAGTGGTGAATGGGATGGCAGTGGCGGTGATGGGGCGGTGAAAGGGATGGCGGTGACGGTGAAGGGAACGGCGGTGACGGGGCGGTGCAGAGGATGGTGGGCCGAGAACGGTGCAGTGACGGGGACAGATTTTTTCCCCGTGTCATTCTCTAATTTAAAGTGCTTTTCCTGATTTGTTTATGTTTAAATTCTTTGTAATGCACTGTTAATATTTGAAAAATAATAAAGATTTTTTTTTAAATTAAACTAAATTAAGTGGTGTCCCTAAAGTAAGCAGGATGATTCTTTACAAATCCCTTGAAAAAAATCCACATATGTTGACAATGGCAGTAAGAGTGATTCATGTGATAGGACAGCCAAGCGGATTCATAGGATTTTTATGTACCTTAGGTAACAGATAAAACACTGCAACAATTTGTTTAGCTACATTCAAAAACTTAAATTCACATTTAGTCAAAAATCCTTGAACAAAATCTATCTTGGTAACTTTAGATATTAAAGATCTCAGTCTGGGAGTGGGGTCCAAAGACAATTTATTATATTTTGATATGTCTCCTAATTGTCTGTTTGCTTCCAAAATGTAATCTTCTGTATTTAAAAGGATCACCACCCCTCCTTCATCTGCCTTTTTTATCACTAACCCTCCCTTTTACAAAACCGTAGCGCAGTTTTTAGTGGCCACGGCGGTATTAGCTCTGATGCTCATAGAATTCCTATTAGCATCGGAGCTGTTACCAAGTTTCCAAGTTTATTCAACACTTGATATACCATCTATCATCTAGTACCTAGATGGTTTATAATGCTAAAAAAAATCATTAAAATTAAAACAAGATAAAAAGTATAGATAGATGGATGGATAGATAGATAGATATACAAATTCAATGGGTAACACATAGACAAACAGAAGCAAGTGGATCAAGGGGGAGATAAGAATAAAATACATCAAGATAAAATTAAAATTAAAAAGGGTGGTAAGTGGGGAGGGGAAAACCATAGAGAAGGGGATAGCACTTCTTAAAAGTTGGTTGGTATTCATTATTGTGAATGGAGTAAGAAGGTTAGAGGAATTGCCCATTCTTAGGCTAGAAATGCGTCTCTAAATAAGAAAGTTTTTAGTTTGGTCTTAAATTTGTCCAATGATTCTTCCAGTCGGATATCCAATGGGAGAGCATTCCATAGGGTGGGGGCTCTGGCTGAGAATATAGTGTTAGGCGTAGTATCGTAAAATAGCTCCCTAATGGATGGGATAGTTAATAAATTCTGACTGTTAGATTGTAGTGCTCGAGGGGAAACACACGGGATAAGATATTTATCAAGAAATGCTGGTGAGTTGGTAAGTTTGATCTTGAAGGCGAATAGAAGTATTTTATAGGTTATCCGGTACGATACAGGGAGCCAATGGGCCTCATGGAGTAAAGGGGTGACGTGATCGTATTTCCTTACCTTATATATGAGTTTAATAGCCGTATTTTGGATGAGTTGTAGTCGGCGTGTTTCTTTTAGCATTATGCCATGATATAAAGAGTTGCAATAGGCGATGTGTTAGATGACGAGTGAATGAATCAGAATCCGAACAGAGGAAGGGTTAAGAAGAGAGGTTATGGATCGTATTAATCAGTTATTAATTAAACCGACAAGGCCAGTGCTAAAAACTGTGCTATGGTTTTGTAAAAGTGGGGGTGGGGGAGTTAAATTCTTATTGTCCTTTAACTGTTGTACTGTCTCATGTTTAATTCAACTTAAATTATTGATATTGTAAGTATGTTCTTGATCTCATGTAGAATCACTTGTTTAAATACTGACAAAACTGGTCTAATAGACCTGATGGAGACCAATTTGATTTATGATAAACCACAGATCTATCAAACATCTCCATAAAAAAGGTTGCTCTTTGATGCGTCAAGGGCTATCTTTGAAGTGGGAGAGTGGGGGGCATAAACTTGTCATGTTTGCAATTACTAAAGCAGTAAGTGGGACATGGAAAATGATCTGAAAGTCAGTAGCTTCCTTTTAGCTTCAACCATGTGACTCATAAATGATATTTTCACTATTGATGTCATTGCATTTTATTAAATAATAGACGGCAAGTTTCCAATTTTGAAACTGTGTGTCATCCTTTTTTCTTTTTGAACTCTCAGGCTGACATTGCCTCTGGACAATGGCTTGCATAAAGGAATGTGAGTTGTGGTTGCAGAGAGCCTCACTAATAAGAATGAAATGGCATCCCTTAAAAGTATACTTTAACAATGGCAATATGGTTGAAGTAAATATTTTGTCCAGTCCAAAAAGCACTATCAATTAATGTTCAAATGTACGTCTGGATCAATGTACGATTTTAATCGCTTATACTAAACGATAAGCGATTAAAATCGTACATTGATCCAGATGTACTTTTGAACATCCCTTAAAAGTAAACATTTCCATTTAGCTACATGCAGACTGTGACGCATGCTTCAGCTTTATAGTTATGTTTTAGGGTGTTTTTTTTGTGAACTCCTCCCTCCCCCCATAAGTTTTGCTTATCTTCCTATGGTTCGCATATTATCCATCAAAGTAGAGGCATTGATTCCTGCAAGAATTTATTTTAGCCTCTGTTCCTTGGTGTCGCATTTCTCTAATATCTTTTTCCGGTTCTCTTTTTTCTTAAGTTCTTTCCAATGATAACTTACATCTTACTTTACAGCTCATCTAATTGTATCGTATCATTTTCTTATGCTTCCAGAGTTCGTTACAGGTCATGGCTTCATTTCCTGTAGGGGATTTCTATGTATTGTTCAGTACAATTTTAAGGTGATTAATAACAATACATACATACACACACAATATATATAATATATTTAATGAAGATTCTAGTAAATAAATCCCCACATCCTACTTTAAATATTTTCATTATACCTTAACAGAGGACAGTGGAGTTAACCCTCATAAAATATTGTTACCAAGTTTTCAAGTTTATTCAACACTTGATATACCATCTATTATCTAGTACCTAGATGGTTTATAATGCTAAAAAAATCATTAAAATTAAAACAAGATAAAAAGTGTATATATATATACACTAGTCTTTAAGCCCGTTACATTAACGGGTGCTAGAATATGTGTGTGTGTCTGTATTTATTTCTTTCTCTCTCTCTCCTTAGCCTGTTTCTGTATTTCTTTCTTTCTGTCTTTCTTTTTCCTCGGCTGTCCACCACCTGCTCCCCCTGTCCATTCTCCCTTCCTTTTTCTTCCCCTGTGTCCACCACCACCCCTTCACTGGTCCCCTTATCCAGCAGCAGCCCTTCTCCCTTTGTTTTAACTCCCCCCCTGTCCAGCAGCACCTCTTTCCTGCTCCCCCTGTCCAGCAGGAGGCCTCTCTTCCTTTTTCTGCCCCCCCCCTCCGTCCAGCAGCACCTCTTTTCTGCTCCCCCTGTCCAGCAGTAGGCCTCCCTTCCTTTTTCTGCCCCCCTGTCCCTCAGCACCTCTTCTCCTGTCCAGCAGAACCTCTTTTATGTTCCCCCCATCCAGCAGTAGGCTTCCCTTCCTTTTTCTGCCCCCCTGTCCATCAGCACCTCTTCCCCTGTCCATCAGCACCTATTTTTTGCTCCCCCTGTCCAGCAGTAGGCCTCCCTTCCTTTTTCTGCCCCCCTGTCCATCAGCACCTCTTCCCCTGTCCATCAGCACCTATTTTTTGCTCACCCTGTCCAGCAATAGGCCTCCCTTCCTTTTTTTATCCCCCTCCTTTTTTTGCCCCCCCCCGTCCATCAGCACCTTTTCCCATGTCCAGCAGTACCTCTTTTCTGCCCCCCGATCCATCAGCACCTCTTCTCCTGTCCAGCAGCAACCCTTACCTCCTTTATTTTTTGTCTGCCCTCCACCGACATCTGCCTAAAGCCACTGCGGCCTGCAGGCACCGACAGCCTCTGCGGCCTGCTCCCACTCCCTCCTCGCTGTCGCTTGTGGTGGCTCCGTGCTTAGCCATGGTGGCCTGCAGCTGCTGACAGCCGCCATGGTCTGCAGCCGCCGACAGCCACCGCGGTCTAAAGCTGCAGTGGCAGACAGCCGCCGGGGCTATTAGGCTTCCACCTCTCACTTTTGCCGGTCTGATCTGGCCTGCTCGCCCTGTCGTATTTTTTTTTTTGTTGAAACACGCGGCGGTGGCTCCTCTCATGATCCCCACCTGCGTCGGAAGTCCGACGCAGGCGGGGATCGTGAGAGTAGCCACCGCTGCGTCTTTCAACTAAAAAATGCAATACGGCAGGGAGCAGGCCAGACCGTAAGCCGCGCATGCGCACTTCCTATGAGTCGCTACAGCTCACGGAAAACGGACGCACGCGATGGGAGTGCACATGCGCGGCCTAGCATTTTATTATATTAGATATATATACACAAATTCAATGGCTAACACATAGACAAACAGAAACAAGTGGATCAAGGGGGAGATAAGAGTAAAATACATCAAGATAAAATTAAAATTAAAAAGGTGGTAAGTGTGGAGGGAAAAACCATAGAGAGGAGGATAGCACTTCTTAAAAGTGGTTGGTATTCATTATTATGAATTGAATAAGAAGCTCGTGATTGGTGAGGCCCGACTTTAGCACAGGAAGAGACGATCAGAGCATACCGCGAGTGATTTCCTTCACTCGCCGGCGCTCCGGCTGCCCTTTCCTGCCTCTCCAGCTGACCTCTCCTGCCTCCCCTTCGTGGTTGGAAAACACCTGGAATGACCGGGACTGCGAACTGCGGACCACAAATTCATGGGGGAGCACTGTATACTGTATGTACTCGTATTACAAGACTTTGCTTGTTTAGAACAGTCACTACACTCTTACAGTGTCAGAGGGAGAAAAACCATCGGCTCAGTTGTGATGTGTGTATAATGTATGTACCGTACTTGTATTGCAAGACATTGCTTGTATATCAAGTTAAAATTTAATAAAATGTTTTGCTTGTCTTGCAAAACACTTGCAAACCAAGTTACTTGCAAACCAAGGTTTCACTGTATTTTCAATTTAGTGATCAAAATGTGTCTGTTTTGAGAATTTATATCCGCTGTCTATATTTTGTACTATGGCCTCCTTTTACTAAACTGCGATAGTGATTTTTAGCATTGGAAGCTGTGAGGGGCATTCAGCGCAGCTCCCTGTGCTAAAAACCGCTATTACGGGTTAGTAAAAGGGGAGGGGGTATATTTGTCTATTTTTGTATCGTTGTTACTGATCTGACACTGCATATTTTAAAGTCATCTGCCTTGACCTCTGAAAAAATCCCCGAATACAAATGATGATTAAAATTTTCTCTGCATATAGTATGCTTTGTGATTTTTAAAATTTTATTGTTGGTAGATCATTTTGACTTGGTCATTTTAAAAGTAGCTCGCAAGCCAAAAAAGTGTGGGCACCCCTGATTTAGACCATATTTTCAGGTGAAAATTCATCATAATTTAGGAGCTTAAAAATTATGCTCATAAATTTAAGATCAGTAATTAGGCCTCAATATAACATCCTATCCAGAATACCAAAATCACATTATGGAACCATTGGGCAAACAGATGACTAACCTGCAAATAATGCTTCATACAAACTATTCTACTTAACTGTACTCCATTGTCATGTTGTAATGCAACACGTAGCACATATTTATATATAGCTCCCTCAACTGATCTTCAAAGTACTCCCACTGAGTTAACTTAAATGTAGAAGGTAGGTATATCATAGTCGTTTGGAGGTGAGATCATAGGACCTTCTATAACTTATATGTTATTCCAGGTCCGCATCCTGAGACAACAGCTTTAATCATTTATACACATAAACTCCTTCCTTTCCCTTACTTTCACCCAAGAGATATAAGGAGTTATCAGCTATTTATATCACAACTATTTATACTCAACAGCTGCTGATACTCTCGATTAATTTCTTTAACCTATAACATTATGTCCATTGGTCTCTTGTACTGAAACAATGTTTGAAAAAAGGTTGTTTGAAAAAGAATGGCAACACTTATCTTCGATGGTAATTATCACTCCCAGCGCTGGCATTGATCTATCTATTCCCGACGCCCTCCCGGCACTGTCAACTTGAAATAAGGACACTGGATCATCTATTGTCCATTAATACTCAGTTTTTGGAAATCTATATAGGTGAAAATTACTATGGTACTAGGCGTTTCCATACCATTATCATATGACATGGTCCTTTTTGGGACATTGTTAAAACCTAAAAGTCCAATCGATATAAATAAAAATAGACTTTTTCTTGTCATGATGGTAGCGGCCATGCAGCTAATACTGAAAAACTGGAAGAATTGGGACAGACTAAACCTTGTGTTTTAGTGTGAAACCATTTGTCAAAGTTACAGGTATGAAAGGATGTTATCAGAGCAATTGGGGACTAGTAAAAGATTTTAAACCATTTGGAGTTCATTAGAGGTTTATGTTAGACAATAGATTGTTCTTTATTTAAGGTTTCTGATTCCTACACATATCCAGGGAAGGGGGGGGGGGGGAAATGGGAGGGGTGGGGTGGGATTAAGTGATTTTCTAATATATGTATGTACAAACATAAGTGCTGTGTTTTTATGATATTATGGGCTCCTTTTATGATGCCGCGTTAGTGGTTTAACGCGTGTAATAGCGCAGGGGTTAGCGCACGCTAAAAATGTGCATGTGATAAAGCCGCTAACGCGGCTTCGTAAAAGGAGCCCTATATGTATATGTATTTTCCAGAATAGATTATATATTTGTATCAGATCATTTAGTGCAGCAGGTTACAAAGACCACCATAGATCCAATCATTTTGTCAGATTATGGTGGAATTGGATTGAATTTAAAATGGATGAACAAGATTATAGCAGACCTGTCTGGAGATTCAATAATACATTGCTTGCAGATTCCAACTTTATTGAGGAATTTCAATTAAAAATTACTGAATATTTTCAACTCAATGCCTCAGATGAAGTCTCTTTAGAAACATTATGGGATGCTTTCAAAACTACTATGAGAGGGCAAATAATCTCATATTCGGCACACATTAGAAAACAACTCAAAAAGGAATTTCTAATTTGGAGGAAAATATTAAACTATTGGAGTCACAATTGGCCTTGAAATGGGAACATAATATTTTGCAAGCCCTCTTAAAAGCTAATTATAATGAGATTTCATCACAGATGGCTAGGAAAGAGTTGTTTTCTCAGCAGGCTCTATATTATGGAAATTCGAATAAAGCGGGAAGACTATTAGCTAATTTTCTTAAAGCTAAAAAAAGAAAAGTAAAAATTGTAGCTGTCAAAGATGAGATGGGGGAAACTCATTCTCAAATTGGAAATATCTTAAAACAATTTTTGAATTATTATAAAGCTTTGTATTCTTCCGAGCTTTATTCAAATAAAGATCTTGAGGGTTTAAAGTTTTTGGAGTTAATTAAGGGGCCTAAAATTCCCAATCATATAAAAGGAACGCTTGATGCGCCTATATCAATGAAAGAATTACAAGCAGCATTGAAGTCCATTAGAGTTGGATCCACTCCAGGTGGTAATGGGTACACTGTAGAGTTTTACAAATCATTTCAAATTACCCTATTACCTCATTTACTAAATTTATATCAGGTTCAACTGATTAAACGCTGTATTACAGTTACTATGGCAGAATCTTTAATTATAGTTTTGCCGAAGCCAAATAAAGATCCTATGTTGGTTTTGAATTACAGGCCTATGTCTTTGATTAATGTAGATGGAAAACTCCTGGCTAAGTTATTGGCTTTACGCTTGGCCAAGGCTCTCCCTTACATCATTGGTATGCATCAAACGGGGTTCGTTGCTGAAAGAAATTCTTCAAACAACACAAGATTGGCTTTTCACATGTTAAATTTAACAAAAGCCATGGATGATCCAGCTTGGATCATCCTTGGATGCAGAGAAGGCCTTTGATCGTGTGGAATGGACCTTTATGTATCAAGCAATGGATTGGTTTAGTATTAGTTCTGGATTTATACAAATGATTCAAACCTTGTATAGTTCCCCTTCTGCCAGAATATATATTAATAATACTTTTTCGGAATGTTTTCATCTGGAGAGGGGAGTTAGGCAAGGGTGTCCGTTATCTCCTTTACTGTTTGATATTGTGTTGGAACCCTTGTTATTGGCTATACAGCAGGCAAAGGAGATTCAGGGTATTCCTTATGCAGGTCAGGAATATAAGGTCTCTGCATATGCAGATGATATTTTGCTTCATTTGAGGAATCCTGATATTACCATTCCACATTTACTCGATTTGATTGATAGATTTGGGAAATTTTCTGGCTATAAAATAAATTGGAGTAAATCAGAGGTTCTTCCGCTAACTGTACATTGTTCAAAGGGATTATTTGAGTCATTCCCCTTTCTTTGGAAGGAAGAGGGTATAAAATATTTAGGAATTTGGATTTATAAAACACTGGAAGAAACGATGAAAGTAAATGAAAAATCTTTATTGCTAAAGGTCACGGAAATGTGTGAGCAATGGAACCCCTTACATTTGTCTTGGTGGGGGAGAGTCCAAACGGTTAAGATGATGATTTTGCCTGTGATTTGCTACCAAATGGGTATGTTGCCAGTGTTTTTTTCAGGGGTCTTTTTACAAGAAATTAAATAGTATTCTTACAAAATTTATTTGGAAAGCTGTGAGATTTGCTTTAGTATCTTTACAAAAACCAATTGCGGCAAGGATGGTGGGGGGGGGGTAAATTTTCTGAATTTTTATAGGTACCATCAAGCCTATATTATGTGTCAGGGCATGTATTGGATCCTCCCTGAGCTCATGGAAAATCTTCCAGACTGGTTACAGTTGGAATAGCAACTCCTCTCTCCACTGAGATTGAGTCACGTTTTAATTATCAAGTTACCTAGGTTGTTTAAGGACAATAGAATTTTATTAGACAATTGGAAGACATTAAAAATTTTTTTTTAATTCTTTATTTGTAATTTGTAAATCAGTACAAGTAAAACACTTGCGTTAGTAAATCGAAAAAGTAACAACAAATAAAATATGATGAAAAAATATTACTTTTATATTCTTCTTAGACCCCCCAATTAGAGACATTAGGGGGAACTGCCCATATTGGGACTTCACTATCTTATAGAGGAAAAAGAAAAATTCAAATTAAATAGGCATTAACAGGTATAACTCCTTCTATTTATCTTAAGTCCATTAAGCCCTGGAGATCTTCTTTAGGTCCAGAGATGATCTGGGACAAAAAATATGTATTTTGTTCCTAAGTATTTGATGAGGCACTTGCATGGATAAACCAGCTGAAAAGTGGTACCTAAGTCTTTTGTCTCTTGCCTCATTACAAGAAAAAGTTTCCTCCTTTCTTGGGTTTCTTTATTTACATCTGGAAAAATCCATACTCTTTGTCCCATGAAAGGGGTCTGTGCCTTATAAAAGAAAAGTTTCAAAACTGCATTATAATCTTGTTGGAAAACAAATGAGATAAGCAGGGTGGTTCTCTCTGTCATTGTTGTGATAGATGTTTCCAAGATTTCTGATCTGTTTCCCAGATCCATTGCTTGATTTTGATTATGGGGATCTTGTATGTTCTGAGTTGTCGATGGTATTTCACTTCCTTGTCGTTTGTTAGAACCAGGTAAATAATACATTTTGTTCAATGGAGGAATAGCTTCAGGAGCAAAACCCAATATTTGAACCATATATTTTCTAAATAATTCTACTGAAGAACAATCCGATGTTCTGGGAAAATTCAAGATCCTCAAATTTAATCTTCTATTGAAATTCTCTAACTGCTCTATCTTCTTGTGAACCATTAATTTATCCTTAATCAAGGTTTCTGTAACGATTTTTAGAGCACTTATATCCTCGGTAACCTTGATGAACTTCGAATCATTGTCAATTTTCATGTCCGATACTGTTTTTGTAAAAGTCAACTTTGCTTACCAAAATACTTGTTTCTTCAGCCATTTTTTTTAATCATCCCATTCATTCCCTGGAGAACTTTCCAGATGTCTGCCAGGGTCACCTCCGAGGGAGTCGAAATAAATCATTCGATCCATTGATGTAATTTTCTCTCTGCGGTTCCTTCTCCCATCTTGCTCCCCTCAGCAGCCAACGTTATGCCCATCTTTAAAAAGGGATCAAGAGGTGACCCGAGAAACTACAGTCCGGTGAGTCTGACCTCGGTTCTGGGGAAAATGGCGGAACATCGATGAACATTTTGAAAGAAACGAACTTCTGATAACCAGCCAACATGATTTCTGCAAGGGGAGATCATGCCTAACGAACTTATTGCACTTCTTCGAAGGAATTAACAAACGGATGGACAAAGGAGACCCCATAGATATCATATATCTAGATTTCCAAAAAGCCTTTGACAAGGTGCCCCATGAACGCCTACTCCGGAAACTGAAGAACCATGGGGTGGAAGGAGACGTACATAGATGGATCAGAAACTGGTTGGCGGGTAAGAAACAAAGGGTAGGAGTGAAGGACCACTACTCGGACTGGAGGAGGGTGACGAGTGGGGTCCTGCAGGGCTCTGGCCGCTGCTATTTAATATATTCATAAATGATCTAGAAACAGGGATAAAGTGTGAGATAATAAAATTTGCGGATGACACCAAACTATTTAGTGGAGCTCGGACTAAAGAGGACTGCGAAGAATTGCAAAGGGACTTGAACAAACTAGGGGAATGGGCGACGAGATGGCAGATGAAGTTCAACATTGAGAAATGTAAAGTATTACATGTGGGAAACAGAAACCCGAGGTACAACTATACGATGGGAGGGATGTTATTGAATGAGAGTACCCAAGAAAGAGACTTGGGGGTAATGGTGGACACGACAATGAACCCGACGGCACAGTGTGCAGCGGCCGCTAAGAGAGCAAATAGAATACTAGGTATAATCAAGAAGGGTATTACAACCAGAACGAAAGAAGTTATCCTGCCGTTGTATCGGGCGATGGTGCGCCCGCATCTGGAATACTGCGTCCAATATTGGTCGCCTTACCTTAAAAAGGATATGGCGATACTCGAGAGGGTTCAGAGGAGAGCGACACGTCTGATAAAAGGTTTGGAAAACCTTTCATATGCTGAGAGATTGGGAAAACTGGGACTCTTTTCCCTGGAGAAGAGGAGACTTAGAGGGGATATGATAGAGACTTACAAGATCATGAAGGGCATAGAGTAGAGAGAGACAGATTCTTCAAACTTTCGAATAATAAAAGAACAAGAGGGCATTCGGAAAAGTTGAAAGGGGACAGATTCAAAATGAATGCTAGGAAGTTCTTCTTTACCCAATGTGTGGTGGACACCTGGAATGTGCTTCCAGAGGGCGTAATAGGGCAGAGTACAGTACTGGGGTTCAAGAAAGGATTGGACAATTTCCTGCTGGAAAAGGGAATAGAGGGGTATAGATAGAGGATTACTGCACAGATTCTTATGTTCTTAACCAGGGAGACATTAAAATTTATTAATAATTTAACATCTATTCCAATTCATAAATCCACTTGTCAGATTCCACTTGTCAGATTCCAAGATTCAAATTGGCGGGTTTAAGATAATCTGGAAGCACTGGATGAAGGCAGGCATACGTACTCTGGATGATGTAATATCTGATGGAAAGCTGCTTGACTTTTCACGACTGTAACAAACATTTGGTATTGCTAAGCCTCAAAGTTTTAAGTGGTTGCAGTTGAAGCAAGCCATTCAGAAGGGGTTCCTTGATTGGCAAAATCTTAAAAATCACTATAGTTTTCCGGTCCTATGCTTCCAGATGGATTTCCTGGGACACCAGGCCACATAGTAGTATAAATTAATATCTGAATTTTTGAATAAGAAACAAAAGACTGGTCTTCATGACATTTGGAGCATTGAGATAAAGCATCAGATTACTGTGTCTCAATGGCCATGAATATGGACTTGGAGGATGAGATGTACGGTGTCTGCATCTATGAGACAAACTTAGTTTTTCTTGCTACATAGAGTATTTTGGGCCCCTGTTAGATTACAGAAATTAGATAGTTCCAAGTCTAATAGATGCTGGCACTGTCATCTTGAAGTTGGGATGTTGGATCATTTATTGTACTCTTGTCTATTGATACTTAAATTTTGGAGATCCATTTGGGATCAAGTGAATAAATTATTGGAAAATCCAGTGGCATTGAAGTATGATACCATCCTATTTGGTACGTTAATGAGGGCTAAAAACTAAATATCTTCTCGGAATAACAAAGTTCTTTTTATTATGACAGGGGTTGCCATACAACTCATTTTGAGGAACTGGAAAAACTGGGATCAGTTAATTATACTTTTTGGTGGGAATCTCTATGTCACACTTTTAAAATGGAATGTATGATGGCCATACAACAGGGACATTATAAGAAGTTTATGGATATTTGGGAGCCATTGACAAAATTCTGTAAAGACTGATGGTTGATTTTGCCCTTTGATCATACACGTCCGGGGGGGGGGGGAAGAGGGGAGGGGAGGCAGAAGATAGGTTTTTTTTTAAATTTTGAGTGCAATTTTTAAATATGTAGACGAAGGGGGAAGATGATAAATGTATTTGTCATAGAGTGCAATTTTGATTGAATTTAAGTGCTATTATAGTGTAAAATGATTGTATAATATGTTGCACTTATGTTTGGATTAAAAATAAATAAAGATATTTTTAAAAAATGATATATGTATGTATACTTGGCACTTTTTTCAGTTTTAAAAATGAATAAATAATTTTTTTTAAACAATCTATAATCCCCCATTTTTTCTACCTCAAAATGTTTTTTTTTAAACAAAATCTTTTTGTGGCACAATTTGCTAATTGTACATGTAGTTTTATGAAAATCATACAAATAGACATGTAAGTGCTGACACCTATGCATGTAATTTGTGAATTACCACTTCCACATTGAAGCACTGGCATTTACATGCAGAAACCTGCAAATGAGCTACTCTTGTTTTCTACATAAAGTTTTGAACAATTGTTGCTCCAGCTCTTCATACCAGCAAAATGCATGTGGCTTTGCTAACATCCCTATATACATATTTTAGAATAGACTGCAAATTAGGGCTTCACGTTTTCAGCAGAAACTTTGCCTAAATTTAGGAGTCTAAATGTTACGCTCTTAAATTTAAACCTGCCAATTGTTTGTCTAGGTCAGTATTATTGTATTGGTGGATTAAAAGTGACTAGATTAGAAACAGGGGTCTAATAATGATAGGATTTAAAATCGAGGGCTAGTCCTGAGGGATTGAAAGAATGACATGAGAGCCTGGGAGGTTTGTGTGTTAGTTTATTTTGGAAGGGTAGGCCTTAATGTTTAAACAAAACAAGTGAAAATGAGCACAATTTTGTTTTTAGTTTAGTTTAATTAAATGAAATAAGAAAGTAATCTCTTTTTCTTCTCTTCAGTACTTCCAACCTTTCCTCATGAGTGTATCTCCCTCTTGTGCTACTAGGCTTGATGGACCATTGATCTAACCCTGTATGTTTTTATGTTCTCCCTTAATTACTTCCCACCAGTTTTTCTCTCCCTCTCTCTAGATAAGCCAAACTATTCTCTCTAGACTAGATGCACTAAAGTCTCCAATCATCTAACGATCGTCGCTAAACCAGTTTCACTGGTTTAGTGACCAATCGTATTTGCCGACCCTATGCACAAAATGGCTCACTGCGTGATTTTCCATGTGGTCGTACATTCTCCAATACTGCCATGCAAATGAGGACATTAATATTAAAACCAGCCATCTGACCAATGGCCTAACCTTGTATGCCTAACCTTGTGCCCATTAAAAAAATGGTCTACCATACCAGCCTTCCCCGATGACCTTAGTCCCAAAATAGAAGCAGGAGGAATACTCACTCCCTTCTGCCACCGTGAACCCCCTCTCTCCCTCGCAACAGACAAACAGCATCCCCCACTTCAATAGAAATCGGCAGGAGGGATGCCCACTCCCTCCTGCCACTGGATACTCCCCAGTCCCCCTGAACCCCCTCCCCCCGTATCTCCCCATACCTCAAAACTAGATGACAGCAGGAGGAATGCCCAATCCCTCTTGTTCACAGGCCCACCACTCTAAAATGGAATGCATGGGGAGGGGCCTAAGGCCCTGATTGGCTCAGACAACTAAGGCTCCTCCAAGACGAGGGGCCTTAGGAATCTAAGCCAATCAGGGCCTTAGGCTCCTCCCACTTAGCTTGTCCAAAAGGACTCCAGCACTGGTTTGTGTGACAAGCTAAGCGGTTGCTTAATTTTTCTGTGATTTTTGAAGTTTTTGAATTTTTTAATGTGTGGGATTTAACTACTGAGTTTTCTGACAGTTAATATTTATATAAGTTATGAAGTTGAAAGCCATATGATTTGGAACTTTTTTGACTGGGACCTGAAATAACTGTGTGTTATAAGAGGCCCTGTGATCTGTTAGTCCATTAAAGTTCTGATGCCTCTCCCCTTCTTGTTTGGTCACGTTGATTGTTTGATGACTCCTCAATATTTGAGTATTCTAATTGACATCTAAATTGAAATGATACTGTCGCAGTATAATTAACAGTGTTTTGGGTAACACAGTTACCAACAGGTTTTCCGAGTCAGTAGTACCAATCCAATTCTGGCATGCAGGGTTAGGCCATCTATTGGATGGCTGGTTTTTAATATTAATGACCTCATTTGCATGCCAGAATCAGAGAATGTATGAAGAGCAATGAAGGGTTAAGTGACTAGCCTGAGGTCACAAGGAGTTGCAATGGGAGTTGAACCCAGTTCCCCAGGATCTCAGTCTATTGCGCTAACCATTATGCTGCTCCTCCCTGATCTTCCTGTCAGCTGCTGCCATTGCTGCTGGTGTCTGGCTTACATGGGGGTCTAGGTCAATTCAG
Organism: Geotrypetes seraphini; assembly: GCF_902459505.1. Lineage (NCBI taxonomy): Eukaryota > Metazoa > Chordata > Amphibia > Gymnophiona > Dermophiidae > Geotrypetes > Geotrypetes seraphini. The sequence goes on from NC_047085.1 coordinate 406,526,200, forward strand.
CATGGACATATCATTACGACCATTTCACCTTGGAATCGGCCATGATGAATCATCCACGGCAGTCTCTGACCTCTTGTAGGAGGGGGCTATGCTCCCCAAAGTAAGAGCTCCCCCACCCCCCAAAATAAAAGTCTCCCCGCATTCTCCCCAAGGTAGGATCACCCCCCCTGCCCTGCATATCTCTTGAAAAGTTCACTGGCATGAGCAGCATCTTCCATCACCTGCTTGCGCCTGCCTCAGCTCCCCTCTGACATCACATCCTGGTCCCGTGACTAGAAAGGAGTAGCAAGAAGAGGCACTGGAGATGTCACAAACAGTGCGGGAAGTCAAATCTTTTATTGACACAAAATGATTAAAAATCAACGAAATCCCAACTAGGACCCAGTTTCGACAACAGCGTTGCCTTCCTCAGGGGACAAAGTTTATCGTGTTGGCGTCTCTGTAGCACGACTGAGGTGTCAGAAAGTAATGTCAGAAGGCAGCCAAGGCCGGCCGAGCAGGGGGTGCAAGTTGCTGCTCACACTGGTGAACTTTTCAAGAGGTATGTGAGGGGGGTCAGAGAGGAGGAGAGGCACTGGGCATTGGGGGTTAGGGAGGAGAAGAGGCACCGGCATGGGGGGAGGGGAGGAGAGGCATCAGTGGGAAGGGAGGAGGAAACGCACAATTCATTGCAGTTCATTGCAGCCGTTGTGGCAAGGATAATTCATCGCTGCAGTTTCATAGTGGCCGTGATGAAACGTCCTGCGATGAAACGGAGTGATAAATTGTCCCATTCCACTTACGTGGACCTTTTGCTTTGACACTTTGTGGTATTAAGTGGTATATCAAATCAATAAATCAAAATCATTACTCCTGGTCTGCAGAGACCTATTGGTGCAGCTGCTTTGACTGTTCCATTCTTGTAATCCTGTTGTGCCACTGCTGATTCGTACAGGAAGAGAGCCTCCTGTTCCTACTCATTCTCCTCACTGGCATCATTTTAGAATGATTGAGAGTGACTGAACATAGTGAAGGAGTTTACTCAATACTGGGGGAACCTATAGAGTTGGCTTCTATACTCGAGAACTACTTGTGATAGCTTCACAGACCCATAGGCGTTGGAACAGGGAGGCCACAGGGGCCCTGGCCTCCCCAAAAATTCTCATTCACTTTTTCTGGGGGGGTGCCTCTCCCGTCCACCCTTCTCCCAGTGGCGTTGCTTAAATTTTCAGGCACCCACCATGCAGCCGCCGTGCAGCATCAGACTTCAGGCCTGCCCCAGAACCCTTCATTCTACTTTCGGGGGCAGGCCTGCTTGTGGACGCTGCACAGCAGCTGCTGAAGATTTAATTAAAGCATCAGGAGGAGGTAGGTGGGGGACTCGGGAGCTGTTTAGAGGTGGTGTGCCGGGACAGAGCTCCTGGGCCCCCAAACAAAGCAGCGTTCCGCTGCTTATGCACAGACCACAAGTTTAGAACTACGATAATAGTTAATTCAGTGGTGTGCTAACACAAGTTTAGACATAGCACAATCCACTGGCCACATTCATTAAGCCTTTTTGACACAGAATGAAGACAAATCTCACACACTGAGGGCTCCTTTTAGGAAGGTATGCTAGCATTTTTAGCGCATGCGTCGGATTAGCGCACGCTATAGCGTGCGCTAGCCAAAAAACTACCGCCTGCTCAAGTGGAGGCGGTAGCGGCTAGCGTGTGCGGCATTTTAGCGTGCACATTAAGGCCCTAACGTGCCTTCGTAAAAGGAGCCCTGAGTCAGACGAAAAAACTGCACTCATACATTGAATACTAAAGAATAGGGGTTAAAAAAAAAGAAAATACTTTAAAAACCTTAGAGACATAAGAAAGAAAAAAACCTTCTTCTTTTTTTTTTTTTTAAACTCGCAATCACACACATGATCTCACACAATTTTAACAGCAGATAAAAGTGGGAAAACAATCAACACACTGAACACCAAAGACATGAAAGGAGCTCTGCCAAAGAAGTAGAGGAATTTTAAAGCAAATGTTAGTTCAGCCACAGAAGCTACACAGGACAAACTGGCAGGGAACAATGCTTAGCTAATGTGTGCCCAGGTTTGTATCTAGACTTAAACCACAGATTCACTTGAAGACAATCTGACTGTAGTGTCAGGAATCCAAAAGTTGCAAGCCCATCAAAACCCATGACAGTCTTTATTTATTGGGATTTATTAGCTGTCTTTTTTAATGAAGAGATTCACCCAAAGTGGTTTTACAATACATTGAATAGTAATCAGTATGTTCCCTATGGGCTCCTTTTACGAAGGAGCGTTAGGGCCTTAACGCGCGGAATAACGCGCGCTAACCGCTACCGCTACCGCCTCCTCTTGACCAGGCGGTAGTTTTTCGGCTAGCGCGTGCTATAGCATGTACTAATCCGGTGCGTGTTCTATAAACGCTAGCGCACCTTCTTAAAAGGAATCCTATGTGTCCTGGCAGGCTCACAATCTAAGTGTGGTATCTGAGGCAATGGTACGAAGAGTGAGGTGATTAAATTTGCAGATGATACGAAGCTATTCATACGTTAGATAGATTGTGAGCCCATCAGGACAGATAGGGAAAATGCTTGAGTACCTGATTGTAAACCGCTTAGATAACCTTGATAGGCGGTATATAAACACCTAATAAAATTTAAATTTAAAAATTTTAGAATTTAAATTTGAAGACAAAGAAGGATTGCGAAGACCTACAACAGGACATAAACACGCTCAAGAAATGGGCCGCGACATGGCAAATGAGGTTTAACGTGGATAAGTGTAAGGTGATGCATGTGGTAACAAAATTCTTATACACGAATACAGGATGTCCGGGGTGGTGCTTGGAGAGACCCCCCAGGAAAAGGACTTGGGAGTACTGATCGACAAGTCAGTGAAGCCATCCGTGCAATGTGTGGCGGCGGCGAGGAGGACGAATAGAATGCTAGGAATGATTAAGAAATGGATCACGAACAGATAGGAGAAGGTTATCATGCCGCCCTCACCTGGAATATTGCATCCAGCACTGGTCACCGTACATGGAGAAGGACACAGTACTACTTGAAAGGGTCAAGAGAAGAGCGACTAAAATGGTTAAGGGGCTGGAAGAGTTGCCATACAGCGAGAGATTAGAGAAACTGGTCCTCTTCTCCCTTGAAAAGAGATACTGAAGGGAATAGACTTAGTAGATAAAGACAGGTTGTTCACTCTCTCCAAGGTAGAGAACGAGAAGGCACTCTCTAAAATTGAAAGGGGATAGATTCCGTACAAACGTAAGGAAGTTCTTCTTCACCCAGAGAGTGGTGGAAAACTGGAATGCTCTTCCGGAGTCTGTTGTAGGGGAAAACACCCTCCAGGATTCAAGACAAAGTTAGACAAGTTCTTACTGAACCAGAATGCACGCTGGTAGGGCTGGTCTCAGTTAGGGCACTGGACTTTGACCTGGGGGCCGCTGCAGGAGCAGAATGCTGGGCACGATGGGCCACAGGTCTGAACCAGCAGTGACAATATTTATGTTCTTATGTCATGGGGAGCAGGCTGGGATCAAACTCACCAACTGAGGGTGGTAATGCAGCAGCTCTAACCACTAGATCATGCCTCCCCTCTGTCCTCCTTACTTCCGTTGCTTTTAGTGGAAGTAAAACCTGGATGTCTCAATCCGTCCTCCTTTTTCTGAAGCCATTTGGTAACCCTGTAAGTATGAATCACTGCAAAACCAAAACACAACCCATTGCTCCAAGTGAGAGCAGCATCTAGATATGAAACCCTAGTCTGAAAAACGCATAGCAAGGATTATCTGGCTAATATGTATAGTTAATATTGTGAAGCTCAGTGGCAAGTCAGGAAGCTGGATAGACTGGAAACATGCACCCAGAATAGCAAATTTTGGGATCTGGTGGTCAGAGCAGGTATTTAGGCCCTCTTTTACTAAGGTGTACTAAGCGTTTTAGCTTGCATTTAGCGCACGCTAAATCAACGCGTGTGCTAACCGCTAACGCGTCCATAGGATAACATGTATGCGTTAGTCTTTTACGCGTGTTTAGCACGCGCTAATATTTTCCACGCGCTAAAAAGCATAGCGCACCTTAGTAAAAGAGGGGGGGGGGGGTTAGTGATGCTTTCTAGATAAGTGCTGATGAATATTGGTGTCAAGCCTGCTCAGCCTCTCCTGTAGCCTCTTCTGCCCACTTGACCACCCCCATGTGTAGAAATGCCATGCAAGCTTCTAAAAAGATCTTTGAAATGCAGCAAACTGAGCGACTGAGATAGAAGGATGCTGTTTCCAATGTTCCTGTTTTCCCTCTCTCTGTTTCTTGCCGGGTCTTTTACCATGGACCCTTTAGTTTAATTTAACAGAATTTCCACCATCAAACCAGGCTGAGCAACAAAAATAAACTGTATCTAAATGGAGGCCTTTCTAACTAATTGGTGAAATAAGAATGCTTCTAACCAGTAGCCCACACATCCATGGTCATCCTTACTATCTTCTGTGTTCAATATTATCAGCTCAATATAACTATCAGCCTTTGATCTCACATTGGTTTTCCAAACATCATTAAAGTGATCTGCATGAAAGGACCAGATGGCCCTGGTAAGTGAATTTATAAACCAAGACCAGATTATCATCTCATTATGACAGGGAGCTAAACTGGCACCATTGGCTTTGCTACTGCCAGTCAAAGAAGTTATGTTCTCCTATCAAAGGACTGTTAATATATTCACCTTTCAACAGACTGACTGGCAGATTGCAACATGCCTGATGGACACAGAAGGCCTGGTTTGTACTGAAGTGTGCTGGAAAATGAGAGAATTAATCACTGCTTTGCCAGAAAGTCATATTCTCTAAGAGTACTGCTATTATTATTTTGATTTTGCTTCTTATGATTTACAGAATACTCACTTGGGACTGATATTTTTCTCAGCCATACCATTTCTGTAGGGCTTTGTTTGTTTTCTTTTTTTATTTAGCCGTTGTGTCCAGTTAACAGCGGAACCTGGAGCGGCCCGCTTCCTTAAAGCATACACTTCCTCCCCACCCTTCTTCATACCTCTAGCCAATCCCAAGGAGACACATAAACCTGTGTGGTGAAACCTGGCCGCAGCCCTGTTTATTGCAAAATAAACATATTTAAATAACATTTTAACATATCTTAAATAACATATTACAAACAGCATTAAATAACAGATTATCAAATTATAGCAACACAATGGTATCACCATTGTGACCCTGATCCCCAGCTACCGTCACAGATGTAAATGGCCCCCGACCCCGCCGTCTAAGCAAGGGTCCGAGGGGTGGCATGTCCCCACATGCCCCATTGTCCAGGGTCATCCGACCCACCAGGCAAGGCTCCCAGCCGGCTCACCGCTCATCCCTTGATGAGCCCAGCAGCCAGTAGCTCAGGATACCACCACAGGCCTGTAACATCTTCACAGCCCCCCCCCTGCCCCCCAGTGAATAGAGCTGCAGCTAAAGGTCCAACACACTCTTGCAACAGGATGCAAAGTCGTCGAGCAACAGATCCGAAAGATGCACTTGATCCCTGTAGAACAACCCCGAACAAGACACATCCACCCAATCGTGCCTAATCTGCACCCCACCCCGAGCTTCCACCCACCGGCCTACCTGGCGATTCACCTTATTAAGCCCCCTGGTCCACCAGCGAGACACTAACCGCTTCGGTCATGGTATAATGTTGGATCAAACCAGCCACGCACTGGGAAACCACCCCTGAATCACCCCCAGATCACCGATGATCATATTGATCAGGTGTTTGCCACTAAACACATCCAAATCGTTACCCCCAAGGTGGAATAGCAAAAGATCTGGGCGATGGGGGTGATGCATAAGATCCTCCAGAATAGGCAGCAGCTGATGCCAATGCATACCCCTCTGTCCCCACCAAGAGACATATACTCTGCGATGATAAAGGCCCAAGTGCTGACTGCATGGCCGGACAACTGCACGCTCCCTAGCCCAATGGACGAAGGAGAGTTCAATGATCCAGACCGACAGGACACGTCGCACCGCACCTGCAAGGTAAAACTCTGCAGTCAAGCCATGTCTCAGGAACCTAAGAACTCAGCCATGCCACCCCCACCCCAGCCCGAGAGATCCCCGACTAACCCGACCCACTGGGCTGAGACCCCCCTTCCGAAATGCGATGGACAAATGTAACTGCGATAAGCATCCGATGACCAGCGTCCCAGCCGGCAAAACCGGCAAAAGTTGGTATCGTGAGAGAAGGGTGCTATCCTCATGCACCAACAATGCCAAGGCCGAGGAAGGATGTACCGCCATATAGACGTCCAGTGACTGGAAGGGTCACGATGCACAACCCTCAACTTGGTACAGGACCAGCATACGCCCCCCTGCCCAGCTGGTCCGTCTTAGACCAAGCGATGGCTTCGCAGGAGACCCCACAATCCCTGAACATCCAACGTGTGGACAAGCAGCTCTCCCACCCGCAGAGCCCCGAAGAAGGTCAAGGAGAAAGCCGCTCTGAATAAGCATGCTTCAAAGCAAGAACTCATCACCACCGGCAATACCCAGATGAGACCAGACAGCAGCGTGTGGGTGATAGGCAACCGAGAATCCGGCAGCCGCAGAGCCACCTGACCCCAGGCAACCATCATCCGGCGCGGCAAAAATCCGGTCAACAGGCAAGGCCAACCGAAGGCCTTACAAAAGAATGCAAAGCCCGCTAAGTGACCCGCCGCCACACTCCGGGAATAGCCCGCCAATTGTGAGTCCATCAAGAAGTCTGCTAGCTGGACTTCCATTTCCGGCCCAGGAACCCATCCACATGTGCGAAGAAAGATGAACACCATACGGAAACCTTACCGGGTCCAAGTGGCTGGAGCTTCGGACTGCTGCAACAAGCACCAAATCTGCTCACCACCAGGCTCCACAAATGTTCTGGCATCGGCGATCCATCTGTCTTTGCCGCCGGCGCCAGCTGCCGAAACTGCAATAACTGAAAATGGGAAAGTGCATCAGCGATCCTGTTCTGAACACCAGGGACGTGACACGCCCGAATAAACAAGTTGAGATGTAAACAGCGCAAGACAAGTTCCCTCATCAATACGTTCACCTGCAAACATTTTGCAGCCTGCCGATTGACCACTTCTACCACTCCCATGTTATCACACCAAAAAACGACACGCCGATTCCGCAACCTCTCCGGCCACAACTCACAAGCCACCAGCAATGGAAAAAGCTCCAGCAGGGTCATATTACGAGTAACACCTGCTTGCTGCCAACTCGCCAGCCACGCCACAGCGCACCAGTCCCCTTGACAATAGAGACCAAAATTCGCACCGCCCGCAGCATCCGATTGCAGCTCGAGATCCACACTAGAAATATCCGGTTGTTGAATCGGAAGCGTCCCATTAAAGTGCGCAAGAATTAGAGCCCACTTGTGCAAATCCTCCCGTATCCCAGCCATAATACGAACAAAGTGTCTGCGGTCATGGACACCCGACGTCGCCACCGCCAGCCTACGCGAAAAAGCGCGGCCCAAAGGCAGGACCCGACAGGCAAAGTTAAGGGACCACAACAAAGACTATACCACCCACAGAGTAGGTTTGTGGGTACACCCAACCAGCGAGAGCAAATCCAATAGCTGCCGCACCTTACCTTGCAGAAGTCGAGTCACCATTGCAACAGAGTCAATCTCTATCCCTAAGAACGTGAGACAAATAGTAGGCCCTTCAGATTTTTCAGCCGACAACGGCACCCCGAATTCCACAGCCATGCTTTCGAAAATGGATTTTAACCGCCCGCAATCACCGGAACCCGCCGCTTCGACAAAAAGAAAATCGTCCAGGTAGTGAACCACGGAGTCCCTCCCCGCTCGCCGAACTGTAACCCAGTGTAAAAACGAGCTGAATAACTCAAAGAAGGCACAGGATATGGAACATTCCATCGGCAAACAGCGATCAAAATAAAAGGCACCCTCAAACCGAAATCCCAGCAACTGATACGAGGACGGATGAACCAGCAATAATCGAAAGGCTGACTCGATGTCCACTTTGGCCAGCAAAGCCCCACAACCCGCTCGCTGAACGAGGCGTAACGCACTGTTGAAGGACAGGCTCCTTGACTCTGATCCGCGGGGCTTCGTCCAATCCACCTCGAGACATGCCAGCAGCAGACGTCCCAGCCACATGCTCACGTCCAGTGGCGAGGTCCTGTAGGAAAAAATCCGGACAGGGGCCAGCAACCTGCACAGAATGAGGGTATATTAGCCCTGCGGGACTAACCCCCGCCCTCCGGCCCCCAACTCCCACAAACTCCCCCGGTCCCCCTCCCACAGTGGTGCCTAGACCCCAAGTAGACGGTGGAACAGCGCCAAAAAATGGTGGCGGAAACGCAGACCAGGGGCCAGGTCCTCAAGAAGACCCCCACGGCTCAGCTGCCCAATGCGACGCCCAGCCAGAAGAACCAGCCAACAGGCAATGACCCACCCCGAAGTTGAGGGGCGAGCCCGAGCCTCCTCCTCACCCCCCACTGACTCACCACCCCCCTCTGGGGAAAAAACCCGCACAGCCTGCCTGCCTGCAGCTATCTGCACACTGGACTCCCCCCCTCTGGAAGCACAGCCGGAGAAACACCAGCTGCAGACACATCCTCCCTAGCTGTGCCCCTCACCGCCCCTCCTCCGGCCTCTGCAGTACCCCGACGCCTCACTCCCGGCATCCTACCTCTGCCCCTGCGGGCCGACCCTGAAACACTCGCATGAGTCGGCACCTCCCCACTACCTCGAAGGCGATCACTACCTCGAAGGCAGCTGAATGCGAACGCCTCGGAGGCAGTGATCTCCCCCCCGTGCCAACCTACTCACCGGTGCATGCACGTCCTCGTCAAACGAGTCACCGGCAAACAGCGACAGCTCTGCGGGTTCCGCAGTTGCGCTGGTGGATGTGCGCACCATGCTCCCCTCTGACCTTTGGCTCCAACAGGCACTCTCGCGCACGGCAGGAACACCAACACTCGCTCCTATGAATGCCTCGTTGTGCCAGGTATTTGAGGCCACCGCGAACCCCAATCCACCACGTGCTGGAAACGAAAGCTGACTCGGAGGACCGGAAACCATTAGGGTCCTCCGAGAGCCCTCCCTTTTATCCCCCTACCCACCATTCCCTACAGCCGCGGCCCTACCCAATTGGAGGTCAATCCCATGGTTGGAAAGACCTCCCCCGCTATGGACCTTGCTGCCCTTCCCTAACTAACCCCCCCCTCTTTTACCTAACTGACAGGCGACCCCGCGGGCTTCCCAGCTCCGCGTTAGAGTCGCCCGTTGAGACAAGCTCTAGGGCTTTATATTCCTAGCATAGTCACAGTTGTCAATCAACCACTAGGTGCCTTTTGTCGAATCACGTCTAATAGTGCCTAACTTGCCCCCTCTTTTACTAAGGTGCGCTAAAAAAATTAGTATACCGAGGCGCGTAGCCAGAAATTGTGCACGCTAATAGTCACATGGCGTTTAGGAGGCGTATATGCGATAGAGCCACGTTAAGGTAGTCGTGCACTGATTGCCGTGTAAGCAAACAGCGCGCGACAAAGACATTAGAGCGCAGTAATCTACCAGACTTATGCCTATTCATCTTATGGACACAACTTTTCTCCATGTCCTAAGTAGAATCGTTTAGTGCATCCCAATGGCCCCCTTTAACAAAAGTGTGCTAGCCTTGTTTTGCATGTGGGAGCTGTGCTGAATGTCCTGTGCTGCTCCTGATGGTTCCTATGAGTGTCAGGAGAAGTGGGCAGCATTATGTGGGGTCAGGGTGCAAAAAATTGCTAGTGTGGTTTTGTAAAAGGGGTGCGTGTGTGGTGTATACTAACGCAGAGAACAGCGTGTCACTAACCTTAATGCTGTTCTACTGTAGGTGTACTCTGTTACACATAAATGTCACCCCCCCACACACACACATACTTTTTGGCAACCTGTGCTAGTGGTGTTTAGTGCTAGACAGGGTGCTTAATGCTCTGTGCTGCACCTGACACTCTTTGAGTGTGTAGGAGCAGTGTCAGCAGGCAGTTTGACCATAAAAACCCCTATCATGCTTAGGTAAAAGAGGGGGGGGGGGGTGTGGTGAGTTAGTGATGGCCTGATCTCACCATGAGTAAACAGCACTGTGTAAATACACACATTCAGTCACTCACTGAACTGGCAGGACTGCTCCTGCCAAACTCTGGCTGCCTCCGCTCATCAGACAGGAAATACCCCTGCTGCAATCAACTCAGCTGCCTGCCCCACACCACCTCTTTCCTAACAGTCATCCCTGAGATTGCCAGGATCAAGATGGAGGCATGGTCACTCCTACTTACCTGATACCATCAATCCCCCTCACCTCTTACATTCCCAGATCAGCAGGAATATTGAGTCAATTAGAGTTGACAATTGGCCCCTAATAATTATCAGTGTTAATTGAGATTAATTTAAATTTACATTTGCATATTTATGTGTGGCTCTAGGTCAATTCCGGTTGGCCCAGTTGCCTAAGACCCTTCCTATGGGCGGGCCTTAGGTGCCAGGGCCAATGAGGCCCTAGGCCCCTTCCCGGTACATCCCACATTCCGAGGACCAGGGACCCGTCCGGCTTCCAACATTAAGATTAGTGGTGGGGAGGGGTCCGGATGGTGGTGGTGTTGTCCGGGGGGGGGGGAGTGGGGTTGCCGGGATGCAGTCTTTAGCAGAGGGCCTGGGCTCCCTCCTGTCGGTATTGCTGGGAGGTGGGGGGGTTCAGCGGGTTCACAGGGGGCCATCTTTGGCAGGAGGGCCTAGGATCCTTCCTGACGGTATTGTCGGGGGTTCAGGGGTGTCGGCAGGAGAGCTTGGGATCCCTTCTGCCGCGATTGCAGGTTCTGGTGGGGGTGTTGGCAGAAGGGCTTGGTATCCCTGCTGCCACAATCGCAGGTTGGGGTGGGGTTGTCGGAAGGAGGGCTTGGGATCCCTCCTGCCGGTTCATGGCCATTCGGGGGGGTGGGGATCGTGTTCGCGGCAGGAGAGATTAGGCATCTCTCCTGTAGCGATCGTTGCAGGGGGGGGGAGATTCTGTAACTGGTGTTGTTCTTGACAGACAATGGTTATAGAATCCAGCTTTTAGGCGAAGGACTGGCCCCTCCTTCACCTAAAAGGTCTTGTTTTGGGTGTTTGGGACTTGGGGGGAATGTGTTTTAAGGTTAGACATAGTGGTGGTCTGGGCGATTAAACTGCTGAATGTAGAGGTAGGCCATTCTAAGAAAAAAAAAAACTAAACTAAACTAATGCTTAACTTTGTATACCGAGTCATCATTCTCGACTTGGTTTACAGTAATTAAATAAACAGGGAATGATTTACAAATGATAAATTGAAGATAATAGCAAAATTTCAAAAGAATTAATTTTCAAAATGTTTGTCAAATAGAGTAGTTTTTAAAGATTTATGGAAAAATTGAAACGAACTGGAACACCTTAAAAAAAGGGGAGATCATTCCAGAGTTGAGAGAATCTAAAAACCAAAGATTGACTGAAGATCTTGACTCCTTTAATCCCTTTTTTAGAAGGAAGGGAGAGTTTAAATTGTTGGATACCTCATTTTGGACTTTTTTTTTTTGAGAATGAACATTTCCCTGCTGCTACTTTCAGCATTTAGGGCCTTAGGCCAAAAGGGGACTTAGCCATTATTTTTTTATTATGCCCCTCCATGGCTTGAAGTACCTGCCTTAAATCACAATTTGATATTATATTCTTTTAAGTGAAACAATTTACGGAAGGTAAAATAAGTAGATTAAATTACTTTTGAAATCTGAGCCTTAAATGTTAGATATGCATCAAGTATTATTCCAAGTGTTCTAACTTCTTCACCTACATAGATCACCTACATAGATCTCTTTAGGCCATTGATCTTCATCTATATCTCCAGCAATCAGGATCTCTGTTTTTTTAATATTCATTAATTTTATAATCTTTTCCATGTATTTATTCAGGTCTTTAACTAACTGATCTTCCCAATCCTGTATTCTAAAGAAAAACTGAACATCATCTGCATATATTCTATAGGAGACATGTAAATCATCCAACAGAGCTCCAAGGGGGAACAAACAGATGTTAAATAAGGTCGCAGACAAAGCTGATCCCTGTGGAACTTCCCTGTTACTGCTGTGGCTGGAGCTAAAAATCACGCTATGCTTTTGTAAAAGAGGGTGGGGGTAAGATATGGAACTGGAATCCCCTGGGTCATCAGTTTTTTCTCTGCATTTCTGTCAGTCATGATCCCAATGTTGTTGCATATGCTTACACAATTCCCAGTGTAAGCAGCTTTATTTTCATTTTTTACATGAAGGCCTTTTAACATCAGTGCTATAGATTCTCAATTGTCTGTTATTCTGGGCTGTTTTCCTATGCTGGCTGTAAATCATCTTGTTTGTAATCAACCATCCCATGCTGTAATTACCAACCTCCTATCATTAATTGCCTCTCTCTGGCCATTATTGGGTCAGGTTGTTATCTACCTGTTGTATTGCACCATTGTATTTGTATCTTTTGAACTTGTTTCTCCTTGTTTGCCAATCAAACACTTTAAAGAGCTCTTCTTTCAAGTGCAAATGTTTTTACTTCTTCTATTGGCCACTGTTAGAAACAGGATACTGTCCCAGTGTGGCAATTCTTATTTTCTTATGATCATTTCTTGCCTAATAGAGATTCAGTATGTTATGAAATATCAATACCAATGAAATACCAAACTGAGTTCAATTATTCACCATCCTTAGAATGATCAAAATTAGCTATATAACAGTGGGGGAGTATAAAATACAATTCAAATCAGCAAACACAATTCAACAATTTCAGTTCAATATGCAATATAAACATAAGCATAAATATAAAAAAGAACTAAAATCATAAAATGATCACTGCAGTAGAACTTGAAATAGAATTATCCTCCTAATAGTAAGATGCTGAAGTACTAAATCTGTAGCTAAGATTCCATGGTGGCAAGAAACCAATGTTTGATTTATTTTATTTTTTTATACAGTCAATAACAAATAAAAATGAAAAAAAAAATCCTTTATAATGATATAAAATATTAGATACAACCGACTAGGGAGGGCATTAGGGAGCCCAAACAAGATGGAGGTTTGACGCATTGGCTCCTCTCCTCACAACCACAATTTGCTCTTAAACTGCCTGTTATAACATAGTGATACGAGTTCTCACCTTTCAGCATGCCTCAACAGAAGTCAGCAGTTTGGTTTAAATTTAGGTGCCAAATGACCTAAACCTCATCCTCCATCGCTGTCCAAGGAAACGTGAAGTCCAACTCTGGTCGATAACATGACTGAGATTGTCGAAAAGCTGAAACAGGTATTGACTGTCCTTACCGAAAGTAAAAATGACATTAAAGCCATAAAAAAGGAGATCTCTCATCTTACAGCAAAATTATCTGCTACATAAACATCTCACCAGAACTCCCTTATAGGATATGGTGAGCCCCCCAAACACCCCCAAAACCGACTATACCCACCTGACTACAACCCCATTAACCCATCATGCCTGCAGGTGCCACCTATATGGCAGTACAGTAAGGTTTTGTTTTGTTTTTGGTGGGCTCACATTTCTCATCATGAAAGTAGTAGGTAGAGTGGTTTATGGGCCTGAATCCTCCTCTCTATGGTTCACTAGCCCAACTCATAGGCTATTTAAGAGACCTGTGTGCAGCTCAACTAAGTTTTCCTATACCAGATGCTGATGTTCTAAAGACATGTTTTTATTCCGATCTTTGAGGAAGTCAGTGAACACTGGAGGAGTATGTGTGGGTCATTACTTTATCTCTACAGTTGTTATCTGGTCACTCTGGATAACTTTTGGGAACTTATACCTATTTTTACATCATCTAAGTCACAATGTATAAGTTCCATCCAAGAAGTCTCATAAAACCTTTGATTATTCCTGCAGGTCCACTATGTCTAGGTCGGCCCACATCCCACCCTAACCACTCCTCCAGATATGCACCTTTTAGCTCTGGGCGCACAGCGGCATTCAGAGGCCTAAAAAGTCCCTTGATACATTTTTTTAAAAAAATAGGTTTGATTATCGGTACTTAGACAACCTATCTTTTAGGTCATCCAAGTGCCGACTTGGTGGGATCTTAGACGTGTTTATGTTTTGATTAATAGCCCCAAGGTATACAGGCACTGGTTATATGCCTTGGTTTCAGTTCAAATCCCAGTGCTGCAGCTCCTTGTGACCCTGGGCAAGTCACTTAATCCTCCAGTGCCCACCACTTTGAAGGTCAGCTATGAAATGCCAAAGGACAAAAAGGCAGTATTCAAGTCCCCGTTCCCTTTCATAACTTACTCTATTTGCTATTGCCTGTGTCTTTACCAGCTTTATACTACTTGTATTGTTACTCATACTGTATTGCATAAGCCTGCTACTTTCTTCGTAAAATCCATGTTTGCAGGTATGTTTTTATGCTGTGCACTTATTATTTCTAGTGGTTGTGGGGAGAGAGTTTTCTCAGATGTGTCATCATTATTTGCATTCTCTCCTCTCCAGGAGGGTACATTATCTGTTTGATGTTCCAGTCAGTGACTGAAGGACAGGGGGAATGGTTGGGGGTTGGGGGTTGGGGAGGGAGGGTTTTTCTGATTTCAGTGGAATGTGTGTTTGGTTTTCGACGTATTTTGTATGAAAGAAATGAATGTGTAGAGACCTATCCTAAGTGTATCTGCTGAATGGACCCTAATCTTTCTATGTATTGACTAGTCCAGTGTTTTTCAACCTTTTTGTACCTATGGATCGGCAGAAATGGAGGAATTGTTTTGGGGACCGGCAGTTGAGGAGTGCTGGTGTGGACTCAGGTGCCGCTACTGGACTACCAAGGGAGACCGGGGAGGGGAGTGACTTTTCCTATTAAGAGGCTTCTCCTCAGCTTACCTGGGGTGCTCTGTCTTGCTGCTCCGGTTCCATGCCATGTGTTGCAGCAGCGGGACTTTCATTCCTTTTGGCTGGGTCTAGTAGTGGGGAGACCAAGGAGAGAGTGCAGGCCGGGGAGGCGGTGGCTTTCTGTGCACGCACAATGGATGCCTTCGGGTAGCACGGTCGGCAGACTCACCGTGTGGCGCCCACTTCATGTGCTTCCAGCTCTCCAGTAGCCTTTGACCCAGAGTTGCCCATTGGCCACTACACCAGGTTCGTGGGAGCTCCCCGTTGGTGGCCCCGGCGCTGCCTGAAGGTGTTGGAGGACGGCTGCATTGGTGTTTTTGCCTGGGTGGTCCATGAGGTGTTTTCAATGAGCCACCTTTTTAACTTTGTGCTTGCAGGGGACGCTGGTCCTTCGTGGACCGGCAGGAGATTTTTGTGGACCAGCGGTTGAAGAACACTGGACTATTCCTCTCCTACTTGTTTCTTATTGCTTCTACACAATTAAGCTATAGGTGATCACAAGTGTTTCTTTAAATGCTAAAGGAGAGACCCATCCCATTAAGCCAAAAAAAACTACTATTATATTTTAAATATCCAAGAGTGTCAATAATATTTCTCCAAGAAACCCATTTAAACTCTTGAATCTCAGAAATTAAAATGAGACTGGGCACAAGACTTACTATTTTCCCTTGCTAGTGGATGGAAAGGTGTTGCTATTTTACTTTCCCATAACTTATCTTATCAAATTCTATCTCATAGTCATGATGACAATGGGTGCTGGGTCATGGCTAC
Source organism: Geotrypetes seraphini (assembly GCF_902459505.1). Lineage (NCBI taxonomy): Eukaryota > Metazoa > Chordata > Amphibia > Gymnophiona > Dermophiidae > Geotrypetes > Geotrypetes seraphini. The sequence goes on from NC_047085.1 coordinate 406,541,896, forward strand.
ACTCTCTATTAATATGTATAAATATACATTGTTGAATGTTCATGGTCCTAATAATGATGAAAAAACTCTATATTAATTAATATCAAATGAAGGAAAAGATCTCAGAATTGCCACTCCAAGGATCATAATACTATCATCCATATAATGAATTGTGGTGTGGATATCTTTCATTGATCAAAAATCTTCATATTTTTATTCATATAACTTAATTCGTCATTCTTTCAGAATTGTAAAAATTTTTCTTATTGTGACTTAATTAGTCATATTACCAGAGTAGGTGATCCTACTACTCAATAACTTTTAATCAATTTTTTATCAGTTTTTGACTTTTTAAATAATTTTTTATCAAAACAGTGCAACTAGCATTATCATATGTGCAAATTGCAATAAGGATGTGCAAAAATAGCTGTGCAAAAAAGGCAAAATCATTTATAACATAGCTGCATTGAAGCCTTAACTAAGCACTTATCTTTTAACGTGATATTGTGTTATAGAGCGGCTCAGGAATACTCCCGCTCAACGGGAACCCGTTTCGCCGCTAACAAGCGGCTTCCTCAGGGTTTTTTTTAAAGATATGGGTTATCAGGGTCAACGGTCCGTTTGTTATAACTTATGCATATCTTGGATCATTCATGTGTCATTTTTAGCCTTTCCATGGGGCAGTCAAAGTTTGTATCACACAATTAGCAACTTAACTCATGCTTTTTGGAAGATGCAGATTTTATTGCTAAGCTTTAAATATGGACTTCTGAATACTTTAGTTTTAATGACACTTTTAATGACATATCATGTAGTATTGGATGTGTATAAAGCATATATCAAGGGGGGAATTATTAAATTTACGTCCCAAAAAGGCTAAGGACCAACAACGATTACTTGAACTCAAAAATCATATTAAACTTACAGAAGGCAGCTATATTAGGAATCCCTCCTATGGTATTAAAACTCTTCTCCAGAAACTTAAATTTCAATATAACATCCTTCTCTTAATGAGAAGGAGTTTTGTTTTATACAATTAGTGCAATCTATTTTGAGGGTCGCAATAGAGCTGGCCACCTACTAGCCAATTATTTAAAATGGAAACAGCGGACTTCCAAAATTCAGGCGATTGGTCTGAAGGACTCTTTTATACTAAACCAAAAGAAATAACAGCATTATTTCAGAAGTTTTATCAAACTTTATATACAGCTGGAGTTTTCCCTTCAATGGATGAGATCAACTCCTTTCTTTCCAAAATAACCTTCCCAAAATTAACTCCTGACCTCATTCAAACACTGAACTCACCTATCTCCATTTCTGAAATTCACAGACAATCAAACGATTGAAACCCCGAAAAGCACTGGGCAATGATGACTTCACTGGGGAGTTTTATAAGTCTACTGCTTAATTTTTATCCCAAATTGCTTCATTTATATGATTCCTTTCTTACCGCCCAAGCTAGCACAAGCACTTTTACAGAAGCCACAATCATTGTTTTCCCTAAGCCTGATAGAAATCCCCTACTCCTATAAAAATTACTGGCCCATTTCATTAATTAATTACAATTGTAAGATTTATGCCAAAATCCATATAGATAGGTAGCTACATGTATGCCTCATAAATTCTACTCAATGCGGTTTCAGTCAAGGTCATATGGCTCTTGATAACACCAGGGTTTTTAGTCACATCCAGATTTGGGTTCAAAAATTCAATCAATCTATCTGTGTCATGGCCCTTGATGCAGAAAAAGCCTTCAATTATGTTGAATGGACTTATCTGTTTGAAATGCTAAATCGGTTTCAACTGGGAAAGCAATTTATAGACATGGTCAGGCTCTTATATTTTCAACCTTTGGCACAGGTGTCTGTTGAAAGGGCCTCTCTAACTCCTTTTCTTTAACCAGGTGCATGCGTCAGGGCTGTCCTCGCTTCCCATTACTCTTTAACCTTCCTTTAGAGCCTCTCCTCTATAGTATATTGACAGACCCACAGATTCATGGTGTCCCTCTGGGGACTTCATATAAATATGAAGTCAAGCTTACGACATTTGCTGACGATGTTCTGTTGCATCTGATGCATCCAGATAAATCCATACCTGAAGCGTTATTGCTGCTTAAGCATTTTAGTACCTTATCTGGATAACTGGGAGAGGAGAGAAGTTAAGCTCCTTAACATTCATTGCACTAATGATAGTATAACCCCCCTTCTGTCTTCAGTGGTGTGCAGCAGGTGTTAAATATCTTGGTATCAATTTTCCCCAAAGTGGGAAGCACAATTCAACTCAATTCTCAGAATTTACTTACTAAGGTAAAAGAACTCTAACTCATGGTCTCCTTTGTGGCTCACATGGTGGGGACATCTGGAGGCTATGGGGCTCATAATCAAACCAAAAATATGTCTAAAAACCCACCCAAGTCAACACTTGGACAACCTAAAAGACAGGTCATCTAAGTGCCAATAATCAAAATGGATGTATTCAGAGACTTTTTAGGTCTCTGAATCCCAAGAGCTCAAAGGAGCGTTTTTGGAGGAGTGGTGAGGGTGGGATGTAGGCGGAATGTGGGCTGACCTACACTTATTTGTACTGGAATTGTCAACAATGTGTGGGTATATTTCAACATATGCTTTTTGATTGTCCATCAATTATTCGGTATTAGAGAGCTATATGGATTGTAATTTCCACCGATCTTTCTCTTTCTGGTTCTCTTTCCATCTCTACTGTAATATTTCGTTCGTTTATGCTGCCCTCAAATTTACCACCTGAGACATAAATTATTTGATATTCTAATGACTAGAGCACTCAAAATTGTCCTGCTACTTTGGAAATGTACCCATAATGCTACAATGTCTCAATGGTGGAATCAAGTTAGCTTAATAGCTATTTACGAGTATCATCTGGCAGAGTGCAATGACAATGTACACCGTTATAACAAGATTTGGTCTCCCTTCCATGTTTATTGTAATTCTTAGTAATGTACTACAATTCCTTTCATTATGTGATTCCTTCTACTATGTTATAAAATTTCATTCACTATGGTCTATGGCCTGTCATTGTATTAGTTTCTCAGATCACATTGCAAATACCTTTAGCTATATCAGATAGGTATGTGTTTTGTTGTTAGGTGATATATTGCACTTATCCCTTATATTGCTATACAATTCTCTCATATGTAATAATTTGCTATCATCTTGATGGTTGTTGGTTTCTGTCTGTTTGTTTATAAGTTTTCTGGAAAATAAATAAAACATGATTTAAATAAAATATGGATATACACTGAATATATGTTTTGACACTGAAGAGCATGAAATAATTTGGTAAACACATTTCTTTAACAAGTACTAAGCAGAACTAATGGAGTCTAGTTTCCAGGACATCCATGCATGCCTATTTGCATACATGAATCCTAACAAAATTTCCCTAGTCAAGAACGTCTTGTACTTCTCTGAGATGTCCTGACATTTCAGCATGGATTGGATAATGAACACAAAAGTTATTAGGGTCACACTTTCACACAGAAAGCAATCTCAAAAGCCTTCTGCCCTTTAGAAAGTAAGCCAATGCTATTCTTTTTACTATAGGAGCAAACATTTCAAATAAGATGCCAGAGAATAAATTTTGCAAGGGGGGGGGGGGAGTTCCCCGCTGCAGCCGCTCAAATCAGCAGTGAGATTTCTATGCCGCGATCAGCATAGTGTCTGCATCTATTTGAAATGTAGACTAGCTTTTTGCTGACCTACATTTCAGATGCCAATTGTGACCCTAGGGAGATGTGTAGGGCTGGTTAAGCTCGCCCAAGGCCACTTCCGGGTGAAACCACACCCATGCCTAGCCTTGGGCGGGCTTAACCATCCCTATAAATCTCCCTCAACTGCAACAGATGCCTACAGTGTAGGCGGCCTGCCTCAAGGTGGATTTCTTTTTAATGTGTGTCCCAATTGGCTGGTTAGACAGCAATAGGACACCTATTGTCGCCTATAGTCGGGCTGCCGTTTATAGAATATGCCCCTTAGTATTTAATGTGTGCTAATTCCCTTAATATGCATTAAGGTATGTTAAGGCCATAATGATGCATGATGAATTCCTCCCTTTATCTCCTTTGTGATGGGCTCTCACTCGGGTTCTCCTGCATCTCTCAGTTTCATTCTTTTCCATTCACCTGTGGGTGGGTCTTGTACCCTCTCTGCACCTTTGTAAGTGCCTCTCTGCTACAAGGACTGTTTTAGCTGCCTCTAATCTCCATAACAGTACTCATTGGTACGAACATAAGAATTGCCATGCTGGGAAAAACTGAAGGTCCATCATGCCCAGCATCCTGTTTCCAACAGTGGCTAACCTAAGACCCAAGCACCTAGCTAGATCCCAAGTAGCAAAACAGATTCTATGCTACTTATCCTAGGAATAAGCAGTGGATTTCCCCAAGCCATCTCAATAATGGTCTATGGACTTCTCTTTTAGGAAATTATCCAAACAGTTTTTAAACCCCGCTAAGCTAACTGATTTCACAACATTCTCCGACAACAAATTCCAGAGTTTAATTACACGTTGTGTGAAGAAATATTTTCTCCAGTTTGTTTTAAATCTACTAATTAGTAGCTTCATCGCATGGAAAGAGTGAACAAGCGATTTGCATCTTCCCTTTCCACTTCACTCAATGAGTTCTAAAGTAAAAGGCAAGAGGTATAATCTGACTGCCCTTCCTTGCTTATTTTTCTTTCAGTCACTCTATATCAGGCACTCCCCTTTCTGGGACTTAGTTCTTTTCTCCTCTTATGACATGCTCAACCTCTTTGGACCACAGTAGACCAGGCAAGCAGGATGGATCTATTGTCTGAGTCCTATTTCCTGTCTTCAACATACACTTGCTCTACTCCTGGATTCCAATCCTTCTCCTAAAGTAACTTTATTCTTCTTTCTTCTTGGAGATGGGATCCCTTCATTTTTCATAGGATCCCTTTATTTTCCTACAATAGACACCTTGGGCCTGATTCTATAAATGGTGCCTACCGAGTTAGGTGCCTAACAATTTTTTAAAATGGGTTAATTGGAGCTGATAATTGAAAGCACCATTAAAAACTGATTAAAACATAATTTTTTAAAAAATAATAATTTTTAGATAGGCATCTAACTCGGTAGATGCAAGGTACACCGAGGCGTCTTCCCGTGTCAATCCGCAAAGTAGGAGTGGTTAGGGGCAGAGCTTGGGCATGACATGAGGTAGGTGCCTAAGTTACAGATGCCTAATGGTGCCAATCTCAAGTTAGGCACCATTAGGTGCAATTCTATAAATGGTGCCTAACTTTGAATGACACGCGGTAGACTCCATTTATAGAATCAGGCCTTTCCTGTCTCTTATGGTCTCTAGGACCAAGGTTCTGCTTGGATCCTAGGCACGATACCCACAACTGAACCTACTACACTGTTACTGGGTTCCTTTTAAGGGGTGGAGGAGTAGCCTGATGGTTAGTACAGCAGACTCTGATCCTAGCAAATTGGGTCCATTTCTCACTGCAGCTCCCTGCGACTCTGGGTACACAACCTAACACTCCACTATACCAGGTACAAAAAAAGATTGTGAGCCCACTAGGGACAGGGAAAGTACCTGCCTACACCTAGTAGCACTACAGAAATAATTAGTAGTAGAAAGGAAGGAAGACCCCCAGATATCACCCTATGCCCAGTTTTTTTAAACTTCCTTCTAATTCCTATGCAATAGCTATTGAACTAGATTTAGCAAATGGCGCCCACATTTGGGTGCTGAAAAAAATGCACGCCCAGAGTTTTTCTATAAAGAGTGCTTTGAGTCAGGTGCTGTTTACAGACTAGCACATGATGCTGGACTCAATACCCAACTTTGGGCATGTGGATTTACACCTATTGAAACCTGAGATCCCCCCCAAAAGAATCTATTGCACTGTATGAATCTTTAATGAATGCCCTTGACCCACCCATGGTCCTCCCCTGGCCACACTCCCTTTTTAGATGTCTGTTAAAAGATTTGAATGCACATTGTTTTTCTTTATTTTTATTGAAAAATTTATTACATAGTACAAACATACATTCCAAACTAAACAATAGTACAAAGTCAACAGCAGACAACACCAAAACCTCCCTGTTGATCCTTCATGGAGGCCTTAAAGACCCAGACCCCCCTCCCCTCCCCAAAAACCCACCCTACCCACAGCAAACCCCCCACCTCCCTCCCCCCAACACTCCAGTGTCAAAAGTTCAAGAGAGAACTTCTAGTTCTATGGGATAGACCGTCCCATACAGGGGCCCATATTCTCCGAAATTTCCGCCAGGGACCAGGACCGCCCTTACGCAAATCCAAATATTCAAATTTTAAGAGAGTAAACATTTCATTTCTCCACATCGTTACCGTAGGCACCTCAGGCTGTCGCCACAACACAAGGATACATTTCCTGGCCAATAAGGATGCTTTGTGTAACAGCAAGTTACCTCCTCTAGACAAACCCAAGGAATTTAGTTGGGAAAAAAACCAAAATATCCGCCCACAGAGGAATCAGCTTACTCAATGTCGTTTGTAAATACAAAGCAACAAAAGACCAAAAGGTCTGAAGTCGGTCACAGGACCAAAACATATGAAGTAGGCCCGCTGGGGTGAACTGGCACTTAGGACACCGAGCATGGGATGCAAACCCAGAAACATAGGCCCGCAGAAGAGTCGCAGAAGAAACTTGTATTGCTGTTCCTGTAAAACTATAGAACGAGTCAGCCTAGTTAAATGTTTCATGAGAATACGGAGGCCCTCCCCTGTGACCTGCTCAGAGGGAGACAACTCCTGGTTCCACACAGCAGCCACTCTTTCGTAGTCCCAGGGAGCACTGAAACTCCCCAAACTAGTTTGATGAAAAGACAAGCTAGTCCTGGTCAAGCGAGATAGAGTCAGACTCTCCCACACCATATCTGCCATGTCTTCATTCAAAATGGTGGCATCTAAAGACAGGAGGTAGTTGCATGCACATTGTTATAGAATAGCACTTAGCAAGATGTGCACGCCAATCCAAATTGTTGCCAATAATTGATTGTTAGCATCCAATTATTGACACTAATTAGCTTATTTCTTCATTAGCCCCCCCCCCCTTTTTACAAAACTGCACAAGAGGTTTTTTAGCACTGGCCGGAGTGCTAAATGCTCTGCGCTGCTCCGATGGTCATACAGTTTCTATGAGCTTTGGAGCTTTGCTGGTTTCTTTCCTTTTATATATCTAAAAAAGGGCTTGAAGTTTTTGGTTTCTTGTGCTATCTTTTCTTCATAGACTTTTTTGGCGTTTCTTACCACTCTGTGACACTTTTTCTGGTCGATTTTGTGACAGTTCCAGGCCTCCGTTGTTTTTTCCCTTTTCCATTTTTTAAACGAGTTTCTCTTCTCCCTCGCTGCCTCTTTCACCTCTCTGGATAACCAAGCTGGTTCACCTTTGTTCTTTTTTCACTTTCCTTTGGATATCCTCGGAATGTGTAGATTCTGTGCTTCTGTGATGGTGTTTTTCAGTAGAGATCATGCTTTATCGACTGTTTGGTATTCTGCTTTGCCCTTCTTGAGCCGTTTTCTAACCATGGTTCTCATGCTGTCGTAGTTCCCTTTTTTGAAGTTAAAGGCCGTGGATTTAGTCTTGATTGGTTTCCCCATTCCGATGCCAATGGTAAAATTGATCATATTGTGGTCACTTGTCCCTAGCGGAGCCATAACCTCTACATCCGCTGTCCTTCCAGTAATGCCATTTATGACCAAGTCCAGGATTGCAGTTCCTCTTGTCGGTTCTACTACCATTTGTTCAAGGAAGCAATCTCCTATCATTTCCAAGAATTTTATCTCCCTTCCGCAGTTAGATGTTCCCAATTTCCAGTTTACTCCTGGATAGTTGAAGTCTCCCATAATTGACACATTTCCTGATTTACAATTACGAATAATTTCCTCCATCATTTCATTGTCTGTTTCCTCAGTCTGACCCGGGGGTCGATAATAGAGGCCGATATGTCCCAGAATCATTATCCAGAGTGACTCTAGTTTACCATTTTCTTCTGTGTCTCCTTTTCTAACAGACTCTATTTCTTCCTGGACATAGAGAGCAATACCTCCCCCTTTTTGCCCAATCCTATCTCTTCTGTATAGTTTATATCCTTGCAAGGCTGTGTCCCATTCATTTTCCTCATTCCACCATGTTTCTGTTAGACATCAGAATAGAGTCCTTCTTAGACAAATTCAAATTCAAAATAAAAACCTTCCTCTTCAAGGAGGCTTACAACTCTTGAGGTGAAACTCTTCACTCAGAGAATGCAAACATTCAAGCAGAGAATGATAAACGCTTCCTTAGAAGTGAACCCCTTCCTACTGTACTCTTCTTCCCTTTTTCCCTTCCCCTTTTCTTTTATTTTCAATCACAATATATTTTTTCACTCCCCCGTCCCCCCCCTTCCCTACTGTTTAATTCAGTATTATTTGATATGTACTCCCCTTTACAATTTTATTTAGACTCTTTTATTCGATTTTGTCTTTATTTATCTTTTTTAAGCATATTTCATTATCGTTTAGGTATTCTTTGATAAACTGTATATCAAGTGACAAATAAACTTGGAAATATGCTTTAATTTTGTCTTTATAAACACAGATTGATTCTACTTTGAATGAAACAAGCGCTAGGTCAGTGGTTTCCAACCCAGTTCTCAGAGACCACATGACCAGTCAGGTTTTCCAGATATCCACAATACATATGCATGAGATAGATTTGCACGCAGTGCCTTCTTGGTATGCAAATCTCTCTAGTGCATATTCATTGTTGATATCCTGAAAACCCGACTGGCCAGGTGGTCTCTGAGGACTGGGTTGAAAACCACTGCTGAAGTCCCTTAAATATTTCTGTCATTCTTCATCAGACTCAAAAGAGGTAATTCTATGAAGAGTCATATAGGGTTAGGTGGCAAATATGTACAAATGACCGATATCCTAGTCACTGTCAAAACTATACAGTTTCATTCCATGATTACACAGCAATTCAAAAGCCTGAATCAAGGCACTGGTTCAAAAACAGGACAAACAGTATGTATGCCCATTTGAGATTTTGAGATATTTCAGTAATCAAGCCATTTAAATACATTTTTGTCAACAGAATTGTGATAATGAAATAAGTCTTTCAAGTTAGGCTATCATTTATTTGCTCACTTCACATCATATCTAATCTAATCTAATCTAATCTAATCTAATCCTTAGGTTTGTATACCGCATCATCTCCACGTTCGTAGAGCTCAGCGCGGTTTACAGTAGAAGAAATAGGAAGGAACTACAACAGAGGGTTAGAGGTAGAAGTGTGAAGAAAATTTAGAGGACTTGGTATGCCAAGATATAAGAGTTTCATTGATTCCTAAGTTGGAGGGAGACTTACATTTTTGAGAAAAGCCAGGTTTTCAGATGTTTGCGGAAAACTTGGAGAGAGCTCAAGTTCCGAAGAGGGGAGGTAAGGTTGTTCCAGAGCTCAGTGATTTTGAAGTAGAGGGAGGTCCCTAGTTTTCCTGTGTGGGAAATGCCTTTTAGCGAGGGGAAGGATAATTTTAATTTGTGGGAGGATCTGGTGGTATTAGGGTTTGAGGAATTCCAAGAAAGAGGGATAAAGGGAGGGAGGATACCGTGTAGGATTTTGAAAGCTAAACAGGCGCATTTATAGTGGACCCTGGCGATAATCGGAAGCAAGTGGAGCTTGGCCAGGAGCGGGGAGACATGGTCAAATTTACTTTTAACGAAGATGAGCTTGGCCGCGGCATTCTGAATCCATTGGAGTCTAAAATATTTTGTCAAAATACAGTTTTCTAGTGCCAAATAATAATAAATGTTAAAATATCCATATACCACCATAAAATAATTGGTGTGCAGTAAAAATTATCAATGAAATTCAACATAACAGGGACGATTATTGATGTTGTTTAGACATATCTATGTTATATATGATAATCGTAGGGAAACAAGATTTTATGTATGTGATATGGAAACCGCATAGTTGTATGCGGTATATAAATTTTTAAATAAATAAATATCACAACCAGAGATGAATACCAGCATCAGTCCTTATATTCAATCAGAGACTGAACAATAAAGATATAAATAAATTTATTTGGAACAGAAACTGTTACCAGTTCTTCATAGTTCCATTTTGGTACATCCTTCCAAAACATAGCCAGATATCAAGATTCCACTATTCAGTACAAACAGCTTCTGAATATAATGGTGAACTACATTACAGTATGTCATTTTGGGCCCCTTTTACTACACTACTCCAGATAACCTGTCACTGGAATTTACAAAAGATACTTACAAAAAGGCAGAACAAGTCAAAAGGTTCTGAGAGTGGTAACTCAAAGACAAGAGCCCCTGTGAATATCAACACAATTTCAAAATGAGATAATATAATGAATATTTAGTGCAATTGTGTACCCTCAGTGTGGAGGATCAGCGAAGGGAGAATTTCTCCAGCGCTTCACACAGCAAGGAGGAGACAACCATACCCCCGCCTGCACACCATCATCGAGTACCTCATGTGTGCCTTAAATCAAAATGTGAATCAAACCACAGTGAAATAACTAATAAAACACAGGTGAAATCGATCATTGAGACCACTCTGAGAACCCCCCAGCAAACTCTCCAAATAGAAACAATGGACCTACCTTCAAATAGTCTTCATGAGTCGTACAGCAAAAACAAGGGGAAATAGGTTGTCAATACACCCCTGGATACCAGGTTCAACCAAGCCCGGTTTCGGGAACTCAGCGTCCCTTCATCAGGAACCCGCAGATGAAAAAAATGACAAGTCCAAGCCGGCTGGGAGGAGGGCAGAGCTGACAGAGTGGAGCGCAATACGCACTTAAAAGCCACAGAGGAAGTGACATCATGCATTGAAAAGCCAATCATGGCAAGGCAGGAAAAATTAAACAACAGTACTAAATGATCGTGTTCCATTCAATGCTGTCATTCAGTCCATATGGATGCACACACTGCAGTTGAAAAATCCAGAACTGTTCTCTAAGTTGAATATGTGCCATCTTATCGCCCCAGAAATCCCCTAGCAGCTGTTTCAGTACAAACCATGTAAGATCATAGAAATCATGGCCTTTGTCCAAACAGTGGGGCAGATCTGGAGGCAGTATGAATCCTGCTTTTATGTTCAGACAACCTAGTCTTAATTCTCCTACTAGTAAGCCTCACATAGATCAATTTACAAGGGCACATGATAACATAAATCACCCACTGGGATTCACGCGATGTATGGTGCCTTAGCTGATACTCCCGAAGGATCTGAGGGTGCTGCCAACATGAGATAGATAACGTGTTACAGCACATGCCTTATGACTCCCTGGAGTATTGACAATCTGAGGCAAAGTAGATGTTATTAAATTTTTTAAATTTCTAGAGCAGGAAATTAGAGGCATGGGGAAAGGGAAGGGGTTCGCCCAGTGGGGGAGGAGTGGGGAAAGGGAAGGGGTTCGCCCAGTGGGGGAGGAATGGGGAAGGACCGAGGGTCAGAGAGGAGGAGAGGAGCTGGCACCCCACAAAGATGACCCCCTCACCCTTTAAAACACCACTGAGTCCCAGCATGGTAAATGCAACACAGCCTATAGGAACTGAATGGGCTGTATCACATTTTCCATGTGAAAATTGCTACTGCAGCTTTGTAAAAGGGGCCCTTTATTAATATTAATAATAATAAACTTCTTATACAGTCTTATTTATGAGTAAGCACTTATTTAGTTAAGTTGAATAAGTGGCGATCACAGAGATATGGTTCACAGAGAACCATGATGGAGATGTAGTTATGCCAGGCTATAATCTGTTCAGGAAAGAAAGGGTAGGAAGAAAAGGAGGGGGAGTGGCGTTATATGTTAAAGATCTTATTAAAGCCACACAATTGCAGGATTTGCAGGACAAGGAAAAAACACTGTGGATCAATTTGGAAAGAAGGAATGGTAAATATATTTACATTGGTGTGATATACAAACCTCCTTCACAGACGGAAGAAGTGGACAGAGATTTAATAGTAGGCATTCAGAATATATTTTAAAAAGGAGAAGTTTTACTAATAGGTGATTTTAACATGCTGGATGTTGATTGGGGTATCTCTATTGCAGGGTCTTCTAGAAGTAGGGAGATCCTGGATTCTCTACAAGGAAAACTGTTCCAGCAGCTGGTAATGGAACCTACGTGGGATGGGGTCATACTTACAAATGGGGAAAGTGTTTCTGATGTTACAGTGGATGATCATCTGGCATCCAGTGATCACTGCATGTTATGGTTTAATATTGACGGGTACAGAGAGGACTCATTCAAAAGTAAAGGTTCTAGACTTTAAAAAAAAAACTAACTTTGAACGGATGGGGGATTATGTCAAGGAATTGTTCTCTGGATGGGAACGTCTGAAAGGAGCAGAAATGCAGTGGGCAAAACTGAAAGGAATTATTGTAAGGGCGACAAATCTTTTTGTGAGGCAAGTAAGTAAAAGATATAGGAAAAGAAGGCCACTTTGGTAAGGAATAAGAGGTTAGCTTTCATAAACTATAAATGATCACAGAAAGAGGAAGACAGGCAAAAATATCTGGAAAAGTTAAGAGAGGCTGGTCTTGTAGTCAGGAAAGCAAAGATGCAAATGGAAGAAAAAATAGCTGACACAGTAAAACAGGGAGACAAGACATATTTAGATATATCAGTAATAGGAAGAAGTGCAAAAGTGCCATTGTGAGACTCAAAAGTGAAGGGGAAGAATATATAGAAGCTGATAAAGAAAAGGTTGAATTGTTTAACAAATATTTCTGTTCATGGCTGAAGATCCAGGAGTGGGACCGCAGAAGACAAATGTGAATAGGGATGGTGGAGTGGTAGATCCTGATCGATTTTATGTTTTATGTTTATGAGGAGCTAGCTAAATTAAAGGTAGATAAAGCGATGTGCCGGATGGTGACATCCAAGGATAAGATTGGAAAATAGATGACTCCTAGTAGGTCATTATTTCATAAGCGAATATATTGTTACAGGGATGAAACCAATAGCATGTTACAGGGATGAAACCAATAGCATATGATAACTAAGTCATAATAGTTGCTAGGGAAAATTACTAATGAAAGACATCATGTGACTTGAAACTAACAAATAGAACATTGCTGGAGTATGCAATCTATCATTGTACCTTAATGAAGCAATTGTAATTTAATTGGAAGACGTACCAACTACATATGTTTAATAATGAATTAATTGATGATGCCATAAAGTCCAATACAATGGCTGTTTTATAATTCAGGGAGACTCTTAGTTTGTTCCTTACCAGTTAGTAGGACACCAAGAATTCCCAAGGCATTGAATGTTTAAACTACACTTTTATGTTTGGTGTTTTTTTTCCTTGGCCTCCTCCAGAAATGGAAGAAAGAGCTGTGGGGGTATGAAGCCTGTTCATGTAGTTATATAGAGCAAACAGTCCCATACCATATGATACTTTATACATCAATGTAACCACTTTAAAATGTAAGAACATAAGAATTTCCACTGCTGAGTCAGACCAGTGGTCCATCATGCCCAGCAGTCCGCTCACGCGGCGGCCCTCTGGTCTAAGACCAGCACCCTAACTGAGACTAGCCCTACCAGCGCACATTCTTGTTCAACAGAAATATGTCTAACTTTGTCTTGAATCCTTGGAGGGTGTTTTCCCCTATAACAGCCTCTGGAAGAGCGTTCCAACTTTCTAGCACTCTCTGGGTGAAGAAGAACTTCCTTATGTTTGTACGGAATCTATCCCCTTTCAACTTTAGAGAGTGCCCTCTTGTTCTCCCTACCTTGGAGAGGGTGAACAACCTGTCCTTATCTACTAAATCTCTCCCCTTCAGTACCTTGAATGTTTGATCATGTCCCCTCTCAATCTCCTCTATTCGAGGGAGAAGAGGCCCAGTTTCTCTAATCTTTCGCTGTACGGCAGCTCCTCCAGCCTCTTAACCATCTTAGTCACTCTTCTCTGGACCCTTTCGAGTAGTACCATGTCCTTCTTCATGTACGGCGACCAGTGCTGGACGCAGTACTCAAGGTGAGGGCGTACCATGGCCCGGTACAGTGGCATGATAACCTTCTCTGATCTGTTCATGATCCCCTTCTTTATCATTCCTAGCATTCTGTTTGCCCTTTTTGCTGCCGCCGCACATTGTATGGACGGCTTCATCAACTTGTCGATCAGAACTCCCAAGTCCCTTTCCTGGGAGGTCTCTCCAAGTACCGCCCCGGACATCCTGTATTCATGCATGAGATTTTTGTTACCGAAATGCATCACTTTACACTTATCCACGTTAAACCTCAACTGCCATGTCGATGCCCATTCCTCGAGCTTGATTAGGTCACGTTGCAGATCTTCGCAATCCCCCTGTGTCTTTACTACTCTGAATAACTTCGTATCATCTGCAAATTTAATCACCTCGCTCGTCATACCTATGTCCAGATCATTTATAAAGATGTTAAAGAGCACGGGTCCAAGCACCGAGCCCTGCGGTACCGAGCCCTGGAGTCACCTGATCATATTTCTTAACTTTGAATATTAGATGTGTCGCTGTGTTCTGAAGCAATTGCAAATTATATTTCAACTTCAGTGTAATACCACACTACAATGAATCTACAATGAACTACAATAATCTAACTGGGGTAAGCCAATTTCCCTAACTATTGTTTGAAAACTATTAGTATAAAGGCAGAACGTATTGCACATAGTTGATGTAATCGGAAAAAAAAATCCTCTTACTCAATTCATTAACTTGGTTCTCAAAAGTCAAACCACAATCCAGTATAATACCCCAAACCCTAGATTTCTCCTCAACTATAAGTATCTCGCCAGTAGACAATACTATTTTTTTTACCCATAAAACCTGGATTGCCAAAACAAACCAGCTTAGTCTTCTGTTTATTCAATCTTAAAAAATGAATAGTTGTCCAAATATCAACTAATGTCAAAATTTTCTAAAGCTGGACTCAAAATAAAAATGTCATCTGCAAAAGATAACACAAATATTCCTAAACTAGTCAGCCATTCCCCCAAAGGGCTCATATACAAATTAAAAAGTAAGGGTGAAATTGGTGAGCCCTGTGGAACCCCACAATCTGCCAACTAAAAATGAGAATTTGAATTATCTCCTTTTACACAATATCTTCTTTTAGTCAAGAAATCAAAACAACAACTCAACACCTTATCACCCATTCCCACAGTACTCAATCTATTCAATATTACATTATTATATATCAAATCAAATTCTGTGGATATTTCTTTTTTGTATAATTCTCTGTCTGGCTCATTTTTTTCTTTTTGTGCTCATGTTTCTTTAAATTTATCATGTATACCGACACTCACAGCTTTTAAAACGCATCCAAAACGCATGTGCACCTCTTTCTCTTGGTTCACAAGCATTTGCTTTTGAGAGACAACAAAGCGATAAGTCTTACCTCCCTTTTTATCTGTTTTATCTTTTTAAACAATTTTGCGATGTTTTCCTGCGCCTCATGCCTTCTGTCTGGTTATATTCCTTTACAATTTAATTGCATGACAGTTTTTCAGCTGACATTATTTGGACCCTTTGTACCTTACCTCACATTTTCGGACCATGCTTTAAAATTCACATAGCAGCTTTTAAATGTGTGCTTCAGTCTCACTTGGTCCCTCTTTTACTAAGGTGCACTAACCAATTGGCGCACGCTAATCGATTTAGCACGCGCTAAACACTAACAAATGCATGTTAGTCTATGGACGCGTTAGCATTTAGTGTGTGCTAATTCAATTAGCACATATTAATTGGTTAGTGCACCTTAGTAAAAGAGGGGGTTGGTTTGGCTTTCTCTTCTGTTAACGCCTTTAACACTCCGCTTTACTTCCTGCATGTAAAGGTTTTACGTATCTGTTCCACCCTCAATGATGCGGTTTTCACAGTTCTAATTCAATGTACTCGATATGCTCAAATAAGTTCCTTATTTTATGCCTCGGAATGTCTCTGGTTTTATTCATGTTTATTCTCATATCCACACATGACTTTTGCACATACGATAGCTTTATTACATTTATGTACTGGTTTTATTGCATGTGTCATTTTGTACATCTGCTTTCTCTATTAGTTTGCTCATGTTATTTTATTTCAAATGTTGCCCAATTTTGGCAACTGCTCTTAGGATGAATGTATTTATGTTTTATAGCGCACCTTTTTACATTGAGCTATCAGGTATGTTTTTAGTCTTGTTTTTTTGGACCTTTATTATGTTTTATTTAAATATTTTTGTACATGTTTTAAACTTATTTACGTCAGTCATTTTATCTTTATTGCAATATTGCTTATATTTTCATTTTTTGTAGCTGCTTTGTCCCCTGATGAATCCTTGTCACACTTAGATAATAAAGCTTGTTTTGGTTTGATTGGACATCAGACTTTCCTTTTCTTGGATTTGTTTACTTCATTAGGCAAGATATTCTTCCTTCTATTCTTTTATTTACCAAAGCTCATAATTTTTCTAATTTCAGAGACCAGAATTAACAATAAGGTTTCCGTGCTGTGGGGTGGCTGGAAACTGTTTGGGTTATATGTAAACAACCTTTGGAAAATATGTAATCACAAAATTGTTGATATATCACAAATTCTAACAATTTGGCCCTGCCATGGAATAACAGTTACCAAACATCTACTCTATAAAAGTCAGTTCTTTCATAAGAGCAATGTAAAAACAGCAAAAAACAAGCACAAAATAACAATAAAAATAAACATAACACATTTAAAATATGACCAGACTTACCCTACATGCCAGTCACAATAGAAAGTCATGTGAGGCAAAGACCAACACAGCAGGCAAGGAGTCTGGGCCCCACCTGCCAAAAAGGAGGCAGTGAAGCAATGAATCAGAGTGATGTAGCATGGGAGGCCTCACAAGTCGCAGAAAACAATCTCACTTACCATACCGAGTCCTGTTACCTCAGGTCATATATCTAAAAGTTCTCTTAATTGGTCCTTCTTAGCAGTGCTTTCTGAAGTAGGGTGGTGTCAATAAATCATAATCCTATCTTAGCCCACAAGACAAACACAATTAATATTTTTAAATATAATGCACCTGCATGTCTAGTTTGCAGTTTTACTTAAAAATTCCAGTTTGTCAACAATTCAGTAAGCAGAGGAATGTAAATGACAGTTGTTGCAAAACTGCAGTACACAAATATAATTAAGAGTACTGTGCAAGCAATGAAATTATACTCATAACTAGAATATTTATTCTGATACCCATCAGAATGTATAATGTAAGTATATTTCAGGAAGGCTCAGCTCTGTTTGCAGGCCTCCAGGATGCAGCAGTCCCGAGTTGTGTAAGGGGCTGAACATCAGACAATATTTAATCCACAACATTTCTTTGCTAATCTGCACATAAAGATATTCAGCCTATCTTGGGGAATATTCACATCTGCCTGCCCGAGAATGAATGTTTACACCCCTTTGAATTATGCAGAACTGCGGCCTCTCATTATTAATCCACAGACCTTGTTCAAATCAAACATCCCAAAGGAAATAAAGCTGTGTTTCTTAGTTCTGAGATGCAGTGGCGTATCTAGGGTATGTGGCACACAGGGCCCATCATTTTTTGACACACCCCCACCCACCCTCCATGTAAAAAATATTTTTTGTAATAACCATGAAACGGTATAAATGGTCAGAATAGAAACAGGGAGTGAAAATATTATTTTATTGAACCTCATATATGTAACCATTATTCCAAACATAACATAACATAAATTATGTCTGAATTGTCATGACATCAGAAGTACGTATGGAGTAGTTGCAGGTGATGCTTGGGACAGTTCTGATTGTGTTAGTTCGGTTTTATGTGTTTTTTGAATAGAAGGGTTTTTATTTCTTTTTTGAAGGTTTTGTAGTCTGTGGTCGAGGTCAATAGGTTGTAGAGTTGGGGGTCGAGTGTTAGGAGGTTGTCGAACAGTTTTTTTCTTTTGATGTTTTTGGTTGGAGGGTGTGTGAATGGTGTGCGAGTTCTCCTATGTTTGGTTGAGGTGGATTTAATTATATAGCTGAAGAAATTAGTTACCCCCCCACTCCACACACATTAATTCTCTTCCATATTTGTTCCCATTATAAAAAACACTGATAAATTCCCAGAAAAAAATACATTAAAATAAGAAGTGAAACCAAAGGCCCCTACAGATGAGAACATAACATAAGAATAGCCTAACTGGTCAGACCAATGGTCCATCATGCCCAGTAGCCCATTCTCATGGTAGCCAATCCAGGTCACTAGTACCTGGTCAAAACCCAAAGAGTAGCAACATTCCATGCTACCGATCCAGGGCAAGCAGACACTTCCCCATGTCTTAATAACAGACTATGGACTTTAACTCCAGGAATTTGTCCAAATCTTTCTTAAAACCAGCTAAGCTATCTGCTTTTACCATAACTTCTGGCCACTTCATTTTTAAGCTTAGATCTTTCCTTCCAAACAGAGACCTTGCTAGATGTCAAATACAACACAAGGGAACTTCACACGGACTTAGCTGTGCAGGAAATGTGAATCTCCTCATACACCCACCTATAGTGCAAAAATGTGCAAAGGTCTGTTTTTTTTCTTTCGATCACTAGATAGCCTAATGCCACACAAGCAGCACTGTTACAAAAGGTCAATGCTAAGGTTAACAAAGTTTCCTTTCTTGGACCACAAGGAGATACTGACAAACCACTGGAAGAGATCCCAAAACAACTACCTAGGCACAATACCCAAAGACCCACTCAGTGTGTGAACCAGTTGAGTGGAGTGGACTAACTGGGGGGTGGAAATGGGCCCGGAGTTTGCTCAGGAGAATTTCCCAGACCACCTCTTCCTCTCAACACATTGACACACTGCCACCACCACCACCACCACCACTAGGAACACCTCATTGGGTAGGCCAGCAATGCTTATAAACTTTATAAAACACATTATTATATTTTTTTATAAAGCACATATTTTAACTGAACTCTCTGATATCCTCAGCCTTTCCATTCACAAAAATAGAAGGAAGAAAAGTTCCCATTTCCTGCTGTCTCATGTCCCCGGCCTAAACAATATTTTTCTTCTGCAGACCCTTCAAAAGTCTGACCAAATCCTCATTTCACTTGCACTATAAAGTACTGAGGATGCCATCTCTCCCCAATCCCAGGTCCTAAAGTCTGAGACAGTAGCGCAAACTGCCTGATTCAGGAAGAAAAATTTTGATTCAGCCTATTTAATTGGTTTTTCGATTCGATTTTCCTGCCCAGTTGGGTGATTTTTTTCAAAAATCCTGGTGGGTTTTATAGCTTTTTCACCCCCTTTGGCTTCTCTTAACCACACTGGCGCTGTGGTGTAAATAAAATAAAGAAACAAAAAGGACTTTTCCTCTCTCTGTTAAATCCTAGCTCACGTTTGCAGTCTAACACCAGCTCTGGCAGGATACACATTTCAAATCTGACATATTGTAATCACAAAACAGAAAATAAAATTAATTTTTCTACCTTTTGTTGTCTGGTTATTTTTCAAATCTTGTTGGTCCCAGGCTCTGGTTGTCTTCTGATAACTTGCTTGCCAGGGTCTCCTTCTTTCTTCATGCTAACCATCCAACTGCCATCTCTGTCCTCCCTTTCCATTTCCCTTCCCTCCCCAGGAAGTCTGGTATCTTTCCTTTTTTTCATCTCCCTCCACAGATCCACCTTTTCTTAACTACCCTTTCATCCGGCATCTCTCCCTCCTTCCCCACCACCCCAGGGCCAACCATCTCTCCCTTTCTTTTCCCAATTACCCTCCTATCCAGTATCTCTATCCCTCCTCCAAACCATCCCTTGTGTCCAATTTCTCTCCCTTTCTGTTCCTTCCCTCCCTAAATCCCATGGTCCATCATCTCTCTCCCTCTTCTCTATTTTCAGACCCATTATTTCTTCCCCCCCCAAAGTCTGGCATATGCACATCTGTGAACTTCTACACCAGGGTCTCCCCCAAAGGCCTGCACCCCCTTGAAGGCCTGTCCCCCCCCCTTGAAAGCCTGTCCCACCCCCTTGTAGGCCTGTCCCCCCCTTGAAGGCCAGCCTGCCTGTCCCCCCCCCGAAAGCCTGTCTCCCCCCATGAAAGCATGTCCCCCCCTTTAAGGCCTGCACCCCCCGAATGCCTGCACCCCCTTGAAGGCCTGTCCCCCCCTTGAAGGCCTGTCCCACTCCCCTGTCCCCCCCTTAAAGGCCTGCCTGCCTGTCCCCCCCTTGAAGGTCTGCCTGTCCCCCCTTTGAAGGCCTGCCTGTCCCCCCCATGAAGGCCTGCACCCCCCTTGAAGGCCTGCACCCCCCGAAGGCTGCACCCCCCAGAAGGCATGCACCCCCCGAAGGCTGCACCCCCCCAGAAGGCCTGCAACCCCCCGAAGGCCTGCACACCCTTGAAGGCCTGTCCCCCCTTTGAAGGCCTGTCCCACCCCCTGTCCCCCCTTAAAGGCCTGCCTACCTGTTCCCCCCCCCTTGAAGGCCTGCCTGCCTGTCCCTCCCTGAAAGCCTGTCTCCCCCCATGAAGGCTTGTCCCCCCCCTTTAAGGCCTGCATCTCCCCCTGAAGGCTTGTCCCTCCCCTTGAAGGCCTGCACCCCCCGAAGGCTGCACCCCCCCAGAAGGCCTGCACCCCCCACCGAAGGCCTGCACCTCCTTGAAGGCCTGTCCCCCCCTTGAAGGCCTGTCCCACCCCCTGTCCTCCCCCTTAAAGGCCTGCCTGTCCCCCCCTTGAAGGCCTGCCTGCCTGTCCCCCCCCAAAAGCTTGTCTCCCCCATGAAGGCTTGCCCCCCCTTTAAGGCCTGCATCTCCCCCTGAAGGCCTGCCTGCCCGCCCCACCCCGAAGGACCGCTCGCCCCCCCTCCCATCCCCCATCCAGACGTCCGGTTCTTCCCCTCTGGCCTCCCCGCACCATTTAGAGTAGAAGCAGCCTGCAGCAAGATTGCGATGTCAGCGATCTTGAGCTGCTTGTGCTGTCCTCCGCCGCGGACTCGCCCCCCTCCTCTGACGTCAGTGGAGGGGGCGGGACCGCGGCGGAGGACAGCATGAAGCAGCGCAAGATCGCTGACATCGCGATCTTGCTGCAGGCTGCTTCTGTACTCAATGGTGCGAGGAGGCCAGAGAGGAAGAACCAGACGTCGGGGGGGGGGGGAACGGACGCCGGAGCACCCCCTCAGGGCTCGCACCCGGGGCGGACCGTCCCCCTCGCCCCCCCTTGGTACGCCACTGCTGAGATGAATACAAGACTTCTATTTGTTTTAATAAAAAATAACAAAAAGGCCACATTGTTTGCTAAATAACTGGATACAGTTAATACAGCAAGTGTGTTTATCTATGGTGCAATGATTTTATAACATCCTTATTTGCACCATCTTTCCACTGGAGTAACTGTGGACAGAATCTGGCAGTGCTGCTATTGTTTCACAGTAAATCTAATGGCATTTCTCCATTGTTTATTGTTTATTGTTTAATTAGTTTTTTTGATTAAACGCTTTATCGATTCTGCAAAGCGTTGTACAAAGCATAAAATGACATTTCAACAAACAAAATTACGATTAAAACATACTTTCAAAAAAGAACTGTAAGACAAACTACAACACATACTAGGTTATTAAGGACGAACAAACAGAAGACACATGAAGGAAAGAGGGAAGAAATACAATCGCTATAGTAAATGAGAGAGACATTAAGGGTAAACACAAAAGGGCAGGAGTTAATAGAAAAAAATAAAAATGACTAAAATAACTTTAGTTAAAATCCGTTTGAATAAAAACAAAACAAAACAACAACAAAAAAAAAAATAGTAAAACTTCAGTTAAAAGCATCTTTAAAAAGGAAACATTTTAAGTTGCTTTTGAACGTTTTTAAAGTTTTTTCCGTTTTTAAATAAAGTGGAAGAGCATTCCAAATCGTAGGAGCAGTTACAGAGAAAATGGAGGTTCGGCGTGTGCCAATTATTTTTAAGGAAGGGATAATAAGGTTAGATTGGGATATGGATCGTAAAGATCTCGGTGGGTCGTAAGGAATCAATACTCTATCTATGAAAGCTGGGGAATTAGTCTGCATAGTTTTGAATGTTAAAAGGGCTATTTTATAAGTTATCCTATGTGAGATTGGTAACCAGTGGGCGTCTTTTAACAGAGGGGTAACATGGTCATACTTTGTTGCTCTGGAAATTAATTTGATGGCCGTATTTTGAATTAGCTGCAGACGTTTCAAGTCTTTGTGATATATACCTTTTAAAAGCGAATTGCAATAATCTATTTTTGAAATTATGAGTGAGTGAATCAAAATGTTGAGAGAACTGGTGTCGAGAAAAGGAGCCAATGATCGAATCATTCTTAGTTTGTAAAAACAGTTTTTAACCAGAGCACTTATATGTGGACGGAAAGTAAGCTTATTGTCTATAAGGACCCCTAAGATTTTTATAGTTGGCATGTTTTATAGTTGGCATTTTTATAGTATGTTATGTTATGTTATGGCATGTTGTGATCACTTGGGACATTCTGATTTCTATAACTTAGATTAAATGCTCAAAGTAAAAAAAACCAAAAACAAAATCCAACATAAAAAGGAAGCAAAAATCTGTGGGTTGTAACAAAAGAAGAGCACTGTGCAGAGAGAGTAAAACCTCAAATACACGCTTTATGAGCCCCAATTTATATAGGACAGAAAGATCAGAACTAAGACATCCAGGTCAGGACTTGCTCAGTTCCGCTGGCATTTCAGAAAAGGATCTGTAGACACGATAGCCTTTTCTAAAATACCTGCAAAGTGCACATTTTATTTATTTATTCCAATTTTCTATACTGTTCTCCCAAGAGAGCTCTGAATGGTTTGTATGGATTTATTCAGGTACTCATGCATTTTCCCTTATCTGTCCCGATAGGCTCACAATATATCGAATGTACCTGGGGTAATGGGGGGGGGATTAAGTGACTTGCCCAGGATCACAAGGAGCAGCATGGGTTTGAACCCACAACCCCCAGGGTGCTGAGGCTGTTGCTTTAACCACTGTGCCACACTCTCCCCTCATGTATTTGCTAGTAAGTTCAGCAGAAGACGTTTTATAAAAACAGTCAAACCTCGGTTTGCGAGTAACGTGGTTTGTGAGTGCTTTGCAAGACGAGCAAGAACACTCTTGAAAATCGTGCCTCGCAAACTGAGTGTTGACTCGATTTGCGAGCCCCCACCCCCGAGAACCGGCATCGCCTCCCACCCGCGAGCCCCCACCCTTAGATCCGGCATTGCCCCCGCCCAAACCCAAACCCTTACCGTGATCTGGCACCAGTACCGATGCCAGAAGAGCCTGCCACTTGCCGCTGATCTCTGCTGGGCTGGGCTTTAAGCATGGAAGCCAGAAGGTTGTGTTTTTTTTTCAGTTCAAAAAGTTTTTTATTGAAAATTTTTTACAAAACACAAAAATGAAATATTCAGTACAAATTTGTTGCGCAGTGATACAACAATCAAAAGGTCAGTGGGATAAAGAAATATGGAGAAATGATCAAAAAAACAGATACACTTATTAAAGTTAAAGCAACATCTGTATGCTATGTAATACGACATTATAGATGTGTACAAATATGCCAGCCAATAATAACTTTCTGTAGACATAGATAGCAGTGTGGAATCCATATGGATAGAAATTCCACATGAGAAAGGAAGGAATATACAGATAGGGTTATACTACTGTCCCCCAGGACAGAATGAGCAGACAGATGAAGAAATGTTTACAGAGATTAGGGAAGCTGGCAGATTGGACAACAATATAACAATGGGTGATTTCAATTACCGTATTTGCCGGCGTATAAGACGACTTTTCAGTACCTTAAAATCCTCCCCAAAGTCGGGGGTCGTCTTATACGCCGGGTACTGTTTACATGCCCTTACTTTACATGCCCTAACATCTCCTTCCTTACCTCCTTACGGTGCTTACGGTACTAGTAAACCTGCCGGGACATCAGCGGGGCCATGGCGGGACATCAGTGTGACAAGGGTGCCATCTCCTTCATCCTGCGCAGCGGGAAGCAGCGGCGCTCTGGCCCCACCCCTTTTCTCTATACTATGTCTCTCGCACATGCGGCCGTGTGTGGAGTCTAGCCCTTAAGGAAGTTGCGGGGGCGAACAGGAGGCTTTTGAAGGCTTTTAAAGGGAAACTGTCATGCCAGCAAACTTGCTAGGGACTTGCCCGGCACTTGCTCTCTCCCTCTATGTGTTATCTTCCTTCTATCATTGACAGTTTCAGTTTGGTTAACAGTTTAGAAAACAAATAGCATGGCAGCTCCCATGGGTTTATTGTTCTATTCAGCTTTAGTGAATTAATTAAAATTGTTGAAATAAATTCTGATGTTCTTTTAAGTTTTATTTGTTGTGCAGAAGGTGTGCGGAAGAAGGGGTAGTCTTATATGGCGAGTATATAACAAACTCTATATTTTAACTGTAAAAGTTGGGGGGTCGTCTTATACGCCCAGTCGTCTTATACGCCGGCAAATACGGTACTTTTCTTCTAGGAAAAAGAACACATCTTCAAACTCACAATGCTCTAATAAGAATACAGGTGCTAACATCTCTATTTATTTAATTTTCTTTACTGTTCTCCCAGGAGAGCTCAGAACAGTTTACATGAATTTATGCAGATACTCAAGCATTTTTCCCTGTCTGTCATAGTGGGCTCACAATCTTTCTAATGTACCTGGGACAATGGGGGGATTAAGTTACTTGCCCAGCCTCTGTTTGAACCCACAACCTCAGAGTGCTGAGGCTGTAGCTTTAAGCACTGTGCCACTCTATCATGATGTAGTGAAAGTGAGCCAAGTATAGGACAATCAAGCCAATGTGACATCACTGATGAGATTGGCTCTTAGACATTGGTGGAATGAGTCATTATGACATCACAATACCAACTTTTTACATTATTTATTTATTTAATGTTCTATACTGTTCTCCCGGGGGAACTCAGAATGGTTTATATGAATTTATTCAGGTACTCAAGCATTTTTCCCTTTCTGTCCTAGCGGGATCACAATCTAGCTAATGTACCTGGGGCAATGGGGGGGGATTTAGGCCCAAATTCTAAAACCAGCACCTAATGTTAGGTACCTATTTTGGAGGCGCCCAACTAGATAGGTGCCTATCTAAATTGAATAACAAGCCCAATTATGTTTTTTAATCAGCACTAATTGAAACTTTGGCACCTATCAAGAAAAAGCGATTCTAGAACAAGGCGCCTCTACAAATTTAGGCGGCCTTAAAAGAAATAGGCACTATTCATGTTAGGTGTGGGCGTGACTACAGGTTAGGCACCTTGTTACAGAATCACTGCTCTTAAGTGCTCACATGGGCGCCCAACTTTTAGTTGTGCCTAGAGCTGGCCTATTTATTTGGCGCCTCCAAAATAGGTGCCCAAATAGGTGCCACTCAGCGCAATTCACTAAACAGCAGCCAATTGTTCTTGAATAGCATTGAACGGTGCCTATATCAGTGCCTAACTTTTGGGCGCTTCTTATAGAATTTGGCCCTACGTAACTTGCCCGGAGTCACAAGCAGCAGCATAGGTTTAAACCTACAACCCCAGAGTGCTGAGGCTGTAGCTTGAACCACTGCACCATACTCTCCCAGCTCCTCCAACTGTTCACTACCTCACACTTTGTAAAAGAAATTTGTGGCGATAAAAGATCTCAGCTCAGTTTCATGGGTCTTAAAAAAAACCCTCCACAAATATAGCTCCAATTGTATTACGTCACATCAATTCTCTTCTCCAGCAAGAATCCAAAAAAGCTGTGACTTGACCAATAGAAGGTGTAGCATGTACTGTAACTCAAAAACTTTACAAATATCAGATGCAATAAGCACTATAATTCAAAGACTCAATGCAGATTTCAATTACCCAATATTGACTGGATAAATGTAACATCAGGGAATGTAAAATTTCCCAAAGCTAACATATTTTAGTCTCTTCCCCCCTTTATGCAACCCCAACCCTTTATTCTGCTCTTCCTGTATTTAAGTTCTTGTAAACCGTACCGAGCTCTACATCTGTGGAGAAGATGCGGTATATAAACCTAGTTTAATAAATAATAAATAAATAATAACAAGATTTAGTCCTTAGTGGAATGCAGGACATAGTATGAGAGGTTGGGTGTTGAGTCCACTGGGAAACAATGATCATAATGTGATTAAATTTGAGCTGATATCTGGAGTGACCACTAAAGAAATCTACTGTAGCAAAATTTAATTTTTGAAAGGGCAACAACAATAAAATGAGGAAACTTATTACAAAGATGCTAAAAGGATCAACAGCAAAGGGTAAGACTTTAAATTAGGCATGGACGTTATTTAAAAATACCACCGAAGAAGTCCAGACTAGATGCATTCTGCATATTACAAAAGGTGGAAAGAAAAGCAAATGAGAGCTGACATGGTTAAAAGGTGAATTGAAAGAAGTTATTAGAGACAAAGGAACATCCTTCAAAGAATGTAAAAAAGATCCAAATGAAAATAGAAAGCAAATAGTCACAGGCAAGGTAGATGCAAAGCACTGATAAAGAAGGCTAAAAAAAAGAATATGAAGAGAAACTTGACAAAGAGGCAAAACTCATAGTAGCAACTTTTTCAGGTATATCAAAACCAGAAAGCCTCTGAGGGAATCTATAAGACTATTGCATCATCAAGGAGGAAAAGGGGCACTTAGGGAAGATAGGGCCATAGAGGAGAGACTGAATTAATTTTTTGCTTTGGTCTTTAAAGGGAAGATATAAGAGATCTACCTGAAAAGGAAATGTTTTTCAAGGGTGACAATGTGGAGGAACTGAAAGAAATTTCAGTGAACCTGAAAGACATACTGAGCCAAATCAAGAAACTAAAGAATGATTAATCACCTGGACCGTATGGTGGTGTATATACCAGGGTACTGATTGCTAATTTACTATTAGTGATCTGTAATCTATTGCTAAAATCATCTGTAGTACCTAAAGATTGGAGGTTGGCTAATGTTACACCAATTTTTAAGAGAGTTCTGGGAGTAATCTGGGAAATTACAGACCAGTGACCCTGACTTTAATGCAGGGAAAAATAGTTGAAACTATTACAAAAAATAAAATTACGGAATACGCAGACAAACATGGTTTAATGGGACAGTCAGCATGTGTATCTATATTTCAGAAAGCTTTGACAAAGTTTCTCATGAGAGGCTCCTGAGAAAGTTAAAGTCATAGGATAGGAGGCAATGTTTTATTGCAGATTAGGAATGGGATATTGGACAGAAAAGAAAGGTAGGGTTAAATGGCCATTTTTTTCTCAATGCAGGAGGGTAAATAGTGGAGTGCCACAGGTATCTTTACTGGGATCAGTGCTTTTTAACTTATTTATAAATGATATGTAAATTGGGACGACGAGTTAGATGATTACATTTACAGATGGCACTAAGAACTTAAGAATAGCCTTACTGGGTCAGACCAATGGTAGCCAATCCAGGTCACTAGTACCTGGCAAAAACCCTAAGAATAGCAATATTCCATGCTACCGATCCAGGGCAAGCATTGGCTTCTCCCATGTCTGTCTCATACCCTTGCAACACATGCTCCTCTTTGCAAAAGGTCACTTCTACCAGGACAGCCTACCATCTCACTAGCAGCGCCCCATTTCCTGCATCTAACTATGTTAACTTTAAAGCATTCAGGTTTATGTTTTTAGGTATTTTATTTGTAAAAATATACCAACTAGGCAGCAATAATAAATGTTTTTAATGTGGGAAACAATCTTTTCCAAAGTCATAGTAGTTTATGCTCCACAACAGGCAGGTGCTGTTCTTACAAAGATGAGCTACAGGAAAGAGTAGCAAAAACACAACTTTTAAAGCATATTTAATGTTTCCAAAGTCTAACACACTTCACTCCACTACCTACATAGGTGAGGCAAATTGAGAGTTAGTATCTGGTGTGCCAAACAGAGTTTATCTGCAGTTGAATGACTGAGATGCAATCTTTTCAATTATGTCATTTCTTTCTTTTTTTATGTGTGTACAGAAATGCAACTTAGAGATTTGGTAAAGCTAAATTAATTATGGGACGTATAAGGGGAAGACAGCAGCTTTCACATTGTTTCAAGGCTTAAAGGCACCTTCTTCCTCCATCTACAGATTGGAGACCCAAAAGAGACCAGTAATAAAAGCCAGACCTCTTTTGGGTCTCCAAACTGGAGATGTCTTAGTACTGTAGGGCTTTTGCAGATGTGAAAAGTAGAGTGACCTCTTGTTCCAATGGGTTTGTTCTTTTAATCTGCTCCTTTGTGCAAAGATTACATTACATTACGGATTTCTATTCCGCTGGTACCTTGAGGTTCTAAGCGGATTACATTGGAAGATAGCTGGACATTTCCAGGAAGATACATTACATTGGAAGATAACTGGGCATTTCCAGGAAGTTACATTGCATTGGAAGATAACTGGGCATTTCCAGGAAGTTACATTACATTGGAAGATAGCTGGACATTTCCAGGAAGTTACATTACATTGGAAGATAACTGGGCATTTCCAGGAAGTTACATTACATTGGAAGATAGCTGGACATTTCCAGGAAGTTACATTACATTGGAAGATAGCTGGACATTTCCAGGAAGATACATTACATTGGAAGATAACTGGGCATTTCCAGGAAGTTACATTGCATTGGAAGATAACTGGGCATTTCCAGGAAGTTACATTACATTGGAAGATAGCTGGACATTTCCAGGAAGTTACATTACATTGGAAGATAACTGGGCATTTCCAGGAAGTTACATTACATTGGAAGATAGCTGGACATTTCCAGGAAGTTACATTACATTGGAAGATAACTGGGCATTTCCAGGAAGTTACATTACATTGGAAGATAGCTGGACATTTCCAGGAAGTTACATTACATTGGAAGATAACTGGGCATTTCCAGGAAGTTACATTACATTGGAAGATAACTGGGCATTTCCAGGAAGTTACATTACATTGGAAGATAGCTGGACATTTCCATGAAATTACATTACATTAGAAGGTAGTTGGTTTCAAGTTACATAGTGAGGTTTCAGGTTATTTTGTGACATAGAGAAGAAGATTCCAGCATGATGGGATTCATGTTAGGTTAGGTTAACCGAATATGTTTTTTGAATAGTAGTGTTTTTATTTCTTTTCGGAATGCTTTATAGATCTGTTTTGTATTATGTTTCTGGGGAGGAAAGGGGAGTCAGTTACAGTCACTTTTGATTCAGTTGGTACTGCAACCAATTTATGACTGCATTTGAGGCTGAGCAGTGCAGTTGTGAGTCAGAACTAGAATTAGCAACTTTGAACTTCTGTTCTGGAGACAGCATCTATGCTTAGGGTTACCAGATGTTTGGATTTACCTGGACATGTCCTCTTTTTAGAGGACTGTCCAGGCATCCGGACGGCTTTTCAAAACTCGGGAGGGCGTCTGTGCATGTGAAGACGCAACGCGGTGATGTCACAGGCATGCACGCATGCGTGTTACGTCATCACTTCACATCTACACATACGCAGATGCCCTCCCGATATGGCTCTGAGCACAAGAGGTTTGGGGGGCAAGGCTGGGATGGAACAGGTCGTGACATGGTTGAACAGGGCGGGGCTGGGTGGAACTGGGCCAGCCTGGGGGGCGGGGCCACGGGTCTAGAATTGACGATTGTAAAATCTGGTAACCCTATCTATGCTACACATGCAAAAAGATGTCTCCTCAGGGGGAGATGCTCAAAAGGTTGTAGTAGGTCTTACTTGCAAGGTAGCTTGGCTTCCGATGCACCAAAGGGTTCTCAGGGGCTTTTGCCAAGGAGCTCATTAGTATTAAAATGAGCACTCTTTGTAATACATAGTAGGGAACGCTCACCTCTTACCGTGCAAAATTTTCCAGTAGTTCTGGAACTGCCGGGAGCTGTGCTTGTTTTATGTCCATTGGTGTAGAGAGGGTGAGTGTCACTGGGTTGGTAGTGCCTCTCCCATGCTCTTTGCCGACCCCCTTCCACGCACGCACCCCCTTCCCAGTGCGAGCAGCGTCACATGAGTGAACATACTGCCTTTGGCGGCCCCGGAAGCTTTCTATTGCAGCTTCCTATGTGTAGCAAAGAGAAAGCTTCCAGGGCCACCGAAGGCAGCGTGTTTATTTCATTCACATTGCCCGCGTCCCAAAGAGTGCAGCGCTGGAAACAAAAAAAGTGCCGGATTCCAACAGTGAAGGGGGGGATGATATTCTGCAAAAGCTCTGCAGACTGCCCTGGAAGTCTTGGAGGGCTGCCATTGGCTTACAGACTTTACAATGAAGACCACTGACCTATGACTATACTAATTTTTCTGTCACTCTAACACTATTAAGGCTAATATCTACTTAAGGGTGGGCATCCCTGACAGGGCAGAATAATATTATGTATGTTGCTTCTGTACTTCGCCCAGATCTGTGAATGAGCAGGTTCTAAATATTTTTAAATAAATAAATAATCCCCAATAGCTACCTACAGATTTGATAGTCTTTTCTGTCTTCCTAGAGAAGTTTGAGAAGAGGAATTTCCAACCCCACATCCCAACACTAAACTGTTACCAGACCATAGGGTGGGAACTTTGAGTTTTGGGTGTCATGAAAAAAGCTAAGAGCCAAAAAATTATGCATGTGCTAACTTAAAAGTTTATATCCATTTAACTGAAAAAAAAGACTCAGCATAGGGGAAAGGAGCTATGGGAAACTTGGGAAGATCCATCACTGCTGTGCCATTGTTCTTGCTTCCTGCACAGACCTTATGTTCTGCTCCTAACCTTCTGACAGTCCGACTGAACTCCTTCCCTGTGAGAATCAAAATATCTGCAGGCCTCCCAAAGCAGCTGCAGTGGCAGCGTCCAGCCAGCAGGGGCAAAGCTGTGAACAGGCTGCTTGCAGCTGGTCCTGCAAGGGCCTTCCCTCTGCCATGTCACTTCCTGTAGATGGATGATGCAGCAGGGGGAAGGCCCCATTGCTGCCTCTGACGGCTGGCCAGCCACCACCGCTTCTGTTGCTATGGGAGGTCTGCAGGTATGTTGACTCTCATGGGGGAGGGGAGGGAAATCAGTCATTTGGAGAGAAGCCAGATCTGCACAGGGGAGGGCATGGGCAAGGACATGGATGCTGGACTGCAATTTGAGGGGTGGGGGAGAAAATTTGGATTCTAGGCCCACAGGGAAGAAGGGAGGGGACATGGATGCTGGATTGCAAGTGGAGGGAGGAGGGGAGGGAACATGGATGCTGGACTGCAAGTGAGGAGGAGGGGACATAGATGCTGGACTGCAAGTGGGCGAATAAAAGATGGAACATGGATGCTGGACTACAAGTCGGAGGGAGAGGCGGGAACATGAATGCTAGACATGCAGGGGGAGGGGACATGGATGCTGGATCTGTAAGTAGGGGGGAGAAGGGGGTGAGAAGGAGGTCCAGGTCAAAAAGGGGAAGTGAAAAGGAAGAGATGCTTGGCTGTGGAGAAAGAGAGATGACAGACCATTGAGCCAAGGAGGGGATTCAGGGTGCAAGTGATAGAGGGTTGGGATTTAGAGAGAGACAGAATTGCATTTGGCGAGAGAGAGAGAGAGGGATCTGAGGAGGCTAGAACTTGAGAAAGAAAAAGAAGGAAGGAATTGTAGGCCTCATGCTTGGAGAATTCTATGCAAAACACTACAAATAAACTTTGCAGAATGTTGAAATATTGTGTGCAGAATTTTCAAATTTTGTGCATAGAATTCCACGAGAAGTAATCTATATTCAGGGACAGCTAGAAGTATCTGCCTGTGCCTGCTGATATCTAGAACATAGGGCTAGATTTACTAAGGGCATGGGTCGGATCCAATCCTTGAGGGATCCGATCATTGTCCGGAAGGCTGATTCATGAATCGCCCTCATGCAAATGAGGAACCAAAGGAACGAGGGGCTGCAATACAAAGAACTGCTGCAGAAAACTTTTTAAAGGATACTGGTGCTGGTCCAATCTCTTCATGGGAGGCTGGGTTTTGCTGCCCCGACTCTCCTGCTCTCTGCCACCCTTCCCCGCAGCGCAGCCCTGCTTTTAACCACACAGATTAAAACCACAGGCTTGCATTGCGGGGAAGGGTGGCAGACAGCAGGAGAGTCAAATCTGCTCTGTCTTGGCTTCGCCCCCAGAGTGCTGCTTCTGTTGGGAAAGCTGTGGTGTTTTTGTTTTTTTGCGAGGCCAGTAAAAACGGATAATTGGAGCCAGGGTCTGTATACCATGAGCTCCCTGATACATGCCCTGCCTGCTTGATAGGGATGGAGCTGGCGGATGGTGGGAGGGATAAGGCTGCAGTGCAGCCCGGCGGCTAGAGCAGGAGATGTGCCTCAGTTGTGATTGCTACTTTTCAGGGTAAATGTTCAGGAGTGTCAGCAGGGACGTGAGCGACTGGTCCCCAGCAGTTGCTTATTTTTGAATCGGCCAGCCCAGTTGGTGTTCCTGAAAATTTTTAGTGAATCGCCGCCTGCCTACATTTGCAGGTCGTTCCCCCTCATTTGCATGCCCGGATCGGATCGGAGGA
The DNA here is from genome assembly GCF_902459505.1 of Geotrypetes seraphini. Taxonomy (NCBI): domain Eukaryota; kingdom Metazoa; phylum Chordata; class Amphibia; order Gymnophiona; family Dermophiidae; genus Geotrypetes; species Geotrypetes seraphini. The sequence continues at coordinate 406,574,451 of NC_047085.1, forward strand.
TGATGATCGGGTCCCAAAGGGGTCGCAAACTGATCGGTACACGATCGGCTTGCTTAGTAAATCTAGCCCATAGCCAGCACTCCAGGATTGTGGGTATCAGAGAAGAACCATAATGCTTTGTGCTTCCTGAAGGACTAACACTAGGATCAGCAGGCATTGCTACAATTGATAGCAGTGAGTTGCTTTTGCCTAGTAAAGTTGTTGGATCCTTCTGATGTAAACACTTATTTAGTACATGTCACCACAGAACCCACAACCTCAGAGGCAGGGGAGGGGGAACCAAACCTAACCATATGTAAAAACTAAGTGTAGCCCGAGAGCTTGTCTGGAGGGCATAAGGTAACACGGGGCTGGGAGGCCTGCGTGTCACCCGTTGAGACAAGTTGGAGGCGGGGAGGTAGTGTTGTCAGGGAACGTTAGGATAGAGTAGGGCAGGTGTTATTCGCGTTGAAAGACTGCAATGGGATTGGACTGGGGAGTAAGTGATGGTGCGGGGGGAGGTTATAAAGCCGGGACCTTGGAGGACTCGGCTCCTTTCCAGGGTCCTCTAGGGTGGCTTTTTTCCTCATCCACCTACCCGTGTTTTGGTGGCTACAGGGTAGCTCGGGAGGGCGGGTCTCCTGAGCTACTGGGTGCTGAGGCTCATCCGGCGATGAGCGGTGGGCTGGCTGGGAGCCATGCCTTGGGGTCAGGTGACTCGGTTAAAGAGGCATGAGGTCATGCCACCCCTCAGACTCTTGCTCTTTGTGGCGGGGTCGGGGTCTGTTGCTGATGTTGTTAATTTGCTAATGGATGTTACTATATGCAATGTTAATTTATTTGGTATGGTTGATCAATAAATAGAGCTGCGGTTATGTTTCATAATTGAGTGTGTTGTCTTATTAGTTGGTGTAGGCAAAGAGGAAGAGGTGGGGGTGTGGGGCGACAGAAGGGGCTATCCAGATCCCACTGTTACTATTATCCGCTATAATAAATCCCTTAGCGCGCATGCACATTTCAATTTTCGTGATCCCAGCATCCGTGATCCGTGCTTCCATGCCACACATGTGCAGTAGAAGGAGCCAGTGGCGGTTTCCCCGTCGCCTTCCCTTAGCGATGCTGGCTCCTTCTACTGCACATGCAGAGGTACATTAAGCACGGACGCACAGAGGCAGAGACCACGGCGGTGTTTTCCTCCTCTCACCCTCATTCTATCTAACAGGACCAAGGAGAGCACAAAAATAACGGAAGAAGGCAAACCGACGCTCAGCATCTGGACTGTGGTTGGCGGTTGTTGAGGCTGGGGAGGAGGCAAAAGGAGTGATTTAAGGGTAGGTGGGAGAAGGGGGCTGGAGCTGAAGCGTCTCAGTGCATGAGAACGAAAGACAAACACACAGAAAGACAGCGGGCAGGGAGAGAGACAGACAGAAAGAAAGACAGACAGGGGGCCAGAGAGATGCATGTCGGTAACAAAAATCTCATGCATGAATACAGGATGTCCAGGGCGGTACTTGAAGAGACCTTCCAGGAAAGAGACTTGGGAGTTCTGATCGACAAGTTGAAGAAGCCGTCTGCACAATGCGTTGCGGCGGCAAAAAGGGCGAACAGAATGCTAGGAATGATAAAGAAGGGGATCACGAACAGATCGGAGAAGGTTATCATGCCGCTGTACTGGGCCATGGTGTGCCCTCACCTGGAGTACTGCGTCCAGCACTGGTCGCCGTACATGAAGAAGGACACGGTGCTACTTGAAAGGGTCCAGAGAAGAGCGACTAAAATGGTTAAGGGGCTGGAGAAGTTGCCGTACAGTGAGAGATTAGAGAAACTGGGCCTCTTCTCCCTTGAAAAAGAGGAGACTGAGAGGGGACATGATCAAAACATTCAAGATACTGAAGGGAATAGACTTAGTAGATAAAGACAGACTGTTCACACTCTCCAAGGTAGGGAGAATGAGAGGGCACTCTCTAAAGTTCAAAGGGGATAGATTTCATAAAAGCGTAAGGAAGTTCTTCACCCAGAGAGTGGTGGAGAGCTGGGACGTTCTTATGGAGGCTGTTGTAGGGGAAAACACCCTCCAGGGTTTCAAGACTAAGCTGGACAAGTTCCTGCTAAACTGGGACGTACGCAGGTGAGACTGGACTCATTTAGAGCACTGGTCTTTGACCTGGGGCTACCGTGTGAGCGGATTGCTGGGCAGGATGGACTACTGGTCTGAACCAGCAGCGGCAATTCTTATGTTCTTATGAGAGAGACAAACAGAAAGACAGACAGACAGGGGGCCAGGGAGAGAGACTGACAGAAAGACAGACAGCGAGCAGGGAGACAGACAGACAGAAAGACAGGCAGACAGTGGGAGAGAGATAAAAGAAATAAAGATAGACAGTGGGAGGGAGACAGAAAGGAAGAAAGAGACAGGGACAGGAAGAGAGACATATATTCTAGCACCCGCTAATGTAATGGGCTTAAACACTGGTATCACATAAAATACAAACTATCAGTTTAACAGGGGATGCTGAAAAGTTCTCAGTCCAACCAAGCTCCTAAATTCTGTGGTTATTTTGCCACTGTAGATGAAAAGAGTGTTATCATAGTTTGTCAAGTGCCAATTTGCAGAAACAAAATTCTGTGTTTTTTTACATTGTTTCCAATCATTGATTGAATCATATCCATGCCATTCTCTTCTTGGTTGGATTGAGAACTATTCAGCACCCCCTCTATACAGCACTCTCCAACCGTTGTTCAGAGACATAGAAGTTTTAAGAGTTTTCACAGAAGTTCTTAGCTCCTGCTTCATCTTTCGAAACCTCCCCCTCCCCCCCAAAAAAAGGCAGCGTTGTATAGCCAGTATATGCTCCATTTTACGTTATTTTATTCTATATATTTTATATTCCTTCTAGCTATACAATTTTTAAAAATGCTTAAATCCCCCCTTCATTTTCAATTCAAAACTGCCCTTTCTCATCTTGCTTTTTTCCCTCCCCCCCAGGTGTTTGGCTTTTTTAATTCCTTCTCTCCTCCTCCCCCTCCCCCTCCAATCACTCTCTTTTCTTTCAGTAACTTTGGCCCGTTTCCTCTCCCTCTCCCATGTGACCCTGTACGGAATTTTTGTGAATGAAGCTCTGTAACTCTAAGGCCCCCAAAGGCAAAGCTCCGCCGCGAGTCTATGAATAAACACATCAATCAGATTGGAAAAACATGCACCCCCATTGGCTGCTGCGCCATGCTCCGCCCCCGCCCCTATGTTGCCCGGGGAACCAATCCTACCCCGTCGACTCGAGTCAGTCCTTTGAAAACTGTTGCTCAAATTACAAGGAAAGGTAGCCTGGATACTAAGCAATATCTGCCTGAATTTTTTTTCTTCTTTTTTTAAAGGCAAAGTCTGCCTGCTGGAGCCCTGTGAAGGTACTGGTAGTTTACCCGTCCTCCGTATATGTTGCTTACGCTCATTGCATAAGGTTTTTGGCTGGATAAACCTTGCACAACAGGCCAATACACTGTAAGAATTGTAGCAAGCAGGACAAGGAGATTGCTGTAGGGATGTGGGTGTTTGTTTTTTTTTTTTTACTGTAAGGTCTTGTGCAGGACGGCTCTGCAGCTGAATTAAATAGAAAGAATAATAAATATGACCGCAATAACACGGAATGTTCTTTTTTTTAGCGCATATGAAAAAATAGCACCAAGAATTCTTATTTAGCCACGCTTCAGCGCTATTTGATTCTGAATCTCTCAAGTCCTAGATATTTTCGGAACGGAAGGCTCCAGGATCCCTTGGAAACTTGAGACACGCTTGATGAGGATGATTTAGACCCCTTCCCCCACGGGGAGAGAGAAAGAGAGAGAGAGCACTTGTCCCTGCTCTGTTTGGTTTGTTTCCCCTCACCCCTCGTGCACGAATCCTGATCCGCCTCTACCCTCCTCCTCCCCCGGCCAGGTTCCAGTTTCTGTTACCCCGGAACCCCCTTTCGGTTTAGTTTAGTAATAACAAATGCACCGATAAATACACACAAACTGATTATTATTATTATGCTAAAATGTCAAGCTGCATGGCGTGCATACGGAGGGGAGGCGGAGGAGGTGGTAGCTCTGGTTTATTTGGGGGCACTTCCTGCAAAGGGTGGGGTACAGCCCTGGGGGGTCGAAGGACGGTGAACCCCAGGGTGAAAGGTGGGGGGGGGATAACTCAGATCTCTCCCCCCCCCCACCCCCGTTCCTATCAGAGGGCGAGAGGGAAGGCTGATTGACAGCCAGAAATCTGATCCAGTGAAAGAGACGGGGAGGGAGGGAGCCATCAGCTGAGACTGGAGGCCCCTGGAGGAGAAGCAGAGGAAAATCCACCGACTCGCAGCCCTCGTCAGCGCCGCTTTCAGCTTCCAAGGTGGGGGGGGGGAAGTGCTGGAAAATAATTCATGTTTTTATTATATTTGGAGAAAATATTTTTGCAGCCGATCGCTTTGTGTTACCGTCAGGTGAGTCTCCAGACGAAAGAAAAATAACTTGTTTTATCTTTTATATTTCTCAGAATGTTTTTTCTTCTTCTCGGTATTAGCAAAATATAGTGTAGATGAGCCGCTGCTAGAATATATATGCATGCATGTGTGTGTATATATCTATATCTCTATATATTAAAAAGGTGTCTCTGTTCTTACTCCAGTTAGGTACAAAACAAATCATGCTGATCGCCATTACTAGTTTTTGCTGGCGTTTCAGAGTCGGTACTGCTAGTTACATAAATCAGAGGGGGAATACGCCAGACCTGGGACTAAAATCTCTAGCTTCGCGTTTTCTGCGGCTGTTAAAAGGTGTTTTTAGATCCTAGATTTTTCTCTTTTTTTTTTTTATGAGTCTTACTGTAAATCCAGGTTAGGGCGGTGGAATCGGGTTTTATGAATGGGACTAGCGAAGGTTAATTATCTATGCAAATTCAAGCAGTTCATTCATGAATTTTTTTTTTTTTTCTAAAGCCATCTTGTTCTCTCCAGGTTGATAGCACTCCAGATCCTGAGGAAATATCTAGATAAATGCCCAGAACATACAATACTGCCACAAGATTTGCATAAAAGCTGAAGAAATGGATGGATTTTATGACCAGCAAGTGCCTTACACGGTCACCAATGTGAGTGATTTAAGTGAAAAGTTGATGGTTCTAAACTTAACTCTCGCCGCGTCCCTGTAAAGTGTCTTTATAGTCAGGCTGTTGTTTTGTAACCATTGTACAGTACTCTGTGATTCTTGGGCCAGGAGTCCTTATGGTAAACTAATGTAGCTTTTCTTTTTTTTTTTTTTTTAGTGCTTCATCTTTTCTAGAAGTGTTTTCACTTGTCAGTTTCAGAAGAGTCGATGCCACATAAAGGGCATCAATGTTAAAACACTGTTAGCATTGACTTATTAGGAATATCTGCCAATTCTGAGCTCTACCTGTGTGATTTAAGGGGCACATCATATTTTTTTTTATATGTTATTTCTATTGCTTATCTGTGTTCACATAGAAGGAAACCTCTGTAATAGACACAAACAGTTCTTGGAGGCTCATTTCATTAAAGGTTTCTTACTGAAAACACTTGGCATGCTTTAATTGCTTAAGTGCAAGTTTACCATTAGAATAGGAAAGGCAATCAGCCGCCTCAGTTTTGACAATATTAGATATCTCCAGTAAACTTGTAACTTGTTCAGTGTCAAAATAAGGCTTTGGAATCCTGTTTTTGAACTTTTTTTGATTTGGGCAAGGACCAGTCCTTGAAGTTCAGCATTGCTGTTTATATAGATAGCCATGGGCATTTTAAAAAAGTAATTGATATATCCTGTTTTTAGAATTCGCGTGGGAGAAACTGTAATGAGAGATCAACGAACCTCAGGAAAAGAAAATTCATTAGCAGGAACCTGGCCCATGATTCAGAAGGTGAGAGGGTTATACAGTTGTCCAAAGAGCTGTGACAAAGAGTTTCATATTTTCTTGAAGTGATATCTTTGTGTGAAAACATCCCGACAGCTATTTCTAAAATACATGTGATTGTTAAGCCCATCTCCCTGCTCCCAAGCGATTTATCCATTCATTTACATCTGCTCCCCCCCCCACCCCCAATATTATCCTAACTCATAGCCATGGATTGTTCTGTTTAGTCAATGAGGACATTGTGTCTTGCAGAAGTTGGTTTGTTTAACATTTGCTGCCTTATAGAGGCTGAATGTGACTTAAGCACTACTGTTACAAAAGGGCTCTGCAACCATTGATTGTAATTGCTGTTCTTTATTCTCCCGGTTCACTGGATTGTCTGGGCGCAGTTAGAAAAATGTGCTCATTTAGGAGTATATGAATACAGTCATATTCTGAAAGAGTACTTTTTTTTTTTTTTTTTCATTTTGCCTTACTGCCTGTGTTCACTTTTATTTTCAGAACTCTTCCAAGATCTGAGTCAGTTGCAGGAGACGTGGCTTGCAGAAGGTAAAGATAACCTCCTCCTCTTACCTTCTCTCCCTCCCTCCCTAAACAACCCTGAATGTCGAAAGGGGGGGGGGAACTGCAGAAAAAGAAAGAGTCCTGAACTTGGTGTCTTAATGTTCAGCCCAATTAATTGAGCTCTAAAAGAGCCACCTCATGTGTCATGCATACATTAGAGCCTCTGATGAGTTTGTCTTTGGGGACTCTGGGGCTGTTCTACCCAGTGTCATCACAAATTACCAGGAGAAATTGCTTCCAGCTCACAATCACATCTGCTTTTGGCAAGATCTAATGCTCCAAGACTTCAGGTTCTAAGCCTCAGTTCAGATTTTAATTGCCATTGATCAGGTTTGTATTATTGTACCTCAAGAGACTGCATATAGCCAGAAGTGGGCTTGCAGTTTACCTTCAGGCAGCACACATGATTCTTTGGTGTTCTGGTGGACTACTTCTCTGATGGCAGAAACGCGTTTCTCTGTGTTCATCAGGACGGGATGCTTCAAGATTTAAGTGCAAGCGTCTTCTTTCCATCTTGCTCACAGCATAGAAGTTTTGGTGTGTATCATATCCATAAGAAACAAATCTTTTTTTGTTTTTCCTTTCAGTGCTTTTTTTTTCTTTTTAGAATGGAATGCAACTTTTTATTTTCCTGTCTTCAAGTAATGTATTTGGTTATGTACAAGACTAATTATTGAATATAACAAATGTCTGTCCGCAGTGGTTATGTATTTAATATTTTCAAATTGCCTTCCATGATGCAATCTATAACAGGGTAGTTGAAAGTCATTGAAAGGAAATAAGAATGTAGATTATTTTATAAAGAATAAATAAGAATAAGATTACTTTATAAAGTGTTTCTGCATCTGCTTGCAAAGTAACATGCAGGAAATGTAGGTAAAAGTGAGTCCTTTTAGCAACCGGTAGACGTTCCTGCTCATTGAGGTCTAATGTGTTTAGACATTTCTTATGATTTTTTTTTTTTTAAATTTTTGTTTTGAAATCTAATGTATTCAAGAGTTCAGTTTAATTTTTTAAATACTTATGGTGCTCTGTGTTGAACTTGGAGGTGTAAGGTAGATTTTTTTTCTTTTGGTTTGACTCGAAGCTGTTCTCTGTTTGCGAGGTGCTCTGTGCTTTTGATTCCTGTATTATATATTTGATTCACAGAATTGTTGCTTTATATACTGGTGGATTTTTTTTTCCATATAGATGGAAATGTTGAAAGAATGGAATGTGGCTGTGCTTAATTGGATAAATAAGGAATTAGGTTTTGGTGAAGATAGTGGCCCAGAAACCCTAACTAAAAGTCTCATGTTTTCAGTTATTTTATGGTACAGTAATATAAATATCTGCTATTTCTGAAAATCTTCAGCAGATGGTCTAAAAGGTTTTAACTAATATGGTAAGAGTTTGGGTGACAGAGGCACAGTATTCTCTATCAGAAAATCCAGTGAAGTTCTTATCCCCCTCTGTTGGTTTGGCTATATTACAGGTTAGAAAGTTGGGTGATCTTGATGAGTCCCCCTCCTCTACCAATTTATTCGTTCATGAAATTTACTTTTTCCTTCCATTTTTACTGCTAGTGATAGCTTTTCGCTGCAGAAAAGAAGTAAAATGTATGAACTTTAATCCTCTGAATTCTTAGAAAACCAGCTGTGCCGTGTACCTAGTAAATCTGAAACTCCTGGAGATTAAGGAAGTGATGGTAAACTTGCTAAACACGGGTCTATCAGTAATTAAGTTCCTAAAACCGTAGCTTTTTGACTCTTTCCCTGTAACTTTCTTTTGTTTTGGATCAGACTTATGTGTCGCAATCCTTCTGTTATGCTTTCCTTAAACCTTTGAACTGACCTCACTTACAAGCTGTGGTCTAACTCATCAGGTTAGAAGTCATTTTAGATTTGCAGATTTACATATACAATAAGCAAAGCAGAGAAGGGAGGAGCCCTCTGTAAAATAATGTTTATAGATATCAAAAACTGTGCCCAGAAAATGATTCTAGGAACACAAAATTAATTTAATATTCTTGTCTGTATAAGGCTAAGCTCAATTATAAAGGCTGAATAGGGGAAAGTTGTTGGTGGGAATTATTCTGTTTCAGTTATAGGACACTTAAGGGTTCTTTTACTAACGACTTAGGGCTCCTTTTACAAAGGTGCGCTCAGCGTTTTAGCGCACGCTAACCACGCGCTAAATGCTAACGCGTGCATGTTAGTCTATGGATGCATTAGCGTTTAGCACGTGTATAGATTTAGTGCACGCTAAAAATTCTTAGTGCACCTTAGTAAAACAGGGGGGTTAGTGTGCCTTAAGTGCCATGCAGCCCATAAGTATACAATAGACTATATGACATTTAGCACACTCATTGTTGGTGCATGCTAAATCCATTAGCACACCTTAGTAAAAGAATCTCTTAGCCTTTAAAAACCTAGTTATACTACTACTACTACTTCTGATTTCTATAGCGCTGATAGGCATACACAGTGCTGTACAACAACCTATTTTAAGAGATGGTCCCCCCCTCAGTAGAGCTTACAATCTAAATGAACAGGCAATAGGACAAGTAGAGGATTAGGTCGTATCTTGGGGTGCTTAGGGTGAGAGGGTTATGAGTTAAATGCATTCTCAAATGGTGGGCTTTCACTCTGGATTTGAATAGTTCAGGGACAGAGCTTGACGTACTGACTCGGGCAATTTGTTCCGAGCATAAGGTGCAGCAATATACAAGAATGCCTCATTTGTGTTAGAAAAACAAAAGTTTTGAGGGCAAAAATAGAGCAGATTATGCTTTTTAATGGTTCCCTATTTTTAACTTTATATACCACTTATATCCTAAATGGTTTTAAATTCAGGTACTTTATCATATTTCCCTTTCTATCCCAGTGGGCTCAAACTCTATCTAGTGTACCTGGGACAATGGGGGGGGGGGGGGGGATTAAGTGACTTGCCCAGGGTCACAAGGAGCAATGAGGGATTTGAACCCACAACCTCAGGGTGCTGAGGCTGTAGCTCTAACCACTGCACCACACACTCTCTATTTATTTATTTAAAATATTTGTAACCTGCATATCCAACAATTATAAGTGGGTGCCAGCATTACATACATAATAAAATGGAAACAAACAATATACCTAGACCTGCCATCGGGCACGCAAAATATACAAAACAACATACAATCATTGACACAAAAATTAGCACGTTGAGTCTGGTCGTTTAATTTGGAGAATACTTTCAGGCTGTACAATCTTACATGAATACATATTTGTATTCACAGAGCAGTTTCAACAAAAGTTTGCAAACTGTCAGTACTTACAGAGTAGTAACGTAAAGAGTTGTTAGAGATGTTGCTGGTTGCAAGTCTGTGAAAGACCTTGGCTATGAAAGCAAGCTTAAAATTAGCCTTGCTTTTTAACCTCTGCCTGAGTTTGTTAGTGCATGTCCTTCTGCATTTTCTGAACCTGCGGTGCTTCCAGTTTGGCAGGTTAAGTGATGTTTGTTGCATTTATACTTTTCATTTTGTAGTCGGGGAAAGAAACGATGAAGGTTTTAGGTATCATGACAGTTAGGATGAGCCAGCGACCAGTTCAGAAATCCCCCACTCCCTGTTAGTAACCAGGTCAGACAATCCTCCTATTCCATGAGATAGCTAGCTTGGTTGTACTGTAGTGCACATGAAGAATGTTTTTCAAGAGCTGATGAAGAAGGCGTCATTGGTTTAGGAGGCGTAATTTTTTTTTTGGTCTGCATATTTTAAAGTTCAGCTGTTTTCTGAGAACATTCCTGCCAGCATATAAACAAATAGGGACAGCTTGGATTGCTGTTCTGGTCTAATGAATGCAGTAACTAAAGAGAGAATTTCCGGCTACACTCAGGAAGTGCATGCATGGACAAAGACCCTTCCTGAGTGGTGGCTTGCAAGGCAGGTAAACGTATTACACTTCTAGGGAAATTGTGCTTATGGCAGTTCTCCGTGTTACATGCAGTGTCTCAGACTTCTAATTTACCTGTTGTCCAAAGTTAAAGCTCAGACTGTTATCATAAGAGACAATCTCAAACGGAAAGGAATACCACAGGCCTTTATTCTTCTAGTGAAATTTTAAAATGAGTTAAAAACAAAACAAAACACCCCAAAAACAACAAAACCAAATGAGAACCTTAGTGTAGCTGATGGGGTGGGGAGCTTAAGTTTTATATTTAATACCAGTAGATCTGGCTGGCCCAAGATGGTGTCTTGTGTTGTGGAAACTGCCTCTCTGATTATAGTCCTTTGTATTTCCACATGGCATCCGCCGGGTAAATATAGCTCTATGAACTGAAAAAGTTTCCACTTTGTAGAAGAGGAAAGACGATAGAAATTGAAAGATAGATATTTGCAGTCAGCTTCCACTTTTGTTAGAGGTGAAGTTTCTTTCAACTAGTTAATGAGGAACACCAAACTGATTTAAGAATACATAATGCCAGTATTTATTTTCTGTTGTTCTAGTGTGTAATGGAATGCCATTTGGAGAACCTTGCTAAAGCTTTCACCACTTGATTCACTTAAGATTGTACGGCCTGGAAGTATTCTCCAAATTAAATAACCAAACTAACAGCTAACAGAACATTCATTGCCTTTTGACCAGGGGATATGTTAGAAAGCCAGATATTTTTCTTTCGTCTTGTTTCAGCATCATGAGTGTAACCGGTGTAGAATTTTTAAAAATACTGAGGGGGGCCATCAACAGTCTAAAAAGCCATATTGCTGTCTGTATTTCAAGGATCACAGATGATGATAATTTTATTTTTATATACCGGTTTTTATATAGCGGTTTACACAATAGGTACTCAGCATACAATATAATAATAACATCATACATAATAAAATTCTAAATAACTGATACAAGCATTAAAACTAATGAATAAGGAAAACGCAATATAAACTAAAATAAGTATAGATTAAAAGATTTAAAAAGTACATTATAACTACGAGATAATATAAAAATCACTAATACATGTTATAATGTTTAAATAAGTGGGTTTTAAGATCTTTTCAAAATTGATAATAAGTAAGAAACGGAGAAATAAGAAGATTTAGCTGGTGAGAGCTAAGGGCTCCTTTCACGAAGCCGCATTAGCGGCTTTATCGCACATACCTTTTTTAGCGCGTGCTGATCCCCGCGCTAGCCGAAAAACTACCGCCTGGCTCAAGAGGAGGCGGTAGCGGCTAGCGCGGCCAGCAAATTAGCGCGCGCTATTACGCCCATTAAACTGCTAACGCGGCTTCGTAAAAGGAGCCCGCCATGATTAGTTGAAGCACATATTACACTGGTGAACCGAGCAGGTCAAGCAAAAAGCTTTGTGTGGAGAAAGTCTTGCTGCATTTGTTGTTTTGAAATTGATTGGACAGGCTTTCATGTTGGACTCTGCACTGTACAGCAGTTCACTTTCCTTTCTGTGTCCTAAAGTGAGCTTATATGACTTTCATCCAAACAGTATCTCCGCACCTTCTTTTGACTGGGGGCATCTTTTTTTTTTTTTCCTTCCATTGTGTTATTATAACAATGTGAAAGTGAAGGCATTTTTTTCTTCTTGGATACAAATTACTCCAAAAAAGTGTGCTGAGTTTTTTACACAGTCTCTTGGATTGAGATTTTATATCGCTTGCCTGTCCAAATCTATGTTCAGGGTGACTTCCTGCTTGTACCTTCCTGTTAGTTCCATGTCAAAGTGTGCTTAACACTCTTAAGGGCTAGATTTGCTAATGTACAGTAATGTTTTTATGCATACTAATTGCATTAATTCAGGTTAGTAAATCCTAGTTCTAAGTACCTGAGGCAATCAAGGGTAATATGACTTGCCTAAGATCTTAAGTGCTTGCAAAGGCTTAGCCAAAAAAGGTACCACAGTGTATTTTATAAGGAGGTGTAATTGAAACATTGGTAAGGCTTGGTAAGAAAATAAGTGATATAGTAGTATTGTAGGTTGAGTGTGCATCTCTTGGAACTCTTTGCACACGCAGGGAAGATCTACTAAGTAATCATTTTTCCTAAGGAGACACAAAAGGTGCGGACCCTCAGTGTGTCGAGCCTATTACTTCTTAGCCACTCAGATTTATGCAACATTAGGGGCAGTGTTTTTTTATAGACCTGATGACCTCTGAAACACTTCTGTACCCCATTTTACTAGATATTTATAAGCTATATTAAGGCTGATTTTTTTTTCCCCCCCCCTTGTGTATGTTTGGACATGTGAAAGTCAATGCACTGAAAACTCTAGGAGTCTGCATGACCACCGGGAAAGTGAGCAGAGATAAGAATTTGGCCAGCGTTTCCCACACTTGGGTTTCGCTGCCAAACACATAATATTGCAGTTGAGCAGCTTTTCTTGTAATTGTGTCCAGTGTTTTCCCCCTTCTGTAATCCAAAAAGCCCAGGTCCTTTTTTGATTCTGAGATGCGCAAGGCACGTGATGGCCTAACTCGTACAGCGTTTTACTGGTGCAGAGCAAATAAGTGAGCCTCTTATTCTCTTTGCTCAATGACACAGTTAAATAATTCTGGACTACGGGACTTGAGTCTTTTCACATTTTGAAATGAGTTGTTTATTAAATTGGGAAATGTATTCAGCTTGCTTTACCGTGTGTTGACAGTATAATCTTCTTGTATTCTTCCCTGCTTTATGCCATGCACATTCTTTCGGATGTAAAGGCATTACCCTGCCCAAGGAACTCCCAGAAAAGCTAACTTTTTTTTCAGTAAAAGGTTAGGGAAGAGGGGAGGTTGTGAGACAAGTGCTCCGAATGAAACAGTCTCCATTTTCCATCTTTGTGGAACTTTGGCCCTACCAGGTGCACTTTGCTGGTACGTGGTGGTTAATTTTCAAGCCTCATCCACATTTCTTATAACTTTTATGTAACCCTAAAAAATACTGGGGGAAAATAACGATGCGGTAACAATACTGCTTTCTTATTCTGCATTCACTGAAGTTGCTCGAAAAGAGCAGTTATTTAAGGCAACAAAATTAACTTGAATTGCAGTTATTTGGAGCCCCAAATTTTTTCTGATCGGAACAAAATTCTGTGAAATCGCCTTAGAGGAAGACATGATATGTTGCTATTCTAGATAAAGGACAACAGAGAACTGAAAACATCATTTTAACTTGAATGCTTGATTGTGGTTTTTTTAATTTTTTGCATTCACATTTTCTTGAGTTGGATGTTTTTGTCTTTGAGCAAAGGCTGCAGAGTGTGAGGAGTTAAACCTGAGTGCCTTTCCTGTGCTTTTAACTTGTAATTTATTATATTCGTTGCGTTGTGGATTTGGACGAAGTAAGCGGGATCGTGGTGTTTGTACAGCGAGTTCAAGTTTACTTTGCTGCAGCTTTCTGGAAGGGTGTGACATGAAAAGACTGTGGTTGGACCACATGGTAAATGCTGGACTATGTTTTTGTGAATGGAGGCAGAACTCCAATTCTGACTGCTTGTCTTGAGAAATTGCTTAGGAGATCAGCTGTCTCATTCACTGGCAGAAAGAATGACTCATACATCTTCTGCCTTGTTTGGCTCCGGGTCATTGTTACAGTGCATAGAGCTGGTTTTAATTAAAATGTTAACTCTTAGCATTCTGGGGCTCTGCAGCCAACTGGGATTTTTTTTTTTTTTTAGGGAAACACATTAACATCTTCCCCATATCAAATGGCTTGTTGGCTCTCACCACTCTTTTCCTTTGGCTGATGTCAGTTTTAGCAGCTTGGCATTGCATAAAATGCACATTTTTGTTTTGAATATCCTGGATACAGTTTTCTGTTTATTGAAGAGATCTGAATTGTCTTGGGTTGCTTTGAAATCGGCAGGTAGATTTTTTGTAACTGCTTCCACAATGTCTCCGCTAATAATAAATGGAAAGTGGATGGCAGGGTGTGGGGTGGAAACAGGAAACCTTTCATTTTAACTCCAAATAGGGATCATAATTTGCGATCATAATTTGCTACAGCCTCAGCACCCTGAGGTTGTGGGTTCAAAAAAAGGGGAAATCCAACGTGGTCTGCAGTAGAACAAAGAGCAAGCAGAAAACAACAAACTGCAGATAATGTACAAATGCAGGTGTTGTATAAATGCAGTAACATATACAACCTTATAGCCAACCAAGGGACCCGACACAGTCCGTGTTTCGGATAACACGCCTTCCTCAGGGGTCCTTGGTGGTTAAGGTATAAGACAAACCGCATAAGAGGTATCAAACAAACGCCAATATTGAACAAATATGGTCAAGTGAGTCCTCCACTGCTGTTGCGTAGGACTCGCTTGACCATATTTGTTCAACATTGGCGTTTGTTTGATATCTTTTATGCGGTTTGTCTTATACCTTAACCACCATGGACCCCTGAGGAAGGCGTGTTATCCGAAACTCGGACCGTGTCGGGTCCCTTGGTTGGCTATAAGGTTGTATATGTTACTGCATTTTTATTAATAAACAACGCCTGCATCTTGTACATTATCTGCTGTTGTGGGTTCACTCCCACACTGGTCCTTATGACCCTGGGCAAGTCACTTAGGGGTCCTTTCACTAAGGCGCGCTAGCTGTTTTAGCACTCTCTAAATGCTAACGTGTCCATTATAGTCTAAATATAGTCTAACGGCTAGCGCGCCTTAGTAAAAGGACCCCTTAATCTCCCCATTGCCCCAGGTACATTAGATAAGATTTTGAACCCGCAGGGACAGACAGGGAAAAATGCTTTGAGTACCTGAATAAATTCATGTAAATCATTCTGAGCTCCCTTGAGAGAATGGTATAGAAAATTGAATGACTAAAATCAAGTCTGGGTTTGTTTAATTTTTTTTTTAATGATAACTTTTTAATATGCTCTTTGCAAAATTGATTTATTCTCAGTTTTGGAGGTTTGCTGATATTTGGGGAGCACATCTCTGCAAGAAAGTTGAGCAGGAGATGAAAATAAACCCCTGGATCCTGGAACTGTTTGTACTCAAGTTATTCGGCACTTAATGTAGCTTTTCTCCTCTGGACCATTCTGTGAGCTTTGGGAGCGGGGAATTAGAGAAACTGTAGGGAGTAATCTCAGCTGTAAGGAAAAACTGAAAGTGCAGAATCCCTACCTCTTCAGGCCAGAGACGCAATGGCAACTTGTCTATTAAGGTGGAAGGAGCTGATAGAACCGCTCTTGTTATTACCAATAAAATCCACATGACTAATCTCCTTGAAAGAACTTTATTGGCCTTTTGGTATCTCTTTTTTTCCCCCCTTTAATTAAGTAGCATGAAGAAAATATTTTTATTTTATGGCAAGATCATTTCAGTTATGGTTTATAACAGCCTGTTCGATGGAGTGGAAATATGTTGAGTTCATTTATCCATATTGCACTCTGATATATTTTTCAGTAATGTCTATGTCTAGTCACTGAATGTAAAGAACCTGCATCTTTTTTTTGCTAAATTATGGCATCTAATAATGTGTTGTCAAAACTAACCAGGAAAAGAAGTGAATAATTGATTTATTCTCAGTTTTGGAGGTTTGCTGATATTTAGGGAGCACATCTCTGCAAGAAAATTGAGTATATATATGTATCAATAATAATAAAATGCTAGAGGCGCATGCGCTCTTGAAAATTTGTGAGCACTGGCGCCCTGAGGTGTGCTTCTGTGGCAACATTCTAAACCTCAGGGCGCATGCGGGGGCTGGAGGCGCGCGACTGTGCTCTCTCTCTCCCCTAACCTCCCGGCTCTAGCAGCGTAGGCAGCAGTATAAACACGCTGTTTCGCGGCCTTCTACTGCCGATTTCCTCTGCCGCGTCTCTGATGACATCATCGGAGACAGACGCGGCAGAGGAAATCGGCAGTAGAAGGCCGCGAAGCAGCGTGTTTAAAGTGCTGCCTACGCGGCTGGAGCCCCGAGGTTTGTTGGCGGTGGGAGGGTCAGGAGCAGGCCGGATGGAACAGGACAACGGCAGTAAAAGAAGGGGGAGGGGCCGAACGGAGCAGGGAAGAGAAGGGAAGAGAAGGGAAAGGGGGGTGGGGGAAAATGCTGCTACTGTTTCTGCACAGGAAAGGGGGGGATAGGAGGGAAATGCTGTTGCTGCTGCAAAGGGAAGTGGGATGGAAATGCTGCTGCACAGGAAAATGGGGAAAAATGACAGACAGACAGCGGGAGGGAGGGAGATAGAAAGAAAGACACAGGGGCAGGGAGAGGAACAGAAAGACAGACAGAGAAAGGGGGCCAGAGAGAGAGTCAGCGGGAGAGGGAAAGGGGGCTGCTTTGGGGGAGGGGTGTGCTTGGGGCAAACAGCTTTGCTCTGGGGGGGAAGACAGAAGGGGCCATGGAGAGACAGGGAGAGGGAAAGGGGGCTGCTTTGGGGGGAGGGGTGTGCTGGGGGAGACAGAAGGGTAAATCTTTCAAAACTTCTTTTGAAAAGTTTCTTCTTGTTCAAAAGTCCAGACAGACAACTTGGGTAATTCTTAATCTGTATCTTTATTAGATGTGTATTGCTTGCCCCAACATAAAAGCCTGACGGGACCCGTTTTGCCTGGAAAAGGCTTTTTCAAGGGTTCCAAGGGGGGCACTCTTTATAAGTCCTCTCAATCCCAGGGCCCTGGGATTGAGAGGACTTATAAAGAGTGCCCCCCTTGGAACCTTTGAAAAAGCCTTTTCCAGGCGAAACAGGTCCCGTCGGGCTTTTATGTTGGGGCAAGCAATACACATCTAATAAAGATACAGATTAAGAATTACCCAAGTTGTCTGTCTGGATTTTTGAACAAGAAGAAACTTTTCAGTAGAAGTTTTGAAAGATTTATCCTTGACGAGTGAAGACTTGTTTTTGCTGTGACATTACTTCTTACCTCACGTCCCGTCTTCTCCTTCAGTGCTGCTTTTGGGAGACAGAAGGGGCCATGGAGAGATAGGGAAAGGGGGCTGCTTTGGGGGGAGGTGTGCTGGGGACCGACAGCTTTGCTCTGGGGTGGGAAGACAGAAGAGGGCCATGGAGAGACATTTGGGGGGAGGTGGGTGCTGCGGGCAGACAACTTTGCTCGGGGGGGGGGAGGGGGAGACAGAAGGATACAGGCAGCGGCCAAGGAGAGAGAGATAAAGAAACACAGACAGACAGATATCTATTCTAGCACCCGTTAATGTAACGGGCTTGTTTTTTAATGGCTTATGGCTTAGGCCACTTTTTCCTTCATTGGATCCAGGTTACATATGCCTGCATAATACATTAAGGCTTTGCCTTTGAAAATGTGGCTCTAGAAAGCCTTGCTATTTTGAGTGATATATATCGCGCTCAGATGGGCACAACAGGACATGTGACACTGTCGACCTCTTTTACAAAGCCACACTAGCGGCTGCTGCGTGGCAACAGCCCTGAAGCCCTTTAAATCTCTATGGGCTTCGGGGCCGTTAGCGCAGCGCAGCCGCTAGCGCGGCTTTGTAAAAGAGGCTGTGTGTTCTGTTTATCTTCCATTTAAGAAAAATCTGAGATTTCATTTGTGTGTATCATAAGGGGAAGATTCGACGGACCACTGTCGCGACCGCTACTGTAATGATTTTAACAAGAGGTTTCATTCTTAAAACACGGCGTATGAAAATGAGATTAGCGGAGGGTTGCTAAATTTGCATTTGCTGATTACTGGTGATAGCGATCAGCACATGCGTAGATTAAATGCACAAATAAAAACGCACAAATAAAAAATAAATTGAAAATCAGCAGGAAGGATGCCCACTCTCTCCTGTCACCACTGTCGAGCAAACACCCCCCACCCCTGACAGCAGGAAAGATGGCTACTCCCTCCCACCACCAAGCAACCCCCCCCAGCAGTGGATGTGATGCCCACTCCCTCCCGCCATCAAGGCATCCCCTCCCCCCCGGCAGCAGGAGCGATGCCTACTCCCTCCCACCACCAAGCAAGGTTCCACCGACATCCATCCCCCGGCAGTGGAAGGGATTTCCACTCCCTCCCGTCACTGTTGTATACCTCTGATGACCCTCCGCCCCCCCTTACTTGTTTACGAAGGCTGTCTGGAGGGATGCCTCGTACCTCCAGCTAGTAGGCCCGTCTCTTCAAAATAATGGCACTTTCCCTCACTGGTGCATCCTGGGATGCGCTGGGAAGGGGCCTAAGGCTCTGATTGCCCTGGTTGCTTAAGGCTCTGATTGCCCTAGATGCTTAAGGCCCCTTCTATAGGAAGGGCTTAAGCAACCTGGGCTAATTAGAGCCTTAGGCCCCTCCCCTGCTGCATCGGAGAGGGGAAAGCCCGACATTTTGAAGAGGCAGGCCTGCTGGCCGGAGGTAGGCGGCATCCCTCCGGCTGGCCTTCGTAAATAAGGTAAGGAGGGAGGACGGGAGATCATCAGAGGCACAGAGAGGGGTCATCAGGGGTACGACTGCGGTGGCAGGAGTGGGGGTGTCAGGTTTGCTTGGCGGCAGGAAGGAGTAGGCATCTTTCCCGCTACAATTGCTTTACGGTAGAGGCGAGATGGAGTGGGCATCCCTCCTGATGTGGATGGGGGTTGTTTGACATCGTCAGTAGGGAGTGGGCACCCCTCCTGCTGATCTTCGATTTGGGGTCTTTTTTAAATTTTTTATTTGTGCGTTTATTCTGCACATATGCCGACTGCCATCACCAGCGATCAGCACATGCAAATTTAGCGATCTTTCATGACTCTCCGCCAACCTCATTTGCATGTGTGGTTTTTAAGAATGACTCGTCTTTTTGAAATCGTTACAGTAGTGACCTTGACAGCGGCCCATCAGATTTTACTGCAAATATTTGTGAATCTTCCCCTTAAGAAGCATACAAATTAAATCTCTTATTTTTCTTAAATGGAAGATAAACAAAACACAGTCCGTCACATGTCCTGTTGGGCCCATCTGAACGCTATACATATCACTCAAAATGATAAGACCTTCTAGAGCCACATTTTCAAAGGCAAAGCCTTAATGGATCCAATGAAGGAAAAAGTGGCCTAAGCCATTAAAAAAACTTTGTATGTATATATATATATATATTATTCACTTCTTTTCCTGGTTAGTTTTGACAACACATTATTAGATACCGTAATTTAGCAAAAGAAAAAAAAAAAGATGGAAGTATATAATTACGTTTCAGTATTAAATAAAGTTGTAAATATATTTATTTTAACATAATATGGAATATCAATATATTTTGAACACAATTTTAATTAATGCATTTGAAATCTGTCAAAACCCCATGGTGGTATTTTTTGTTTTTTGTTTTTTTTGTGGTTTCTCATTGGAAAATTAGTCCAATTGGCACATTTCTGCACAATTTTTCCACAGACAGGATAAAATCGCATCACGAGCCAGATGTGGCCTGCGGCTGTACTTTTGGAGACCCTTGATAGGCAGGAGAAGGGAGATATGATAGAGATGTTTAAATACTTATGTGATGTAAATGTGCATGAGTCGAGTCTCTTTCATTTGAAAGGAAGCTCTGGAATGAGAGGGCATAGGATGAAGTTGAGGTGATAGGCTCAGGAGTAATCTAAGGAAATACTTTTTTACAGAAAGGGTGGTAGATGCATGGAACAGTCTCCCAATAGAGGTGGTGGAGACAGAAACTGTGTCTGAATTCAAATAAGCCTGGGATAGGCATGCAGGATCTCTTAGAGGAAGAGATAATGGATGTCCGGGGGGAGGGGCAGGGGGTTGTGTGGCAGGAGGGATGTGAATAGCTCGGCATCTCTCCTGCTGTGAGGTGACAGGTTGCCTGGGCCGGTGAACTGATCAGGCAACTGCGATCAGCTCAGTGACCCGATTCAGAACTTATATATCTGTATTGACTGTCAAAACGTATAAGTTCCTTCTGCCAACCTGTCAAACTTTTTTGATTATGGCTGCTAGACAACTAAGTCTAGGTCAGCCGACCTCCCACCCTATCCACTCCTCCAAAAACGCCCCTTTTTTTCTCTGGCCGTACAGAGGCAGTGAAAAGACCTAAGCACGTCTAAAACCAGTTTTGATTATCGGTTCTTGGGCGACCTTTCTTTTTGATCATCCAAGTACCGACTTAGGCCGGTTTTTTCAAATATAGAACAATTAACACTGTATATATGTGGAATAGTACCTAAAGTTTACTCTGTTTTATTGCTGTTTTAAAATATATTCCAGTATGCTTTCACTCTGGTTGTAGATTCCATGCCTTCACATTTTGAGGTCATATTGACTTTAGGCTGGTTTATGAAATCTTTTTATTCTTGAGTGGTTTCTCCCTATTAACTCCTAGAGTTTTTGAACCCCTCAGGCCCCATCACTGCCCTTTCAGACTGCCGTTATTCTAGGTTCAGGTGTCTTCTGATATTGGGCCAGAGTGTCGGGTGCATTGGCACATTCAAGAATTCTTATGTTTTATTATCTTCTGGATTCGGTGTGAAGACATGAGACTTCATAGTGGCAAATAATTTAGGTCCTCTTTTACTAAGGTGCGCTAACCGATTAGCACGTGCTAATCGATTTAGCGTGCGCTAAACGCCAACGCATGCATGTTAGTCTATGGACGCATTAGCATTTAGCGCGCGCTAATCAGTGCACCTTAGTAAAAGAGGGGGTTAGTAATGTTATATGCCAAGTAGTTTGACAGTACATTTTTATCAATTTCCCCTGATTTTTTTTTTCCCCCCTGTGTACTTGGAATGTCTTTGTATTGGTGTAGCAGTGTAATATGGTCTGCATGTAAAAATCTGGCCTTATGAGGGCAAATTCTATAAGAGGTAATACAGCACAGGCCGGCGAGGTAAATGCTCCAACACGCATAGGAATTCTGACCCACACTAAAAACCTCTAGTACCGTTTAATAAAACAAGCCCTTAGTAAATTGGTTTCAATTATGAGCTCTTAAGAAGTAATAATTGTAATTGGACGATAGGTACCTATCTTCTTAGGGTGCAATTCTATAAAAGATAAGTGCTTAACAGTAAAGTAGGCATGTTTAGGGGTGGAGAGTGACTTAGGCATCACTAGGCATGATTCTCTAAAGTTCTTAGGCACCTTTAAAACTCTGGCCTACATTACAGGCACCTAAGGGCTCCTTTTCCGACGCGCGCAGCTTTTAATCACGCGCTAACCCCCGCGCTAGCCAAAAAACTACCGCCTGCTCAAGAGGAGGCGGTAGCGGCTAGCACGGCCGGCGGTTTAGCGCATGCTATTACGCGCATTAAACCGCTAACGCGACTTCGTAAAAGGAGCCCTAAGTTTAGAGTTTGGTGCTGTTAAACGTGATTCTGTAATGGGTACCTAAGAGTGATTGATATAATACAGGCGCCTATCTTTTTAGGCACCAATCACAGAATCTGTCCCATAATGCCTTGTGATTGAACTTAAAACCTCTTGCATCATCAAGAAGCTGAGCTCTAGGGTGAGCTCTACCCCCCCGTTAAAAATATTATGAATATGTTTTCTTGTACTATCTGGAACTGCAAATTAGAGGAAACCAATGCTCCCTCTGAGGATTGGCTGGGTGCGTGCAAATTCTTTTTTCATGTGAGCGAAAAGTTCTAAAAACCAACAATTTTCCAGATTTGCAAATATTTTTGTGAGCAACCATGCAGAATCTGTGAGCGACGCCACTTGGACATATGAGTGATTGCTCACATGCAGCTTAGAGGGAACATAGGAGGAAACCCCTTATTTCTTTTTTTTTTAATATTTAAATTTTTATTTCAAGTTTTTCAAATTATACAATGCACAATGAATCTCAAACTGCAGACACAATAACATCAAAATCAACAGCTGCAAGAGATGCTCAAAAGTAAATAATGCCCCTACCGCTCACCAATTCACCCCCCCAAATCCCCCCCCATCCCCTTACAATGCACAGCTACCCGTCTACACTTTCCCCGCTGAAATCCCCCCTCCCCGACCCTCGCTCCATCCAAGGAGCAGACCAGGCAGAAATAACTATCAAGACTCTACAGAGTGTTCAGTGTATCTCTAATTTTATCCCAGGTAAAAGACCTGGACTGGAATTTGTGACGCCGAGTAGCCACCGATATCTCCATGCGTCCAATAGACAGGAATCTCGTTATCCATGCCGATGTAGATGGAGCTGCAGTATTTTTCCAGTGATTCGCTATAAGACATTTAGCTGCAGCTAGACCCCAGCGCAACAATTTAGTTTGCCAGAGGTGTTCTTTCTCATTATAGAGTCCCAAAAGACACGATTGCGGCGTAACCCCCACCTGAACCCCCAACAGGGTGGACAGGGTAGTGGCAACAGCCTTCCAGAACAGTCCAATAGAATCACAGTCCCACCAAATATGTAAAAAAGTACCCACCTGTTTCCCACAACGCCAACATAGAGCTGGCGTCCCGGGAAACATTTTGTGTAAACGCTCAGGAGTATAGTACCATCTAGTGAGCACTTTGTACGCATTCTCCTGAATCAAAGCACAAGTCGAAGCCCTGGACACCTCCCTGCATATAACTTCCCAGTTCGTAGTAGAAAAGGAAAACTCTATATCCCGTTCCCATTGTATCTGAAAGGATGGTATAAGTGGCGAATGGCCTCTCCAATATTGGTACAACACTGATAAAGGCCGGGGCACTTGCCTAAGCAGCAACCAAAGATTCTCAAAAGATTCCCGTTCGACGCTAAAAGATTTTCCCCATCCCTGGGACTGCAAAAAGTGTCTTATCTGAAAATAAGCCAAATAGTCCCGGTTTGGCAAATCAAATTTCTTCTGGAGCATCCCAAACGGTAAGATCCCTGTAGTCCCTATCAAGTCTCTAAAGACCCTTAATCCCCTTTGGGCCCACCGATGAAAAACCCTGTTATCACTCCCTGCTTGGAATTGGGGCTCAAATTGTATTGAAGCCAGCGATGAGACCAATGCTCCAGTACCCAACTGGGCTCGGGCTCTGGTCCACACCGTGGCCAAATGTTTTACAAATGGATTAGCAATATTTGAAATCCAAGAACGGCTGGATCCAGAGATCCACAACCTATGGTTCAACCTCATACTGTCCCCCTGGTCCTGTTCTAACTGAACCCCACTTTTATGTTCCCCCAGTTCCCAATCCAAAATCAATTTCAATTGGGCCGATTGGTAATACCATTCCAAATTCGGCAGTCCCCTCCCCCCAGCCGATCTATCCGCCCACAACAGAGATTGGGCTAACCTTGGGGATTTACGTTGCCAGATAAAATTACGTAATGTTTTCCCAATCCCCCTCAGCTCCCGAGCTGGGACCTGCACTGGTAATGTCTGGAACAGGAACAGCAGCCTTGGTAGCACATTCATCTTTACTAAAGCTATCCTACCCCACCAGGATAACCAAAGTCCATGCCACCGTTGAATGTCAGTCCGAATGCGCTGATAAAGTGGCAGGTAATTCTTCTCATGGATCAGGGTTAGATCCTTAGGGATGTATATGCCTAGATATTTAAGTCCTTGGTGCACCCATCGGAAAGGAAAGGTCCCCCGAATATTCTCAACCTCAGAAGGCGTAAGTGTCAAATTCAAAACTTCTGTTTTATCCAGATTAATTTTGAACCCTGAGAGGCTTCCATACCTCTCAAAAAGCTGCATAAGATGCGGAAAAGAGACCTCTGGCTGCCCCACATAAAGTAAAATGTCGTCCGCAAACAACGCTACCCGATGTTCAACCCCATTGAGCTCAAACCCACTCAAAGAAGGATGGTTCCGAATACTCAGTGCCAATGGTTCTATAGAAAGAGCAAATAATAGCGGTGAGAGCGGACACCCCTGTCTGGTCCCTCGAAAAATGGGAAAAAAATCGGTATAAGATTGATTTATGCGTAGACAAGCCCGTGGTTTTGCATAAAAAGCCTGGATCCATGCAATGAAAGTCCGACCCAGTCCCATACGATCCAAGACGTCCCAGAGAAATCCCCAGAGAACCCTATCGAAGGCTTTGTCCGCATCCACCGACACCAGGACCGCTTTATCGTCCCGTTGACCAACACCCCAGAGTAGATTAAGCGTCCTCCGAATATTATCGCTCACCTGTCTACGTTGTATAAATCCCGCCTGGTCTTGGTGGATTATAGATGGCAAGACTTTCCCCAAACGCAAAGCGAGTACCTTAGCCAATATTTTTGCATCTATGTTCAATAGCGAGATGGGACGATAAGCCCCGCAATTCAAGGGATCCCTCCCCGGTTTTAAAAGTATGGTAACTCCCGCCTCCCCCATAGTAGTCGGCAGGGGTGCTCCCTGTGTTACTCCATTCGCTACCCGTGCCAATAAAGGTCCCAACTGCCCGGAAAACCGTTTATAGAAACATCCAGTATATCCATCAAGTCCCGATGACTTCCCATTTTTCAACTGATTAATCACTCTCGAAATTTCCGCCACAGCGATCGGTTCTTGTAAATATGCTTTATCTGAGTCCGATAATCTCGGTAACGGAAGGGAATCAAGAAAAGCAGCCTGATCATCTCGATGTGCCATGTCCGGAGCACTATATAGGGAAGAGTAAAATGATAGAAACTCACCCCTAATCTCTGAGTCCGTCACTTTTAGATCGCCCCTCCTGACCCCCCGTATCGATGTTATTGTAGCCCTGTTCTGCTTAATTTTAATATATCTAGCCAAATGAGCACCAGCCTTATTGCTGTGTTCATAAATTTGAATACGAAAACTGGATCGCATCCTGTCCAGTTCATCAACCTGGAATTGATATAATTCATCTCTTACCCTCTGCAATTGAATCAAAACCTCAGTCTCCTTTGTGTCCTGATGTACCCGTTCCAACCCTATCAACATTTGACGTAGCTGTAAAAATCTTCGGGTTCTGGCTCGTTTGTATCTAGCCCCCCATTTAATAAGTTCTCCCCGGACGACTGCTTTCAGAGCATCCCATAAAACCACATCAGTTACCTCCCCATTATCATTTTGTTCCAAATATTCAATGATAGTGCGTTCCACTGCTGCGCTTACCTCCGTGGAGCCCAATAGCGACTCATTGAGCCTCCAGTATTTACGCCCACCTTGTTCCAACATACCAGTGCAGGCCACCCAAACTGGGGCATGATCAGAAATATGCATCGGCTCTATTTCAGCCCTGCTGATCCCACCCATCTGATTTCTATGGATCCACAGTCCATCAAGTCTAGTATAAATATGTTGTGCATGAGAGTAAAATGTGAACGATTTCTGAGTACCATGAAGCAAGCGCCAGCAATCCACCAACCCCAGTGAGTGCATTAAATTACATAATGCCTTTGCTGGCTTGTTTAGGGATCTACGCCCCCCACCCGAATGGTCCAAGACTGGATCCGGGGGAACATTGAAATCCCCTCCAAGGTAGACAGCCCCTTTGACAAATGATCTTAACTCATTCTTAAGGCCCTTGTAATAGGCAACCTGAGCTGAACAAGGGCCGTATATATTAATGATTGTCAGTTGGTGACCCTGCAGCCCTCCTTGCAGAGCCAAACATCGCCCATCCTTGTCCCGGAATATATGTTCCACCTGAAAACCCAACCCTTTTCGTATCAATATTGCTAGCCCTCCCGCTCTTTTGGTAGCCCCCTCTCCCTGATGAGTCCAAATCAAATCAAATTGTGGTCTTCGGAGGAGGCCTACATCCCGGGGTCTCAGATGGGTCTCTTGTAACAAACATATATCCCATTTCATACGTGTCAATTCCCGAAACACCAAGCTCCTTTTACCGGGACTATTTAACCCATTAACATTCCAAGATCCAATGAGAATCTCCGGCTCCCCACTCCCATCCGTCTGCTGCCTGGTCTGCTCCCTCCCAACAGCCATTCCCCCCCCCCCCCCCCCCCCCCCCCCCCCCCCCCCCCCCCCCTCCTAATAGCTGATCCGTCTATTTTGGAATCAGCCATATGAGAAATGTACGTCGTAGCCAAGAGGCTCAGCTTTTATCACATTCTTATCTCTACAAGCCCACCAACTGTCCATGCAATTGTCCCCTTCCCCCCCTCTCCCCAATGTGTCAACTATGATCAATCATGCTTCCTCCCTTCAGAAATAATTATTATAAGACATCTCTACATACATTGCAGTCTCTCTATAACATAAATCTTAAGTAACTCCTATGGGAGGAAATAGCCCCATATTGAACCAACTATCATTAACTAATTCCCCCAACAAAGCCCAGAGTGATACATCTGAAAACTATAATCAGATTTCCCCGTCTCCCCCACTTATATGACCAATTAAAATCATTAGTACCATACAGGGGGGAGGAGAGCTGTATAAGCAAGCAACCCGCTCAGCAAGAATAAATCACTACTACTCTAACATACTATGAAATCACACCTATTCCCAATAAGCTCTCACTCCCAGACAATCTTCACATACTCCCCTACCCTCATACCGTCACCACACTCTATACTCCCAACAGTCTAGTATTTCTACGCCCAAAGCATTAACAATAAATAAGGGAAAGGTCAACTCACTCCCTTATGGAAGTACAAACAATAGCAACATCTGCCCTCCCCCTTGTATAACCATGTCACCCTTCTGAAAGTATACCCAGGAGGATTATCAATATAATAGAGAATCCAAACCCCAACATTCTGCTCCCCGGAACCCCCCCACTGTATGGAAACAAATCAAGAACTGTCCAGTCCTGGTACAGTGAAGCTGCTCAAGTGCCAGATGTAGACGGCTGTGGGCTCGCCAAGGGAACTTCCACATTCCCAGGTCTCTGTTCTTCCTCCTCTCCTGCAGGGCCCCGATCGTTTCTGTCCCCCGTCATTCTGCATCCCAGCTACTTCAGTGCAATCCAAGCATCCCCTGAGGAATCCACCCGGCGATGTTTCCCATTTACTGTAACTAGCAGGCCAAATGGGAATAACCAGCGGTAACGGTAGCCCTCGACTCTCATGAATTGGGTCACGTCTTTGAATGCGCGACGTTTTTGGAGGGTCGCCGCCGCTAAGTCCTGATAGACCCCCACCGCTATCCCCTGCCATGTAAAGTTAGGATGGCGCCGGGCTGCTTGAAGAATCCGTTCTTTAAGCGGGAAATCACCAAAACAGGCAATGATGTCTCTATTGCCCGAGCCCCTCGCTGGGCCTAAGCTCCGATGAGCCCGTTGCAGAACTATAAGGCTCATGTCTTCCCTGTCTTCTTCCCGAGGCAGATCTTTACAAAAATCCTTAACTACAGTCTTCGCATCTTTGTATTGGTCTGTATCCGGAACTCCTTTAAAGCGTAAATTATGTCATCTCGAGCGATTTTCTAAGTCCTCCACTTGACTCCGCAGTTCATCTAGCTGGGATACCGCCACGTGCAGTTCCGAGGAACAGGCCTGTAGTGTAGGTTCCATCTGATTTAGACGTTCCTCAGTCACCGTCACCCGAGTGCCCAGCTCGCTCACCTCCGACATTATTTCTGCTAAGACCACTCGTACGTCAGTGCGGAGCCCCACCATCTCCTCCTTAAGGTCCCGGAACCATCGTTCCAAAGTCGCTTCCATCGAGATGTCTCCCTGTGCAGTACTGGCCTTCTGAAATCCTGCTTGTTTAGGCCCCGCCTGCAACGCCATGTTAATCGAGGCAGTCGGGGACTCCCCAGCGTGCGATCTCGTTTTCACGCTCCCCGTTGCTGAGTATTGAAACTTTGCCAGTTTTTTCCTACTCGCCATCCATTCACGATTACAAATCACCGGCCACTGAATTCCCACCGCTCCGTAGAGATGTAGTATAACACTGCCTGTATCGAGCCCCTCCGGAGCTCGAGAATTAACCAGCCATGCTTCTCGGTGACGTCACTTCCTCCCGGAAACCCCTTATTTCAACGCTCTTCGGCTTGGATCTGGGTTGCCATCCTGGTGTCTGCATGGATTAGAACCCAAATAGCAACAACCTCTGGGGCTTGATCACAAAACATCAAGGGGCATATTCTATAAACAGCGCCTGAAGTTAGGTGCCGGTAGGTGCCATACCGGTGCCTATCTTAATTGGGGAAGCTGTAAAAAAGAAAAAAAGATAAAAAATGTAGGTGCGTAGAGGTGCCTGCAAAAACGGTGCCTTCATCACACCTTAGAAAACCTAAAGTTGAAGTAGGCATGCTTAACACCAGAAACAAGCTTGTGTGTCTCTGTAGACGCAATTCATATCAAACATACGCACCAGCAATGCAAACTTTCAAAACCCTAGCCTACATTTACTTATGTATTTATTTTAAAATTTATACACTGCCTAAATCTAGGTGGTTTACAAAAACCATACATAATATTAAAAGAATATATAAAAACACAGCCCATTAACTGCTCCTGCACGTTCTACCCAATGCAACTAATTAGGCAATAAAACAGCAGTTGCAAAAAAGTTGAGTTTTAAGTATATTTTTTTTTAAAGGCCAACTATGTGCACATAGCCGTGAAAGTCCAGGTAAGCCATTCCACAGCACCACTCCTGCCACAGCAATTGTAGATGCCCTTATGTAAACATAATGCTTCGTCACCATCTTTTCCTGAGAGATTAAAGTTGCCTGTTATGATCAGAACTCCCTACCAGATGGGCCATTTGGCCTTTATCTGCCATCATGTTTCTATGGTGGTAGATGCAAGGAACAGTCTCCCAGAAGAGGTAGTGGAGACAGACTATGACTGAATTCAACAAGGGCCTGGGATTGGCATGTGGGATTTCTCGGAGAGAGAAAGAGAGAATAGTTACTGTGGATGGGCAGATTAGATTGGCCTTTATCTGCCATCATGTTTCTACCAGGACAGTACATTTTCAAACACTGCTTGAAATATCATGGTGCTGGAGCATACAATGTTCCGGTGCCTATGTTTGAGGTAGCCACAGCTCCACAGATGGCACCATTGTGTGATTGACATGCCATCGGCGGCTGTTTTTTTTAGGTGGCCGCTGATATCCGTGCAGTTTGTAGAATTCAGCCCCAAGTGCATGCTGGCAAGGTGGACCTAGTCTCTGGAAGGATTTGCAATGTATTGCTCCATGTTTCAAACATATTTTGGGATTTTATCTGCTTGAGCAAGAGTACAAATCCATTTTTTTTTATTTTGCGCTAGCTTGGTTTACTTCTCGATAACGCAAGTAAAGGCAGCTCTGTTGAGAGATCAGAGTAAATGCCTTGCATACACAGTGTTTTGTGTAGACCCAGTATTAGGTTAGAAATGCCTTCTCTAAAGAGGAGCTTCAGTCCTTCCTCCTGCACAGCATGCTAAGAAGAAAGTCACGTGAATCTCTTAGGAAAGCATTTGCACTAATGTCAGGAGACATAATTCCAGCTCAGCAGCATGAAAGCATAAATGGTTTTGGCCAGGCCAAGCTGAAGTTTTCTTGTAATTCATATTAGAAAGTGATCATTCTGAGCGCTTCATATTTTAGTGAAACATCAAGGCATTTGCACATGTCCAGCTTGTTGCACATACTTTGGTCTGGGTGTGGTATGGTTCCCGGGGCTGCAGGTTAGAGACATTATGATAATTCTTGTGTGGTACCGTTCATAATTAATTAATTCTTTTCTTTTTTTTTTTTTCCCCGCCCCTACAGCTCAGGTGCCTGACAATGATGAGCAGTTTGTGCCAGACTACCAGACTGAAAATTGTAAGTATAGTTTGACTCATCTTAGTGGGCATGTGTTTTTTTTAATTCTTCTTGTTGTATTGCTTTTTTTTAAATCTAATTCTAGCTCTTGTGCTCCAGCAGCTCATTTTTAGCCTGCAGTTAACCCGCTGGTTTGCTTGTCAAGTCTGACATCAGCAGGTGAATGGATTAGGCTACATTTATCTTGAAAAGGGAGGGCCTGTAAACTGAGCTAGAAAGGAAATGGATTCGATTTAAAATAGCCACACAAAGTCTGTGCCAGAGTTTTTTGTTTTTTTTTACACAACAAGCTGCACCAGTCATTGACAGCAAATTATGCAACAAAGAAAAAACAGTGAAGGGGAAAAAAGGTGTGAAAAAAACCCCAAGTCTGGCTAAATGGCTCCATAAATGTTAGTAAAAGACTCCCTTCAATACCACAATTAGCACATATTATCTGCCACGGGCCCATTTTATTCCTAAGGGTCCTGCTGCAGATAGCATGCACTAATCTTTTAGGAAAGGACCCCCTGAACACCATTTTGGTAAAATTTAAGCATGCACATTTAAACATAAATATAGATTTCCTTTGTTTCTGCTTGTTATTTGATGGTAAGGGTAAGTGACTTGTACAGTGAAGAGCTGGTAGTGCTAACTGATAGGATTGTTAACCCCCTGCAATAAAATTATTTTTTGATTTTCTTTAGCTCAGATTTTTGTTCTGCCATCATTCAAGGCCTTTTTCATCTAATCTACTGAAACTTATTTGTGTACTTGTAGCTGACCTGCACTTTCCCTTCCATATAGCGACAGTTGTAGAATTCATTCCTAAAGAGAAGATGTGGGTTGGCATGTGGCAAGAAAATTGTTCCTTTAAGACACTGAAACTTTGGCTAGATGATAGCCAGACAGATCTTGCGTTTTCTTCAGCTCCCATTTATGAACCCTTTTTTATTTCACATTTTCTAAAAATGCAGTTAAGACTGAAGTCACTTCCATAATATATCATATTAACATGTTGTATTATGGTAGTCTGTTTTTTATTAATGCAGTGCATCATATTAAAACAAATTAAATCACGTCAATCAGTGAAAATGTCAGAGAATCGGTTTGCTATGGTAGTGACTTCCTTGGACTCTGAAAGATGCCCTGGGTCTATCTTGGATGGGGGAGCGAAAGAATTCAGGGGGTGAGGGAGGGAGAAAAAATTGACCATCTCTTTAAAATAAAGTGAAAGTAACATAGTGTTAAAATAAGGAGAAGGGTTTTTGGATTTTGCTTGTCCTTTTTTCAGTTGTAACTCGTGATGAATTACATTCAGATACACTAGGCATTTTCCTGTCTCCTAGGGGCCTTTACAGTTTGTGAATATTTGTCCTCTGGCTTTTGGTCTTCTTGCTGAAGGACTTCAGGTTCTGCTTCCACTGAGGGTGTGGCACAGTGGTTAAAGCTACAGCCTCAACACTCTGGGGTTGTGGGTTCAAACCCACCCTGCTCCTTGTGACCATGGGCAAATCACTTAATCCCCCCTTTGCCCCAGGAACATTAGATAGATTGTGAACCTGCTGGGACAGACAAGGAAAAATGCTTGAGTACCTGAATAAACGCCCTTCTGAGCTCTCCTGGGAGAACGGTATAGAAAATTAATTAAATAAATAAGAGAACGGAACTGTGAGGTACAGATCTGCTCTGCAATAAGAGAGAAAAATAATTTAAAAGGATCTTTTTCAACTGATTTGGGCTTATGTACTAAGCGTGTTTTCACATAGAGACAGAAGGGGTAGAACACTATAGTCCATCTGGCCCTCTGGAAGTTGCAGTCTCTTCACAGCTTGTGATACTGCAGCTGGGAGCTGCAAAGGAATATTTTGCGTACCCAGTTGAAAATAGATTTTGGTATCAAAGTACGCTATGGTGCTCTGCCAGCAGTCCATCACAGTTGCATCTCCCCAGTTTAGAAAGAATAAGATCTTCTCGTTTGCTTTTGCTGCTGCTGCTGCACTTGATTTTTGGTTTTAGGTTATTGTTAATGTTACTTGGCCATGCAGCAAGATTGCTGCATTAGAAATATATTTGTTTGCATTCCGTCACAAACTGTATTTTAGTAGGGAGCAATTCTATAACTGGGTGTCTGGAGAACATGTGGTGGGAGCCTATTCTATAAAGGAAAGTGGGCAACTATTTTATTTTCATAGTTAATAGCATAACCAATATGTAAGCACCTAATACTTATGCTAGCCTTAGAGTCTTTGTAAGTGCAAATGCCTGTATGTGGCAGGAACATGTGAAACCTAGAGTTATGTACCTAGGTGGGAGCTGTGCCTATTTACTCCCCCCCCCCTCACACACAGTATTTCACACCTGTGTACACCCCCTTGCATATCTATGCTATTGAAGGTAAGTGGGCATTTGCAAAATATCACTTTGGTGGCATACTGGTGTATATGGGAACCAAACTGGAACGAAAAAAAAAAAAGAGGACATGCAATACAAATTTATTCAGTCCATCCACAAAGGTGTAGACCCAACACATCACTGTGTTTCGGCGTGCAATACACCTGCTTTAGGGGTCAAATACACACAACCCTGAGCGAAGATAAATAAATAAAATAAGCGCCACTCATAAAAGGGGAAAATTTTGTGGACCAATGTCGTCCTAAACTTTCACTAATACTCGTTGCGAACAAGCACTTCCAGTTTGGTTCCTGTTCTCGTGGGATTGCTTC